>NC_137440.1:14046122-14516122 GCF_964374335.1 Astatotilapia calliptera | reverse complement strand
GTGGAAAATGTAGGCAATATTGATGCAAGGTTAAAGTCCTTGACCACCTGAATGTCTCTATGACCGGTATTATCTAAACCTTGAGTGCAGAGCTTTTTTTTCCCCTTCCCGCTCTCTTGTCCTTCAGCTGCAGTCCTCCCTCGCTCCTCGTCTTCACATCAACTCGTGGACGTTATTCTTGGCAACAACCATGGCTACAGCTGGAAAGGTAAGTTTAATTTAACATGAGTTATTTGGCATTATGTGCATTCAACATGTGTTGTCTTCATGCATTTCTCCCTGTATTTTTCCCATTTTTTTAGTTGTAACCTTGCTTTAAATATGTGAAAACACAAGAAATATTTCAAGCTGATTTTCTTTTCTACCAGGATTACCAGTTGCTCAGGCTTAAATTCCTCTTTTCCTGTGTGTCTGTGTTTCCCGTTTGCCCCAGTTACATAGCACATGTCCCTGGCTCAGCACACAGCTTAAACATATTCGGCCGCTTTCTGTTGGTTGGTTAAAATTAAAGCAGTAAAGGAAAGCCAATGTTTACTAAGCCCACACAAACCATACTTATTGCTGTAGTTTAAAAAGAAATGTATCAACTGAAGAAAACCAAATAAGATTAAAAGAATACAGCAGTAATAAATCTTATGTTTGCCGGGTAACTCTTGTATGGACTTTGAACTGCTGATCATTGCTCCACTGATGTACTTTTATCTTTTCTACTGAAGCATACATAGGCGAGGAATGAAAGCCTTTCAGGCTTAACAGCTAATTTGACACTTAAATATCCCTCTCTGAGTGCAACGGCATTTATAACTAAGGATGGAAACATAATATAAACGTTCCATTATGTTACAGTACTTTCTAATATAGCTGTGTAGCTGTAGTACACACACACACACACAAGTGTTGTGTGTGTGTGTGTGTGTGTGTGTGTGTGTGTGTGTGTGTGTGTGTGTGTGTGTGTGTGTGTGGTCGTTCTCTTGACTTCATAGCACTCGAAAAGACTTATCTTGTGGCAGATTCATGTGAATGCACTTCAGATTATAGGTTGTCACACTTCAGATGACAATATTAAATTAAAGAATTTCAGGAAGTGTTTGTAGCATTGTAGCATATGTCACACTTAATTTTTTGTCACTGCCTTTTAGGTCATCAAGTGCAAGGCAGCAGTGGCCTGGGAGCCCAACAAGCCCGTAGTGATTGAGGAGATTGAGGTTGCCCCACCTCAAGCCAATGAGGTTCGCATCAAGGTAAGAGATGTCCACCTTCAAGACACACACATATCTGTATTTGTTTTATTACAATTTTATAACTTTTTTTGTCCTTGTGTTAAAAACAACTTGCTCGATGCAGTTTGGAAGGTCCGTTTAATGAAAGGTTGGATAGCATGTCAGTGTTTACAGTCTTTAATGATTAGCTTTTGTGCAGATTGTGGCAACATCGGTGTGCCACACAGACCTGTACCATCTTTTCGAGAGTATGCATAAAGATGGCTTCCCAACTGTCCTCGGCCACGAGGGAGCCGGCATCGTTGAGAGCGTGGGGCCTGGAGTTACGGAATTTCAGCCAGGTCAGTTTTGAATTCCTAAGAGTCCTGTCAGTTTCATGTGTTTACAGCCAAGACAGTACATGTCTGCTTAATGGGATGGGAAAAAAATACAGTAACCAGTAAGTCTTTTTTTACAATCTAAATGTTTGCAGTTTCTCTTTTGGCAGCTTTGTACAACTAAATGTTTAAAGCTGTTGGATCTTGTGGTCCAGGCCACTCAATCATAATACTTAGCAGTAAATTAAGTAGATATTCTCCATCGACTGAGGTCACGCAGCTCAACAATAACAGCATCAGCAAAGCCTCTAAAAAGAATCATGGGAAATATTCTGTTTGGTTTCACTGTTGTTTTCTTTTAGGAGACAAGGTGATTCCTCTTTTCCTCTCTCAGTGTAAAGAATGCCACTTATGTAAGAATCCCAGGACCAACCAGTGTGAGGTAGCATGGTGAGCACTCATCTCCTGTGATCCATTTTATCTTCAGTTTTGTTCATAGGCTGTTAGAGCATTAGACACGTGCCTTTAAAAAATGTTGTTTTTAATTTTAGCATAAATTCTCTTGTTCAGGACCAGGATTAATCAGGCCATCATGGCTGGAGTGGAATCCAGGTTTACCTGTAAAGGGAAGAGGGTGCTGCAGTTTATGGGGACCAGCACCTTCTCTGAGTACACTGTGATCAATCAGATGGCTGTGGCTAAGATTGATCCTGCTGCTCCTCTGGACAAAGTCTGTCTTCTTGGATGTGGGATCTGCACTGGATATGGGGCAGCTGTTAATACCGCTAAGGTTTGTAATTTGGGCTTGGATTTGGGAATTGGAAATGCGCTTGTTCTCTCTTTCAGAGAAGTATTAAGACGTTCATACATAATTTTTCCAGATTTTGGAAGTGAACCCTGCAGTTGTTGCTGCTTAAATCTTTTAAGTGTGTCTGTAGAGGCCCTGTGACATATCAGGGCACTTTAAACCAATCTGGGAAGAGCAGAAGCAGAAGTTTTGAGTGTTTGCTGATCTGGAGGATTCAGGTGTACATTAGCAAAATGCCAAAATCTTGACTGGAGTGAATGTCACTTTGAGCACTTGCCACAGATTCTTAATAGGATTGAGGTCTGTGCGGGCCACTCCAGGATCTTGGTTTTAGTATCCTTGAGGAACTGTTGGACTAATTTCAATGTATGTTTGGGGTCATTGTCTTGTTGCAAGACAAGCTGATGCTGATTGAATGTCGTTAGGAAGCCAATTGGTTGCACAGGTGTGATTTCAAAGCTGATTGGTTAATTACTGTAGGTGTGTTTTGAAAGCAAACATTCACATGAGGCTAATATTTTGACCACCCCTTATTTTTTACACTATATGGTAAAAAGTAAGCCTAAAAATATATTTTATATTACAAAATGTACCAGAAGCTACCAAATAGCACTGGTGAATTTTTAATTATATCAAGTTTTATCAATGCTGCAAACATTGGGAAGAAGTTTAGATAAATGTGCCTTAATTCCTGGAGGGGCTAATAATTTTGGCCTCAACTATAAATGCTAAACTTTATGACAGCACAATTTAAAAAAAAACAAAAAAAAAAGACTCAATAAGTGGAGCTTGTTTCGAGAATTTGGCAGTAGAAAGACTTTTCTCTCTAAAAAGAACAAGGAAGTTATCTGGAACAATGTCCTTCAGACAAACAAGGCCACGAGATTTTTTTTAATCTATAATACAAAGCACCACGCCTCGTATCTCAACCTCATGTCTCCGCTATGGTGTCTGGACATGACATTGTGATCTGTAGTGAGAGTAGGAAACAGGTGAGAGTGAGCTTGTAGTGGTGGAGGCACTTTCTGGGAAGAAGATGAATAAATATCAACAGAACCAAGACAGAATACATGTGTGTGGATGAGAGAGAGAGACAGGTGGAAAGGTGAGGTTGTGAAGAATAGAGATTGTAAAGCTTCAGCAGACCAGCTAGTTCAGAGACTCATCACCCCGGAAGAAAGCAAGACGACGATGGAACCGTTTTTTTTACTTGTTAGCAACGGAGGCTGGTTGGAACCAGGCTCTTGGAGCTGAACGCTGCTCACCTGTTTCCTAGCCAACTTCAAAGAAACAGCCTTCCCTTGCAGCTTTTTATTCAGTGAATACAAGCACCACCCATATGGTCACAAAAGGTTAGAACACTGTGTGTGTGTACATGACTTCCTGCCACACAATATATGCTTGCAACGGTTTAACCACATTTCCTAGTTATCCAAAGGTCATCTCCCCACACCCGTATACGGCTTAACTTTAATGGTTCACCATATGCAAGCATAGGTGAGCTCCTAAATGGCCGGGGGTGGACATTCCTCAGAAGATAAGGAAACCAGAATCTCACATAGAATGTGCCTGCAGTTAAACGGCTACAGCTAATTACCTCCCCCAGCATCATAGATGTGTAGGGGAGGAACAGAAGAATATCTAACCGTGCAGTTTAAGGCACGGTTTACAAATTTAAGTAAAACAATGGAAACATTTAACAATTTCAATCTAACAACAGGAGTTTAAATGCTTGGAATAAATATTCAAATGTATGGTTAGAGACACTGTAATTTGATTGTATATACAATGACAATAAATGCTTTCATTCATCCAAAGCAGCAGACAAGAGAGGAGAAGAAGGGTGGAGAAAACGAGAACAGTGTCAGAGGAAAAAGTTGAAATAATTTGTGTGCTTGGTGGTACTGAGTCCTTTTCATTTCAATTCAATTTTATTTATATAGCCCCAAATCACAACAATAAATTGAGCCATTTTTGACTTAAAACTAAAATCTTTTCAATAGAAATTCTCATCAAGATTGAAATGCTTTGGCAAGAGTTACCACTCATTAGAAGATACAGAATATGTCCATTCATTATGTTTCTATATATTAGAACTTTACTATACCCAGCACAAAGTGTCTAAGTCTCTCATCTTGTAGGTGGAGCCGGGCTCCACCTGTGCCGTGTTTGGTCTGGGAGCTGTGGGTTTGGCTGCAGTCATGGGCTGCAAGGCTGCAGGAGCCAAAAGGATTATCGCTGTTGACGTCAATCCAGACAAGTTTGAGAAGGCCAAAGTGTTTGGAGCCACCGACTTTGTGAATCCCAAAGATCACGATAAACCTATCCATGAAGTGCTCACTAAGATGACCAATGGAGGCGTGGACTACTCATTGGAATGTGTTGGGAATGTGCAAGTCATGGTAGGGAGATTTAATCTAATGTGGTTTAAGAACATGGAACATGAAATAAAGTTAACCAAGCATACTTTTTTTTCCCTTAGCATTTAAAATGTAATAATTGATTTTAATCATTGAAGAAGCCCTTTGATCTACTGACTCTGTGCCCTTTTCCATCTAGCGCAGTGCCCTGGAGTCTTCAGCCCAAGGTTGGGGTGTCAGTGTGATTGTTGGATGGACAGACTTGCATGACATAGTTATTCGACCGGCTCACCTCATCTCTGGACGTACGTGGAAGGGCTCCATGTTTGGAGGTGAGATCAGTCTATTTTACATCCTGTGAGGCTGTGGGAGTGTGTGGGTGTGGTGTTGCTCTTTCTCTCTCTGCCCTCACTCCAGGATACAGCTGCTGCTCATTCCCTCATTCAGCACCTGGACCCAGTTAGCAGTTAACTCTCAGACCTTATATAGGGTTAGAGTGGGGTGGGTTTTCTCTTTGTCGTTGCACTGATTGTTAGGGAATGGAGAGGTGCTATAGTGTAGTTGTGGGAGCAGTGGGGAGGTTTACTGCTTTCAGTGAGTAGTGTGGGCTCCAGCAGCAGTAAGGTGTGTGCTGCTACAAGTGATTAGGGTGGGCCTGTGGGCTTTAGAAGTGCATTATTCTTTGGTGCTTGTTTGTTCTTCCACCTTCTTAAGACACATAAGACTGAGTTGTGACCTTTGTCTTTTTTGCAACGCCGCTTTATTAATAAGAACAATCTCTTTGACTTGGGATTGTTCATAATAAGAACTTAATATTCACCACACTGCTTTGTTTGGCTTCCTTCTCATTCTTTCCTGGTCCTGTTTCTACTGTTCCCCACACCTACCCCTAGACCTTAGACTGTTACATCCCCACAAATAACTATTATCACGGAGTGATGAATCGCAAGTAAAGGAGCTTTAAGTTTACATGTTCTAAAATGTGGCTCTTATTTTAATCTTGTGATTCAGGATTTAAGAGTAAGGACGGCGTCTCCAAGATGGTTAAAGACTACCTGGACAAGAAGTTGAAAGTGGACGAGTTTATTAGTCAGAACATGACTTTGGATCAAGCCAATGATGCCATTGAACTCATGAAGAACTGCAAATGGTAGATTTGCCTTTCACAGCTGAAGAAAAACACAAGTTATTATTTGCTAAAGTGAAACTCAGTTTTTTTTTCTCTTTCTTTCCACAGCATCCGGGCGGTCATGAGTGTTTCCCCACCATAAGACCACTGTGCTGCTTCCAGCAACATTAAATCCAGTAGTGTATCACTACAATCAGTTTAAATAGTTCAGTGAATTCCTCTGTGGACATTCATATGAATTCATATGAGCAAAAATTTAAAAAGCATTTATGGATAAATAAAATGGCATGAAACAGATTGGTTTGTGAGACTCCTGGTTTTTCTTGTTTTATTGGTTTTTATGTCATTAAAGTCTGTATGAAGTGTGTCTAGCTAAGATTTACACAGCGCAGCCTAATAATATAAATGTTTGCTTTACTTGGCAGGCTGTGTTGTAATTATTCTGCTAGGACTGATACCATGATTTGTCCCCTAGCAGTCCTGCTGGTTTCTTGTAGAATTTGTGATAAGAGAGAGGATACTGCAGCAATTCCTGTCGATTCAAGTGACAAAGCCAGCATACGTATGCCTACCTCTACAACTTGGCTCATACAAGAACTACAGGTTAGATCTTTATGCTAAGCAACAATGAAATCTTAAATGAATGAATAAAGTCACTGTGTCTGCTCAACACCAGAAGGAGTTTGCTGGTATCCACACTTTAAGAAATATTGGTTCTCCCTTGCTCCTCCTGATCACTTCTCTGCCTTCCTGTTAGCAGGTCTGCCCAACCACTCTCACTGGCCTTGAAATCTACCTACCACCCACCACCTTGTAATATAGCCATTACAAGATAAAGCACCTGATGCAATAAAAATCTTTGGTTCTGCCTGTCATGTGTAAATGTGTACTTTGACACATTCACGAGATAGCGACATATACCAGCCAGCTAAGAACTGCTACAGACTGGACGCACACATAGGCAGCACTCCAACAGCAGAACAATGTCAGGGCTCCCTGTCCAGCAGGAAAGTCCTGGAAACACTGCTTTAAAAAAAAACTCCAGATCCAGCCTTGAAACTATGCAAATCCCAATCTAAACAAGCATCCACTTGTTGCACTGGAAAAACACACATCTACCTAATCCATAACCAGAGATAGGAAGCCACAGTATCCACTGCAAATTATTAGGCGGGTAATGAATACCACTCATTTGCTGCACTTTCTTCAGACTATTTTGGTAATGGTGTTTTTCAGCTGCTTTCCTAAACTTCTCTGTGTTTCTGCTCAATTAAGCAAAAAGTCTGTTGCAGCCTGGTGTTGACAATAGCAGCTTTTATCAGGTGTGACTTGTCACTCTGATCGCTTGTTTTCAATTTATTTCAGTTATGAAGCCCAGAATTGTCAGAAAACAAACTGCAAACTTTCCTGCATCGTTTCAAACATTTCAAAAGGCTCGGTGGCAAGTGGAATAAGATCTTACCAACTAACTGATCTGGTCTAACTCTAACTGCAGACACAGTGAAGTTTCAGAAAAGCTTTCTCTAGCTCTGTAAGGTGATAGACACAAGACTGTTTCATTTTGAAGTAAATATGAAATGAACAGTTGCAGGTTTCCAATCTGGCTGTCTGCACTGCTAGGGTGGATATACTCATATTAGTTAAAGCGAACATCAGTGCAGTTCAAAGGCTCCAGAAAGTTTAAAAAAATAAAATAAAAAAATATTAAAATACAACTAGTATTGTCAACCTAACAATCATTACTCCCTTGAAAAAGAGGTTTTTGATCTCAACGGGACATTCCTGGTTAAATTAAAAAAAAATTAAGTATTAAACCTCTCTTGCATCTTAAGAAAGGAGCAAAACAACCCAAGTAAATCTTTGTTGTTCAAAGTTGAACCACAACTCTGTAACCCTAAACCTGTAAAACATTTACCAGGACCTCAACAAAGAGAGACTGGCCCATTTCCAATACAGCCCCTACACCCCCTCACTGTGCACTTTCACTCAGTTTGCACAGTAGTACAACGGTTCACCACAGATAAGCTGATAGGAGAAGAAGCTGAACCACTGTTTTGCACATTATTGATTATATCTCAACAACATTAAAGCATGGGTGGTTTTCCAATTAAAATGAGTATCATGTACAAAACTAACCAAAGGACTTTCTTCCCTTTGTAATATGTTAAAACTTCAGATTAGTTTAATCATTCTTAGACACTTTTGGTACATGAGGATAAAAATCTATTTGAACAAATGTAGCGAACCTTATTAAGGCAGGCAGCTGTGGGTGAAAGCTTCGCAAATTATGCAGCTGAACAGATTTTACATGTGACAGTGGTCAAAAATTTCCATGTGCATTTCAGAGACATGTTAACACTTATGCCTACAAGAAGCTATATCAGCTAAATGGGCAATACCAAAGGTGTACTTACTGTTTCCACAAAAGAATATTTTTAGAAATTAAACATTAGATTTTTTTTTTTCCTGTCAAACAAATATTTGGAAAGTCTCATTTTATCCACCTTAATCAGCAGGGACTCTTCCAAAGAGGATCAAGAATGAAGTGATAAGCAATTTGGAATCAACAGACCTGTAAGAGTAATATTCTTGGCCTCTAGAGGGCAGCCAAATATCAACCAGCCTGTTGAGCTAAAAGCTGATTCTGTGTTTGCTAAAGAACTCTTTGGTATTTTTAGCACTTGATTAATGTTGCTTTGCTTAATGTTGCTTACAGTGTTTATCAGATAACCATGAAAAACACAGCCATAATTTTCATGCCCCTCACTTACCCTGACCCTGCAGGCTGAGGGGTTGCCCTTGGCTGTGTTCGGCCTTGGGGCACCAGGCCTCGCAGGGATCATGGGCTCCTACATAACTCACCATATGAAAAACATGATGTCATTTTAATGTCTTTCTTTCAATGAACTGATAGCATTAAATATAATACTGCCTGCTTCAAGTCCTCTACCATAATCCCTGTCCCCAAGAAACCTAGGATCACTGGACTAAATGACTACAGACCCGTGGCTCTGACATCTGTGGTCATGAAGTCAATTGAGCGCCTAGTTCTCTCCCATCTCAAGACCCTCACGGCCCCCCTCCTGGACCCCCTGCAGTTTGCATATAGAGCCAACAGGTCTGTAGACGACGCCATCAACATGGCCCTACACTTCATCCTGCAGCATCTGGACTCCCCAGGAACCTACGCCAGGATCCTGTTTGTGGACTTCAGCTCTGCCTTCAACACCATCCTTCCAGACCATCTCCGAGACAAGCTTTCCCAGATGAATGTGCCTGATCCCATCTGCCGGTGGATCACTGACTTCCTGACGGACAGGAAGCAGCACATGAGGCTGGGAAAGAATGTCTCGGACTCCCGGACCATCAGCACCGGCTCCCCTCAGGGCTGTGTTCTTTCTCCTCTGCTCTTCTCCCTGTACACCAACTGCTGCACCTCCACCCACCAGTCTGTCAAGCTAATCAAGTTCGCAGATGACACCACCGTCATTGGGCTCATCTCGGACGGGGACGAGTCTGCCTACAGGAGGGAGGTTGAACGTCTGGTGTCTGGTGTCTTGGTGCAGCCACAACAACCTGGTGCTGAATGCCCAGAAGACAGTGGAGATTATTGTGGACTTCAGGAAGCACACAGCCCCACTCCCCCCCATCATCCTGACTGACACCCCCATCACCTCTGTGGACTCATTCCGCTTCCTGGGTACCACCATCACCCAGGACCTGAAGTGGGAGCCCACCATCACCTCCGTCATCAAGAAAGCCCAGCAGAGGATGTACTTCCTGAGGCAGCTGAAGAAATTCAACCTGCCAACACGGACGATGATGCAGTTCTACACTGCAATCATCGAGTCCATCCTCACCTCCTCCATCACCGTGTGGTACGCTGGAGCCACTATCAGGGACAAACAGAGACTGCAGCGTGTTGTGCGCTCTGCTGAGAAGGTGATTGGCTGCAGACTCCCATCTTTGCAGGACCTGTACACCTCCAGGACACTGCGGCGTGCAGCCCGGATCTCAGCTGACCCTTCTCACCCTGGACACAGTCTGTTTGACCTGCTCCCCTCAGGCAGGAGGCTCCGGTCCATTCGCACCAGAACCTCTCGCCACAAGAACAGTTTCTTCCCCTCTGCTGTTGGACACATGAACAATAACCACATGATTGTCCCCGCCAATAACACATGACCCTACGCTGCGTCACTGCATCATTTCATGTTTGGCACTGATCACCACCTGCACTCATGTATATATCTTTCTACGTAGCACTCATAATTCTTATTCTCATGTATATATCTCATGTATATCTCATGCACATATCTTTCTTTCTACATAGCACTTTAATTCTTATTGTCTGCACTGAAGCACCGCAGCAATTTCCTAATGTTGTAAACCTCAACATCTGGCAATAAACCCATTCTGATTCTGATTCTGATTCTGCAAAAAGCAATTTGCTGAATTCCAGTCCTACTGGGGTCCTACTGCCCAGGGTGTCACATGCAAAAAGTGACTTAAAAACACAGATCATGACTGCAAAGAGACACAAAGATGATACATAAAGGGGTTAAACTGTCACAAGAGGAAACAGGATGACTCGCCTAAGGTGCATCATAACTGTAAAGAGATGTAAAACAACTACAGAGACCCAAAAAACATGCAAAACAACCACGAAGAGAGAGATCACAATGCAAAGGGACAACAAAATGATGCGAAGAAGAAATGCAGAACAGCAGCCAGTTTTTCCTGGTTCAGAATTGGAATTTGTGGATTGACTATTCACATAAGCATGACATGTCCGTGCACAGTGAAGGCAGTGAGACTTTGTTACCTCGCTGGACAGAAATCTGTGCAATTCTACTTCATTTCAGGATATTTGATGAAGAAAAATGGCTATGATGGTCACTGAATGAAACCAAATTTAACATTAGGAGCATACAAAATAAGGCCTAGCTCTCTGTTTACTGTGCACGGTTATTAAACAATCTTACAAGTCTGTTTTATTTGAGGAATTCACAGTCAAGACAGCGCTTTGATCGGCATCCTCCCCCCCGAAGGAACACATACGAACGTATACACAGAGAGAATATTGTGAGAGAGAAAAACAGAGGAATCAAACCCAGATTATTCAGAAGTATTCTTTGATCTCATCTGAATGAATAATAAGGTGATGATTCTTGTTTTTGGTTTTTTTAGAAACAGCACGGACATGGAAGCCTGTTGAAGTTGGAGAAAAGTGTGTTGAAAACACTGCAGATTAACTTAAGACTGTTTAAATGATTGCACAATATATCTTTCCTCCCAACATGTGGTTTCGGTTTTCTGTGTAGATTTCACCAGTGGATCAAAAATCTGTCATTCCCCAAATGTTGACTGGAGATTTATTACACATGCACAAGTGTTGTTGGAAACTAAACCAAACAATACTTGAAGCATTTGAATATTCTGATAATGAATGACTTTCAGAAAGAGATCAGATTTGCACTGTCTCATTCAAACTTGCAAATCAAAACCCAGTTCCACATAAATGTACCAGAAAACACAAGAGACGCGGCCCATTATTCTGGTTATTTGTTATTTAGAAAGGAGGCTGTGTGAGAGCTGAAAAATGAGCAACTCTGAAATAATGGGTGTCTCCCAGGGCTCAGTCATGGGGCCACAACTTTTGAATCTGTTTATAAATGATTTTCCTACTGATGGGAGAGAGGCTACTCGATTTAAAAAATCAAAACAAAACAAAAAACAGCTCCTATTTGAAAGACCAATTTCATAGTTTTTATTTTTAAAAAGGGAGAATTTTTAAGTTCTTAGGCATAATCTAAGATCTTAAATTTAAGCCTCTCTTTTATCACTGCAGGCGTGAACCCATTGCAAGGTCTTTGGAACAGGAAATTATGATTATAACAATATGAATTTCACAGTAGTCATTCTTGCAACCACAGTATTTTCTTGTCTCCTGTGTTGTTGAAAAGTCATCGCTCTCAGCACTCGTAGGTGTAAGAGACTTTTAATAGTTCTGTGTAGTTGCAATATCTTGTTTTTACTGTACATTGTATCAACTTTTAAATATTTAATTAGTTTTACTTTTTATACAGTTTACATTATCTAGCTTTCACATTGATATATTAGGTGAGCATCTATAAAAAAACATTTTCCCCCGGGCACTTCTAAAGTATTCTGATTCTGCGTTGAATCTAAAACGCTGGTACATCGTAGCTGCAAACCCTTTTGAAACCCGACATTACACATCAGCACTGACGCAGCTGCACAGGTATAAATACTGAAAATGGAGATGGTCACTTTCTTAGGCTCTACAAAGAGTCAATGCAGAGGTTTAATTAAGTGTACACAGATACACATAGTTTAAGTAGATGTCAGTGACAACTTTAACCTTATGACATCAGAATGTCATTTTTGTTTTCATTAAACTCTGCTCCTGTATGTAGGCACTCGTGAAACAAAGATACACATCAAATATTGCTTACATTTCTTTTTCCAAAGTATAGGGTCAGGATTATGACCTATATATTTAGAGGATTAAACTAAGATGGGCATTGCTCAGGGTTCATCCGTTTGATTGACCTTCTTGGCCTCCGTAAGCCCGACTTCATTCTCGAGTGATGCCCATCAGTAACTAATGTGATCATGCCGTTCAGAAATCGAGTTTTCTGTGTGCTTTTACATTTCCACTCAGGCAGGTTAGTTATTTATGTATCCCTCGTCCCAATCTTTCATATTGTATGACAGTATGGGCTCAAACATCACCATCTACACACAATCACACACTTCACACCCTCATGCAATCAGACTGTGAAAATAATGGCTAAAAAGCCTGTCTGATGGGATCACTGTCACATCCTGAATAGATGGAGTCTACTTTGAAAGGTTCAGTAATTTTCTCCCTCAAAGGCAGAAGGTATATCTGGAATATTCCAGATATATCCAGAGGTATTTGGACATTTAAGCTTTCTCTGTAAAAGGCTGTGAACTGTCAAATATTACTGACTGAAATCAAATTAACAGAAAAAAAAATCTTTCCAATGAAGGAGAAGGGCAAACCAGAGGTGTAGCCATTTTTATCTGGTTAGTTTTTATACAAACACAGTACTGTCAGGTAAACATCTCCACCTGTGTGGTATGTGCATTTATGGTAATGAGTTGAAATGATGTCACGACCATACATCGTACCTGGGTGTTTCTCCTGCACAACAGTTGGTCTGCATGCAGTCAAAATCAATAAATCTCTGTCAGCCTATTAAAGAAATCTATTCATTTTCTTGTTATTTCTGACCATTTGCTTAACAAAATGAGCATTACACCTTAGTAAATGATATCCAAATTAAGAGGAATCCTGCTGATTTTCCATTTGGCTCTGGCTGAAAAACCTTTTCTGCTGCTGGAATAATCAGTTTTAAACCAAGCCGCATTTTCTCCATCAAAGAAATTAAAAAGATTAAAGCTCCGTCCCAACTATATCATTTGTAGTCGACCGAAACCTGTCAAAAGCCATATTCAAAGACAAATTTGACCTCTTCTATGTTTCTGTGGTGTTGAATTACAACCGCGATGTGTTAGGCAAATAGATGAAAGACTAAATTAAAAAAAGACTGTGTGCCTTTTTAGCTTGATGGGGTTAATTACTGTGAACCCCACAGGATTTTCTTCACAGCAGACATTTCCACTTGTCATGTGGGAAATGCAGAGGTGTAATTAATATAAGAGAAGACTGTCTGAAAGGAGACAGTAGATGAGCAGCGTACACAACAGGATCCATTAGTAATGCTAGATACCTTACAAATGTGCAATTAGCACGAGGAAATGCTAAGCTTTTACTCCAGAAACCTTTCAAAGCATCAAACTGCACATAAGAGTTCCAACTCTTACAAACACAGACACAGTCAAGTTTGTGGGACTAAATTCATTTGCAATGAATGAAGCAGAGGAAAATGCACTAAAAATGATGACATTGTGTAACACGGGAGTAAACAGAGTCAAAAATCAAAACTTTAATGTTCCCTTTCAGTCGATTCACTCGGTACAACACATAAGTATGGGATATCACGCCCTCGCGTGTCCTGGCTGAAGAAACCTTTATTCACGCCTTTACGGCAGATGACGTGTGATGACACGCGCAAGGCCCCGCCCGCACATATAGCCGCTGCCATCACCGTCATCCCTCAGTTCTTACGCTCTTCACCTCGCTGAGAACACCTCTGCTGAGTTGGGCTAGCTAGCTACTGCTAGTTAGCTCCGTTGTCTGCCAACTTGAACCTAGCTTAACTGCCCCTGTTGGTGTTAGCCTCCACCGCCCAGCTGGTGCGTAGGCTGCCCGCGGAGCGCTATTTTCAAGTTTTTCTTGTGCAGCGTTTCGCTTTGCGTTTTGGGAATGGACTCCAAACCGAAGCGAGCAAAGCAGAAATCTTCTGTTCGCCCCTGTCCTCAGGGATGTGGTTTCTCTTTGCACGACAGCGACCAGCACGATGCCTGCCCTGTCTGCCTGGGGATCGTCCACGCTAGGAGAGCGTTGACGGAGCCCGAAGCTTGTGCGTTTTGTCGCCAGCTCCGACGCTCGACCCTGGAAAGACGGGTGACGTTTGTGGAAAGAGTGCTGGGACGCTCGGCTGTCGCACGGCATGACCCTCTTCTTTCCGAGTCTGGAGCCCCGGCTTCGTCCGAGTCCGAAGACGAAAATTTTCAGGTCGATGTCCCCGCGATTAGCTGGGCTGACCACATGGAATACGTTGACGGGTTAGCCGATGACGGACCGGAACCATGCAGGAGCGCTGACGGGCTTCAGCCTGGGTTGAAGCCCGCCAGCGCTCCCCAGGAAGACGATGACGTGCTGGACATCGGCCTGGACATCCATGGTTTGTCGGAGGATGAGCAGGAGAGCTCATTGTCGACCCAATATGCCGCCGCTGCTGCGCCGGTCGGCCACGATGACACCTCTCTTTTCTCCCTGTTTCGCCGTGCCGCTGAGAAGCTGCAGGTGGACTGGCCCTCTCCTCCACCAGCTCGGAAGCCGTCGCGGTTTGCGGGTTTTTTCCTTCCACCGGAGCCCGCAACGGCCAAAAACTGCCTCCCCATGTTCCCAGACTTTCTCTGCGAGCTAACAGCGTCATGGGACAAACCTCTGTCTACCCGCGTCACTGTGCCCGGCTATGGACAGTACATGGAATTGGACGGCGCCGAGGGAGCTGGTTTAGCTAACCCACCCCCTATGGAGCCGTCTCTGGCTGCTTATCTGGCCCCGTCCCATAACCATGGTGTCGGTGGCCCCGCAACTCTGCCGTCCAAGCACTGCAGATTCTCGGCCTCGCAGCTGGAGAAGATTTATCGGGCTCAGGCCGGCACCGCTCGAGCCATGAGCTCCGTCACCATGCTCCAGACGTACCAAGCAATGTGCCTGGCGGAGCTTGGATCGCTGGTTCCGGAGGACAGCCCGCTGTCACCTCTTCTTAACGAGGTTAGAGTCACCACGGATTACATCCTCCGTGCGTCTCGCTGTGCAGCGCTCTCCCTGGGCAGAGGGATGGCTTCGACAGTGGTGGCGCAGAGGCACCTGTGGCTGACCCTCTCCGACGTCCCTGATAGAGACAGAGCTGTGTATCTGGACGCACCAGTGTCTGCGGCTGGGTTATTCGGACATTCACTTGAAGCCATTCAGGCTAGATTCGATCTGAGGAAGAAGCAGACGGAAGCTCTGCGCGACATCATCCCCAGACGCCAGCCCCAGCCCAAGCCCACTGCTAGCTCTCACAGGCCCGCCGCTCCTCTGACAGCTGGCAAGAGACCGGCGCCCACTGCTGGAGTGGGAGGGCCGCCGGCGAGAGCACGTACTCCGGCCCGAGCTCCACGCCAGTCGGCCTGGGGCAAAGGCCCTCCCCCGGGCCCCCGACGGGACCCGACGCCCAGGAGGAAGAAGCCTCAGCCCTCCTAGCTGTGATTGCGAGTGGGGAAGGGATCCGGCAGCAGGGAGACGCTGCTCTTACCCCTCTGTTGCCGCACAAGAGGTGCCGCTTAAGTTCTGTTCAGGTTGTCAGCCCCAGAAGGCGCTGCACTTCCCTATCGCGGTCTCCCAAGCACATAACCCCTGCACACGGTTCAGATGTGTTGAATGTTCAAGCGGCCACATCGAGTGTTCCCGCTGTTTTTCATTGTTATGCCCCGGAAAAGGTGCACCCAACAAAATGTATAAATGTACATGTTCCCATGTTGCAATCAATAAAGAGTGTTGTTTACTCTCAAACAATCTCAAATGCTCAACCTGCAGGCGAAATGAGCCAGGTCAGGCAGGGGATGCAGTCCCCTGCAGACACACTGGGGGGCGACGGCGCCCCGCCGTCAGTGCTGCAGGCCAGCCGGCTGGCTGCTCACTTCCCTCAGTGGCGCGCTTGCGCCCCCTCTCCGTGGGTGCTGCAAACCGTTGCCATGGGTTACCGGTTGCAGTTCCGGGTCAAGCCGCCTCGTTTCCAAAGAGTCGTGAACACGATTGTCAACCCCGAGGCAGCCTTGGTACTCAGAGAGGAAATACAGGCGCTATTACAGAAGAGAGCAATACGGGTGGTCCCCGCTTCGGAGACGGACAAAGGTTGGTACAGCCGTTATTTTGTCATTCCGAAGAAAGGGGGAGGGCTTCGTCCCATCCTCGACCTGCGAGTCTTGAACACGTACCTGCGAACGTACAGGTTCAGGATGCTAACACTCAGACAGCTCCTGAGTGCAGTCGGCCCGGGAGATTGGTTTGCGACAATCGATCTAACAGATGCTTATTTTCATGTCGCTATACACCCGAAACACAGGCAGTTTCTGAGGTTTGCATTCGAGGGCGTAGCCTACGAATACCTAGTGCTGCCGTTCGGGCTGTCGCTCGCTCCCCGCACCTTTACGAAATGTGCCGAGGCAGCGCTAGCGCCCCTCAGGAAGAGGGGCATCCGCATCTTGGCCTACCTGGACGACTGGGCTCTCGTGGCTTGCTCCAGAGAACAGGCGGAGACGCAGCTGTCGCGGGTTCTGTCACACATTCAGACACTGGGGTTCTCTGTGAACTTTCAGAAGAGCTCGCTAATCCCAGGTCAACAGATCGCTTTTCTCGGTCTGGAAATATGCTCTCTTTCCAGCCGCGCACGGTTGTCAGAGCACAGAGTGGCCGCGTTTCATCGCTGCCTCGCTCAATTTCAGCTGGGACGCAGACTGCGTTTCCAGACGATATTGCGCTTGTTGGGCATGATGGCATCTATGATCGCCGTAGTGCCGCTTGGGCTGTTGAAAATGAGAGCGTTTCAACGCTGGACTCTCTCTCACCGTTTGTGTGCTTCGCGTCACCTCCGGAGGAGGCTGCCGGTGACTGCGTCTTGCATGCTAGCTCTCCGTCCTTGGAGGGAGCCCGGGCTACTGCACCAGGGCTCTCGGATTGGGAGGGTGTTGTTTCGCAAGGTGGTGTCCACAGATGCTTCCCTAAGTGGGTGGGGAGCGCTGTGCGAGGGTGCGTCAGTGAGAGGGATCTGGTCCGCGGCTCAGCGCCAGCTGCACATCAACCACTTAGAGCTGTTAGCAGTGTTCTTAGCTCTAAAGCGTTTCCGTCCAGTCCTGCAGGGCCAGCATGTCTTAGTCAGGACGGACAATTCAACAGTGGTGTCTTATATAAACAGGCAGGGAGGAACACGCTCTCTTCCCCTGTTGCAGCTGTCTCGCTCTCTGCTGTTATGGTGCAGTGTTCATTTTCTGACTCTAAGAGCCACCCATGTCCCGGGCCACCTGAACCTGGGGCCGGACCTTCTCTCCAGGGGGGGTCCTCTGGTGAGAGAATGGAGGTTACACCCTTCAATAGTGGCTCAGATTTGGGATCTATTTGGCGAGGCGCAAATAGATCTTTTTGCTTCCAGGGTGAATGCTCACTGCCCCCTGTACTTCTCCATAATCGACCACGATGCACCCTTGGGCTTGGACGCGCTAGCGCACCAATGGCCAGACGTGCTCCTGTATGCATTTCCCCCAGTGGAAATGATATCTCCAATTCTGGAGAGGGTGCGTCGGCATTCCCTCTCTCTGATCCTGGTGGCCCCTTGGTGGCCCGCGAAGTCGTGGTATGCAGAAATAATCAGCCTGCTTGCAGCAAGTCCTTGGCAGCTTCCTCTCCGCAGGGATCTCCTCTCTCAGGCGGGGGGGGAAGTGTTTCATCCGCGCCCGGATCTGTGGCACCTTCATGCTTACCTGCTGAGAGGTTAAACTTGGTTGCTAAGGGTCTGCCACCTAGTGTGGTAGCGACGATTCAGAGCGCCAGGGCCTCGTCTACTAGAGGCTTGTACGCTTACAAATGGCGAGCCTTCGAGCGATGGTGCCAGGACCGCCACACTCTCCCATTTCAGTGCTCTATTGTGGATGTTTTGACATTCCTGCAGGAGCTGTTGGATAAAGGCCTTTCGTTTTCGACGATCAAGGTTTATTTAGCGGCTATATCTGCTTGTCATATCGGTTTTGACGGGGTGACACCAGGTGCGCATCCCCTCGCCGTGCGTTTTCTGAAAGGGGTTCGCCGGCTGAGGCCCGTGCTTAAGTCCAGTGTCCCGGCTTGGGACTTGTCTTTGGTGCTGGAGGCCCTTTGTGGCCCTCCGTTTGAACCCGTTGAGTCGGTAGATATGAAACTTCTTTCGTATAAGACCGCATTACTTCTCGCTTTGGCCTCGGCGAAGCGAGTGGGGGACCTTCATGCGCTGTCTGTGCATCCTGCCTGCACACAGTTTTCTCCTGATGGCCGCAAGGTCGTATTGCGTCCGAATGCCGCCTATCTTCCCAAGGTCATGCCTGCATCTTATAGTTCAATGGAGTTTGAGTTGCTGAGCTTTTGCTCCCCTCCTTTTGAATCTGAGGAGCAGAGGAGGGTGCATTCTCTTTGTCCGGTGCGTGCGCTACGCACCTACATTGAGCGCACTCGGGATGTGCGTTTGTGTGACCAGTTGTTTGTCTGCTTCGCTAATCCGAATAGGGGTAGAGCTCTGTCCAGACAGAGGCTGTCCCACTGGATTGTAGAAGCTATCTCGCTGGCATACAGCACCGGAGGTTTTGCGTTGCCCCACGGGGTGGGAGCTCATTCCACCAGGGGGATGGCGACCTCATGGGCTCTTTTTAGAGGGGTGCCTGTGGCTGATATTTGTGCAGCGGCTAATTGGGCGTCGCCGCACACTTTTGTGCGGTTTTATCGGTTGGACGTTACAGCCCCTTCGGTGGCTCATGCTGTCCTTTCTGCTGGGTCTACCACTCACTAAGGATGTGGTGGTCCCGTTCCGGTTCGGTGGCTGCTCTGCGGGGCGTGTATATAGGTCCCATACTTATGTGTTGTACCGAGTGAATCGACTGAAAGGGAACGATTAGTTATGTCTATAACTTCTGTTCCCTGAAGGAGAGGAACGAGGTACAACACAGGGTGGCCCCACTGAGCAGTTGGCTCGGTGAAGAGCGGCTATCGAACTGAGGGATGACGGTGATGGCAGCGGCTATATGTGCGGGCGGGGCCTTGCGCGTGTCATCACACGTCATCTGCCGTAAAGGCGTGAATAAAGGTTTCTTCAGCCAGGACACGCGAGGGCGTGATATCCCATACTTATGTGTTGTACCTCGTTCCTCTCCTTCAGGGAACAGAAGTTATAGACATAACTAATCGATCATCACTGCCCTCCTCTGAGTTTAAAAAGGCATTACGGCTGAGAAGAACCCAAACTGTCACTTCCATTAATAAAAAGCTGCTAAATTAAGCCACTTTTGGGATTTTCATTTGCAGTCTACTGAAGGACAAACTCACCCACACACAGCTACAGAAGAGTCATTTATTACTCCATTAGAAGAAATACAAAGATGGCAGAGAAACTCTGATCACATTAGTCCTCTGAAAATACAGAAATACCGAATGCTGCTTCTTGCACGAGGAAAATCCCGTCATCGAGATGAATGGTGACTACTGCAGAGTAAAAGGAGAGGGGAGCCACCGATGGAGATAGCTGGCTAGTTTCAATTTCTAGATTCACATTTTAATTTGCTACAACCGGGCTATTGAAAACATGAGACACCAAAGTACTTCTCAAAGCAGGGCCAAAAAGTCCAGCACTTTGAGGTTCAGGGTCTTTATTGTCTTTCTGGACAACCGCACAGATGCTCTTGAGGCTACGTCACAATTCTCCTAGCAACCGTTGCCCATTTCCTCACCGGATGAGCGCTAATAATAGCCACATTCAAGACATAACAATTAGGTTACAGCACTTGTACTGGACACGTCAACAGGTGAATGAGACGATGACATAGTGTAGTCAGCTAATCAGCCTCGTCTTTCATTAAACAGTAAATCAACTCAATACCAATTGTTTCCTTTAGCTCTCTGGCCGTGAACCTGCCTTAGTTGCCCAACTTGAATTTGATAAGCTTAAATTTTAAGTTGCTTGTTGGTGTTCTGTGGACTCTGCTCTCTAGTATTGCTGGTTCTCCTCACTCCACAACCGGTAAATTTATATGACATGTGATTAAGTTAGCAGAGGTTGGGGGGAAAAAAAAACAGAAGCAAAGCATGGTGTACTAGTTGAATTTGCCCTGAGCTCCACCCACCACTGACAACAACAACTAGACAGCCTGTGACAGCTCTGGGCATGACAAGACCCAGAGGTGAAAACGAGCCTATCAATCCTGTCCACTAAGCAAAACCAAATCTCATAAATACTTTTATATTTCCTCCAGAGGATACAGTTTTCACTAATAAAGTAATCCACATTTGATATAAGACACATTCAAGTACTTCCATTTACTTTGAGGAACCGATATTTAATTCAGAAAGCCATGAGAGCTCCACGAGCGGTGCCTCATGATTTTTCAATGTGCTGTGTGTGAGCTGCAGAAGTGCTGAGGGTGTGTGTGCGAGTGTGTTTGTGTGTGAGCTGCAGAAGTGCTGGGTGTGTGTGTGTGTGTGTGTGTGTGTGTGTTTGGTAAAGTCCAGTCCTTGGTGCGTTTCTGTCCGGTCTACATTTGGCTGAGGAAATGAGCGCGTCCGTTGTCTTCCAGACGGCGGGTGAGGATCTCGCAGCCGGTTTCCGTCACCAGCAGGGTGTGTTCGAACTGAGCCGAGCGCTTCCCATCTCTGGTCACCGCCGTCCAGCCGTCTGGCCACGTCTCATCTTGCCAGCCACCTGAGACATTACACACACGCACACGATTTCTGACTTTGGCTTACACAAAGTCAATTTAGCAAAGTCGACAAAACAAAGCCTCTGAGCTATGCAATGACTCACTGTTTACCTGTGAGATAGTTAAAGGTTTTAAAGTGTAATGACCCATTTTGGAGCCTGGCTTTACACAATTTTACCCTGTAAGAACCTGTTAATAGTCTCAGCTTTGCTCAGTATATGCTCGACTGTGAAGGTGATTTCTGAAGGCAACTTGGTCATTTTGCTTTAGGATGAGCTGATTAGATAAAACAATTTGGTTTCTTCAAAGGCTTCTGTTCCTAAAAACCAAGCAAAACACCATTTATGGTGTATTATGAGAACTACACTGCAATAAAGCTGCAAACAGAAACAAGAATTCCAATGTTTAACTTGACATAGTATTCTAGTTTTAGTCGCTTGAACTATGTAGTTTGCAAATAGTCTAATTAAGGCAGTTTTCTAACATATTCATTTGATCTATTTCTGTAAAGATTATTATTCATACAAAGGTTACACTCACCTTCACATATCATGGGCTCAATGGTGAACACATGGCCAGGCTTCATAACACCAACTGCTTTGTTTTCTGGGAAATTAAGGAGAACATAAATCATGCACTTTTGAGTAATTAATGCTAACACATTCAGCGCTAACCGTGGGAGTTACTCACTGGCATAGTGCGGCACATTGGGAGCCGTGTGGAAAAGTCTGTGGATGCCGTGGCCGCAGTAGCTGCGCACCACGGAGAAGCCGTTGGCCTGAGCGTGCTTCTGGATGATGTTACCCAGCTCTCTGTAGCGAATGCCAGGCTTCACTGAGGAAGCAAACAACACAGGGCTTAGTTTATTTCCTGAACCACACACACTAATGTAACTATTTGACATGGAAAACGATGTTGTTTCTACGTCAATGTTTCAAAATGTAAAGTATTTTCCTATTTCAGGTTTACAAAGGTAATGTTGAGTTTGCCTTCAGCAGTCAATTGAATATCTTTGACTATTAACTGGACAAAACAAGACCTCTGAAGAGGCTGTGGGAAAAGAGGATCTGCTTTTATTTTTATTGCGCAGACCAGAAAATAAAATGTGATTAACTGATAATCTTCCATAATGCATGATGTTCCTCAGCAGATGGTGCATCCCAGTTGCCCCGCACATGTAGATAATCAGAATTTGCAACATCCTGGCCACTTTAAGGATTGCAGTTCACAAACTGATGGGTCACTGAGGAATGACCCATCAATTTCGACTTGCTCTGAAATGTAAGTGCTCTCTGGTGGCCGAACTCTGCTAATTCTTGTTATTCAATGACCTCAATATATTGATACCAATAATCCCAATAAGCTAATACTGGCTGATTTAGCCAAAGCTGTGTCTTTGATTAAACAAGGGTAGATAACATAACGTCCATCACATCAACACAAAACACCACCATCACTGTAAAATGTTAGAAAGACAGAAAGTGAGCCTACCAGAATCAATGGCTTGCATAAGGCATTCATACGTAGTCTGAACCAGTTTCTTTGCTCCTTCGTCCACCTCTCCAACAAAGAAGGTTTCGTTGAGGTCGCCATGGAAACCATTGTGGTACACAGTGATGTCCACTGCGTGAGCGTGGGAAGACAAATATGTCAGGACCATTGTATCAGATGACAAACTGAATTCTTTTATGTTTAACACAAAGGGAGCAATATTATGAATGACCTGCCAAGAGCAGTTAATAACAGGCGCTAGCAAGTTTTCAGAAAACACGTATCCATTTGCAAGGCAATACAAAATATCCTTTTATTAAAAAATTGCTGATAAAATTGGAAGTGCCAGTTTGCAAACTGGGACTTTTCCCCACTTGAGGAAAAATATAGACAGCAGAGAATCTGACTGGCAAAGCCCCACTGGTAGAGGTTAATGAAACTATTTGTCTTGTTGGGCCACGCAGCGAGAGATGAGTTGTTGGCAAGTACTCCATCAGACGCTCTGAGGGGAGTGGCGGATAGAAGACGTCGCCTTAGCAGAAATATTCATAAAGAGGCTAAAATTGGCCAAACTCCTGCTGATACCATTTCGGGATCTCGGTACAATCATTTGTCATCCCAATTCCCCTTCCCCCCCTCACCTCAAACATTTACCAGTATACAAACTCAAGCATTCACAGGACTTTGCTAGACATTGGGAATATGAATACATTTTTAAACACTGCAGTATTAAAGTTCCCTGGAGATTAAAGCACATGATGGCAGTAAAGCAGGAACAGATAAGAGAAGACATGTGAGGCAGTGAACGCACCATTGAGGATATCTCCTTCTTGCAGGGGTCTTCTGTCTGGGATGCCATGGCAGATGACTTCGTTAACAGATGTGCAGCAGGATTTGGGAAAATTGTAGTAGTTGAGAGGGGAGGGGTAGCAGTTCCTTGCTAAACAGGCCTGTCGGGACAAAGTGTGTATGTTACAGAGATGGCAGCAGTGCAACAACAGAGTACAAATGTAAATGTATGACAAATATCGAAGATCAATAATCCATTTTAAAGGAGTTCATTTGATATATTTAACAGTTCAAACCTAAGTGCTTACGTTGCTTACATGCCTGGCGCTGACATGTGGATGAACTATAATGAGCCATAATGCGAGTTTGTGTTTAGTGGATCCAAAAATGAGGCATTGTGTCTTGTTTCAAAACAACGCACCAGATGTACGGCGTGGTCAATTTCTTCTGTTGTAACGCCTGGTTTCACCATCACGGCTGCAATGTCCAGAACTTCTCTAGCCAGCTGCAAATAGCACACATGTCAAAATCGCACTGCAATAAAAGGTAAGCTAGAAATGCACGCCTTGAAAGCAGACAGTCAATACTGATTGCTACCTTGCATACAACTCTCATGCCCTCAATGTCCTCGGGGTAAAGAGTCTTGATCTGTGACGTCCCCTTCAAGAACTGCTCGGACTCAGACATCCCTACGGGACGGAAACAAGGACAGACAACTGGCATCACTCACACGTCAATACTCAGTGAAACTGATGAGCTCATTCAGCCAGGATCTTGCAATAGCAGCTGCTGTCAGTCTATCAATTTCCAGACTGTCACTGCTGGATTTACATTCTCCTGATTGATTTTGTTTTTCCATCACAAGTGACAACTAAATAAATCATCTGTTACTGAGAAGGCATTGTCATTCATACTATAATTTTAACAGTTACACTGCAATTGGTGCAACTGTAACTATTACCCCATGCAAGAATATAGATACTTAAATAAAGGCAATCATGTTAACCCATACTGTCCTATGAGCTTTACCTTCAGTTGTCTCTGACTCCTCGCAGCTTCAACAAGTTACAGTACACAATTAATCCACCTCTAGACCATCAGAAAACAGTGATTTAGTTTCAGTAAAAACCACTGTGTAAGAACAGGGAACATCTGGAAAAATAAATAAAACACTACTCTCTATAGCAGAAGGCAAATCTACTCTCAGAAAGCCATGGCTAAAGTCTAAGCCCAGGGTGCGCTCTCATGAGAAAAGTTTAATCACTACAAACAGGTATTCCTTGTTTTAGGACATGAACGTTGTTTTTGATATGTCAGAGGAATAGAACTACTGATGGTAGCACAGGAGTGCCACCTGGTTTAGTTTTGGTACTTTTAATGTGAAATCCTTGTGATGTTTAATTTTTTACTGCTTGTACAGCAGTATAAATCTGAAAAATAAACTCACCTCAGGTATGACCTCATGTATGATCATGAGGACCGATAGTATATTTAAATCCAGTACAAAACCAAACCATCTTTCTCACAATATCAACAAAAATCACAAGTGTAAAAGTAGAATTGCATCAGATTGCAGTCTGTCTATTAGTTTGCACTGGTGTTCTTAATAAAGAGTCATGAGTGCATATCAAGCTGAACTGTTTTGATATTTTGCCAGCTTCAGCCCTAAACATCTAACAAGCATCTTGTGCTGCTATGAATAACTAGCCACTCCTATAAAGACTACACTACAGCTTCAGCACCTGAGCAGAGGCATGACACTCACACCGTCGGCTCAGAAGAACAAAGCTCGGCAGCTTCTGTTATATGGAGAACAACAAAAGTGCAGGTCTCAGTGCAGCAGGTCAGCTTGGTAACGACCGATCCAACAAGAGCCCAACATTTTAATTGGACTGCAAAATGCATACAAATATCTGTTGGTCAAAGCACCCGTGTCATCAATAATTCGCTGGTCCATAATTTATTAACTCGACCAGATGAATGCTGGATGAACGTGAACAGTTGCCTAGCAACACAGACATGAGACAGATTAGTGTTTGAATCAAATGCTGGTGTCCTTTTGACCTGAAGAGGCCACAGTGTGACAATGGAAATCAATTGGACTTACTAACACTTTGATACACCTGTTCTGAGAAGAAGCGAAGTATGAGAAAAGGACCGTGTGTACATTATGTTTTCAGAATGAAAATCACTGCTGAAAATGCTTGTGTTCAGCCCTGAAGCGGGACCGAGCCTGAACTAATAAGAGGCCTCTATCAGGAATTTTTCGGCCTTTTCCTTTGGAATGTGCAGCTAGTTGATGTGTACCGGCTGATTTGAAGATGCTCACTGTCCACATTTGAGTTATTAAAGAATCCCTATTTACCAGTAATAATTTAAATCCATTGAAACACTGTCCTGAATCAATTGTACTTCACTCCCCGAATTGGCACCACAGGAGAATGAAAGGAGACTGTAACCATGACTACCTGAGTGTGGATCTATGCAGTCAGATGACACGGATGCAGAGGTTGCCATGGCTGCAAAAAAAGAATGACTTGCCCAGAGAAATAAATGTAAAATAAGGCAGGTTAGAGTAATCTCAGCTTGTGATAATTTACATAAAAGAAACAAACTGGTGATAAAAAAACACAGCGTGACAGCAGAGCTGTCAGCAGGTTGACTTTTCCCTGCAATAAATCCAACACCAACGAGGGAGAGAGATCACCGTGAGATATTACAGGGACATTAGAAAGAAGACTATTCAAGTCCGGTTTGAAACACCAGCTTAGAAATAAAAGGCATCAGTACAGATGTGCCTACATGATATTCACTGATTTCAAAGTGCTACATCTCCAAAAGCTGAACTGTGAAATTATATCCATATACTGTATGCAGCAGCTTTAAAACGAGCTGCACTAAGCACAATACTTTGCCCATGTAGATACATTTAAATCCAGATTTACTGATTGATCTTGACAAGATCATAACAAGAAATATCAGGTTCTGGATTTAAAAACAGTCCAGTGAGCGCTGTGGGAGAAGAAACGATTAATCTATCAGTGAATGTTTAAAGGTTTAGTCCACACTTTTTCAGCACCCCTAAGGAGTGACTACTGAGCAACACAGCAAATCAAGATGAGCTGCTCCTCTGTTCCACCCCACTCTTAAAATCCTGATGAAGTCAGTATGTTGGAAAGGCTAAACAACACCATCAGCTAAAAATAAGGTTAGAGTCTGGAGATGGACTTTAGGAAATGGTTTAGGAATCAGACTTACACCAACAAGGAAAATCTTTTAAAGAGCAAGGACAGAAGCAATACAGAATGAGAGTATAGCCATTGTATCTCAGGCTGATACTCACTGAGTCAACTCAACTCCACGTGTAACTGCAGGATTACATATTTCTTGTCAGCGAGTAGGGTCTACTTGTGAGTAACATGAATTTCATCATTAGAAGTTGAAAATGATGCACAAATCAAATGGTCTGTGCCCAACCACATCTGTACAATAAGGTTACTAAGTAGCTACAGCATGTAATGTAAAATGTGTTCTGCCCATGATGTAAGAAAAAGAACGTAGAGGCTCATATGTGAATTTATCCTTTGAGTGGACTTGAAAAGACTAGAAACAAGTAAGCAAACATAATCCTGGACAAACAGTGAGCACACATCTAATTCTGCATCTGAATATAAACCATGTGATATTAATTCTAATGCATGAGCTCAATCGTAAACTGGTTGTTGTGGCTGAACGCGGCACAGTTGCCTCACCATATTAAATATGCCCACTTAAGCAAAATTAAAAATGAACAGGTGACAAATATCTCGATAAACTGCTGAATTTCAATTATAGCACAAAACTTGCTGATGTGGCTCTTCATTACCCGCCTGTTCAGACTATCCTCTGTGTGTACAGATCTTTAGCTGACAGCACAAGACGTATCAGCTTATCTGTGCATTCATGCAAAAATGGCAGAACATGCATGCATGGATGAGTGCATTGTTCAGACAGAGACAGAGACGGGCCTTCAACAGGTAGCTCTCAATGCTCATGCATGCGTTACTAAATCTGTGCCATTAGTTTCTAACTCATTTATTGTGGTAATAATGAATGTGGTCTGGACTTTTTCCCCCACTTAGCTGATGTCAACACATACTTACGAAATGACATATTAGTAACTTATTTGCCACTAAAATACCAATGAACCCATCAGTTATGCAGGTCAAAGTCAGGTTAAATATTGTAATATTTTCAATTTATACCAAGACACCACAGCTTATGCTCATCATGTCCCATGCCCCAATTTGAGCTAGGGTTGATTTCTGATTTATCAAAAGTATGAAAGCCCTGAATGAATCCTCTTACTTGTACACAGTACCTCTGATGAACTGCACTTTCCTGCACAGTGTGACATGCCAAAAAGGATTTACAGCTTAAAATGAATAAATAAATAAAAAGATCACTTCTGCTGGAACAGAAAGAGATCGGGTTACCTCTGGGATGATCAGCATAGTCAGGTCTTTGGATGTCACCTGGCACAGGTCTCATGGGAGTCTACAGAAAAGGCCAGAAGAAAGACAGACAGGTTAACTCAGCGTGTCAGTGTTTATATAAGAGAATCCTTGAAGCAAGTAACAAAATGTAGCATTTCCTTTTAGTGTCTGTTTGATTTCCATTCATTTGAATAAGGTAAATACCATAAGATGATTCTTATCTTTATGCTTGAGCTTGTACCTGTTTCATGCTGTGTTATAAATCCAATGCACCCCACCACCACCAGCCCTTTTTTTTTTGATGCACCGTTCTGACATTAGTCGGATATTAGTCTGATCCTGATTCAAAAAGCTGGACCGGATATCAGTGTCAACGTACTGATGTATTCAGTTTAATTCTGGCTTTATGTGCATTTACTACACCTCGCATCAGTAGCAGTGGTACCAGAAGACCTAACACATCTCACGGGAAGCTAGCAGCAAAGGATCAGCAGTGTCTAGATTCTCAGATGTCCTAATCCAACAGCTTTTGTCTGTATGTTGGCAATAGTTTTTCACACAAACTGCAGCCAAGTGAGATGACACGACTGAAAAGTTCAGATGATGCTTTTCCTGTTGGCTTCGTTTATTCCCCTGATCTGTTACAATCTGTGAAATACTTGTTGGGATGATTTTATTACATGTAGATAACTCAATGTCATTTCACTTCACCTTTTATGTGTACACCTAGTTTATCTTGTCAGCAAGACAACTTTACACGCAATAACCAATGCAATGACCATCAACTAGGCTTAGTAGTGTACTGAAGCTGGGCTATCCATACCATGCCATGTTTGATCCCCAAAGTCCAGTTTGTTTGGCTAGTGCAGGTTAATGCAGTCCTATATAGTGGACTGTAGCTGTTCTGCCTGCCCGTTCATTTTTCATTACTTACCAGAGGGTAGTGAGGGCGTAGTTTTCCTGTGTAGCGGTACCCTGGCCATGGGTCTGTGTTGATCTCCTTCTCCACACAGTTCTTAGATTCATTTTGGTTCTTCTCTTCCTCTAAAATACAAAAGAATATACAACATACACATAAAACAACTCACAGGGTGTCTGAATCATCTGGCACAAAGTACAGAAAGAAGTTTCACCAACTCGTGACTCTAAAAGGACACGCATATGTAAGGGGTGCCACCTCTCAGCTTTCTGAGCTGCAATTTGATTGACAGAGGAGTCTTAAAAGGAAGCTGTGAATGATTTTGATCTGTGGTAATGGATATGTGCTGCCTTAGGCTACGTCCACACTAGCCCGGATAGATTTGAAAACGGCGTTTTCGTCTGAAAATGCTCTGCGTCCACACTAGTGTTTTCAGTCGTTTTCACAGAGTTGTGCGTTCACATTGAAACGACCGAAATCACTTACATTCCAGTCCTGCGCAAAAGCGAGTGAAAATTAAAGAATTTGAAGAAAAGCTAACAGGAGCATGTACAAACTTATATTAATCTTTTTTAGGTCTGTCAAAATTGAGACCAATCAAAACAACTGCTGTGCAATGCACTCAGCTATCTTTGTTTAATTGGTCACATGACTGCATCACATGACTAAAATGCATC
Source organism: Astatotilapia calliptera (assembly GCF_964374335.1). Taxonomy (NCBI): domain Eukaryota; kingdom Metazoa; phylum Chordata; class Actinopteri; order Cichliformes; family Cichlidae; genus Astatotilapia; species Astatotilapia calliptera. The sequence continues at coordinate 14,486,781 of NC_137440.1, read as the reverse complement.
ATCATTTTAGGACGTCTGCGTTTATGAGCATCCACACTGCGAGGGGGCAGCTCAGTTTTGAAATGTATGCGTTTTCAAGACGCTGTGTTTTTCCTTGAGGAAAATGCCGTCTCAGTGTGGACGGGAGGCCAAAACGGAGAGAAAACACATTAGTGTGGACGTAGCCTTAGAGTTGGGTCATCTTGCCATGCGGGTGTTTCTTTTGACAGTCACGCTTCAGTGTGGTTACGAGTTTGATGAATGAATTTGCTGAGACTTAGATTTCATGTACGTGGGAAAATTAGCGATGCAGCGGGTATAATCAGCATTTTTTAGTTTTAGGTTTCTTTTGGTTCAGACCTGTTTCAAATTATGGTTATCAAATAGTGGTTTTTATTTTGTGTTGGAATTGTCTGGTTTTTGCAGTCACTAATTTGACCTTGTCCCACTGTCCTTTTTGATTTCCTTGTAGCTTTCATTTTAGTAGTAGCAGTAGTTACTGCATCTTGTAAGGACTAAATAACTTTTTATTTCCATTTTTAGAAAACCTCATTAGTTTGTTTTGTGCCACTTCCTTGTTTCAATCCACAGTATGTAATGTATAGCTCTAAATTCTTAACAGTACTTGTTTGTAGTGTGTGTACCCATGTCTGCACTGACTGCAGTGTTTTCAAAGTTATGGTGTGATCACTTGCAGTGCAGTGATATATTTACACTTTTCGGTTTTCCGGGTTTAGTTGCAGCTAGGATATTACAGGACCATATTTGAATGTAGTTAGTATAGTCTGTTATTATTATAAATGTGTTTCTTTTTGTTAGTCTCATTTTATGATTATAGTGTTACGTCATATAAGCTAAGCATCATGATAGCACAGTGGTAGACAGTGCCCAATTGCACCTACTTGCTTTTTTGTGCAGCAACTTGTGAGATGCCCAGCTTCCTTTAAAACATTCCTGCAAAGAAAAATTATTATCATTACTGTTACAGCACAAATTTTTCAGTGAAGTCCATATCAACAATATGCAACATTCACACGTGATCACAACCATATAACCCAATTATAGTCAGCTACAACTGAAATTTGGGTTACTTTACTTTGAGAAATAGCAGAAAAAGGATGGCCTGCTGCCATCGGTAAAGGTCATCTTATTCGCTGATTTGCAAACAGAAACCATCAAGGCCTATAAATCAGCGTGGACAGTTAATGGCACGGAGTGGAAAGCAGAGTCTGGCAGCAGAACCAAAACTGCACTCACAGCAGAGCCCTTTAGGGTCAAATACCTTTGCACTACAAGATCGTGTTGCTGACAGTGTTTATTACTAACTATTTATATTTTCAAAGCTTTTTCAGCTTTTCAAAGAAATCTTGAGAGATTTTACTCAAAATTCTACTGATCATTCTAATCCAGTGTATGCAGCTACAAAGGAAATATCCACGTGGTATAACTGGTAATTAAAACACAAATGGCGTACCAATGTGCTTGTCACTACTCTAAGCTGCCAAACTTCTGAAAGAAATGTGTTTGCATACTACATGTAGCTCTTCTGATTTCCAGCCAAGTAGGAGACCCAACGCATAAACACTCCATCTTTAAAATGACACATTTCCTACAGATGTTTGGTCTCGTGGGAACCAAAGAACCAGGATGATCTGTCGGGCTAGAGTTGCGTGACATATCACTTTACAACTCAAATGCAAGTGTGTGCAACATACTGCATCACTTTATGTGATTCCTACACAATAAATATGACTTCATAAACCGTTTTACGTTAGACAACTTAACACCAATTGGCCACAGCTATTATTTTGACAAGGGTCGTTACATGACTCATTTTAGCCATAAGTTAGCTAGCTAAGCGTTTGCCCTCGGCCTGGTGGTTAGCAGGTAGCACCAGTTACAATCACTGGTTGCATTATTTATCGCCACCAGTCTGTGTGCCACTATACAACTAATAAGCATCCGCAACGTTCACAAAAAGTTGCGCTTTACCAATAGATTCACGTACACACAGCTACCTAGCTTGTCAGTTAGCAACCTCGTGATAAAACAGAGGGCCCCGGCACGCGGCACCAGCTCACATTTAAAGCAGACAAACCGGGAAAGCAGAAGTACCTGCGAGCAGAAATAGGAACCTTGAATACCAAGCTTGATACATGTGGGGCACTGAAGTTTGGCGTCCTTACTGCAGCCCTCTGTCTCACACTCCCTTCTAGCCTCGGTGCTCGCCATGCCTGCTCCGTCTGCACAAGGGGTGGAGTCGACGACAAGCAGCCAGCCGGCGCAGCCAGCCAGTGGCAGCTGCATGCACGGCGCATGTCCGCAGCGGGACCGTCACGTTGCATAGTTCGGTCCAATCAACAGAAACTTTCCTAACAGAGAATTGTAAGATGGCGACCGCCGAACCGGTGAGTACTTTCTGTAAAGAACACATGAAAACATATGAGGGTCTTCTCGCTTCGATTACAGGGCGGTGTCAACCGTAAACTTCACGTACAACTCTTAACGTTAGCCCGTAAATGCTTAATGAGCGTTGTTGGGGCCGCACGTGTTGTTTTGAGTACTTCAAATTTGTCTTGGGTGCCACGAGCGAGGCGTAAAACAGGAATGCTTGTGTGTGGAAATCTCCCAACTTTCAAGCTGACGTTACTGCTACCAATCGAGGCAAGCACATTAACTCTCACCTGAAAACCAGTCACTTTTAGTGACGGACATTGCGCAGCGGTGAAGTGAACCTCCAAGAAATATGTGTTTATTAGAGGCACGTGAAATCATACCTTATATCCGAGGAGGACTTTATGTAAATAAAAATCCAGCTGTCAGAATGGTTCGACACATGACCTCTGCGGTCCGCCGTTAGCAGTGCTGTAAGCTGAGGTAAATGATGTAGAAGCACAGAGGGGATTCCTTATTTGTATTAAGTAATTTTATAGTTAATATTAGTTAGTCTTTGTCTCGCATCATAGTGAAATGTGTTCCAGATGTTCGTAATGGATTCCGTAAACATCTGCTTCCGTCACGGAATTTAAGTCGATCTAAGTTTCGTTTTAGGCTATAATATCAGTTTCTTTTTTTAAAAATGGGACTTCTACTAGTGGAAACAAGTAAACAAGAGGAAAAACCAGAACTCAAACATGTTGTTTTCAGTTTTATTGTATACCTTATATTAGTGTTGAGCCTCCATCTATTTTTTTTAGGAAACTAACCCAAGTCCTTCCCAGCCTGATGAAGATGGAGCTGAGCAGACCGGACAGGAGATTGTGAGCCCAGAGGCCTACATCAAACACCCGCTCCAGAACAGGTAGAGACCGCAGGTTTATGTAAAGCGACCCAAAGTTTTCCTTCAAGCAAGTCATGACACTTTTGGTAACACCTCAGGACGTTTATTTGATGAGCTGTTCTACAGCGTTATTTAAATTAACTTTAATTTCAGTGGTTACCAGTACATAAAACCTGCATGTTTATATACTAAAAAAAGAAAAAACCTAGAAAACCTGTTGAATGCCCCCACAAAGATTTCTGAAAACGTCTTAAAAACTCCCCCAGTCTCAAAATTTCTTTATCTCTCCAGATAAAAACCAAAGATCAGAATTACTCGTTTAAATTATTTTATGCCAACACTTGTTATCACATTATTGAATAGTAATTAATAGTATGGCTTGTCTGTTAAGGCCCAAATAATATATATATAATTGTTGCCTCACTTCCTATTACCAAATCGTGTCCAGTGTGTGTGAGTCATCTGTGTGATGTGTTTATAGGCCTGTAAATCAGTACTGCTTATCAGCTGAAGTTAAAAAGTCTGATAGTTTGTTCGCCTCCTTGCTTTGCATAACTGTTTGTTGTTATGCAAAGACTGTTATTAAAGTTTAAAATTGTATAATAAAGCCTTAATTACTATTTTTAGAATAGCAATTAGGCAGGCTTTGGTTTAATTCAACGGAATTAAAGTAATTTTTGTCTAAGTGGCTTGAAAATTGTGCTTTGGAGGCAAAACAAAACAAAAGCATTTCAGTTGCCATTCACATAGGACATGCCAGCATCTTATCACGGTCAGTAAGAGCGACCGCTTGTGTGTGGGAGTGGATAAATGTCAAGATGAAAAGTGCATCAAACTCCAGAGAAAAGACTGGTGACCTGTGTCAGACTCATGTTTGATCACAAGGCTCAGTTCGAGAACTGAATGACCGTTTCTCCTCATGGCCGAAGCAGCCGCTCATGCAGAAGTGAAAGAGAGACATGAATTGACCACTCACTGAAAACAATGAGTGCTGTGTTTACGGGAGGAAGAGGAGCCATTTACACAATTTGTCTGCATGATAGAAACATAAATAGAAGAACAAATGCAAATGTGTTTTGTTTCCAAGATAGATTTTGATGAGTTAAACCAATTTTCATCTTGATTGAAGACAGTGTCTAACAGACTTGGCAGTCATAAAATGTCATAAATACACATTTAATAATTAAAATATGAAGTTATCTCAAATGTGTTTTTGATGGATCTTCAGTGTTTTCATTGATATCGCACAGCTAGGATTTCCAGATCATATGACTCTGTCCCACTCAACCCCCACCAAACACACAATTAGATAATGCAGTGGAACCGCATCATTAAATCATTGTTTGTCATTTACTTTCATGCTGAGTTTATATGTACAAAAAATGGTAACAGCAGGACAGTTAGATGAGCTGATGTAACAGTTGTGGCTTCTGTTAAATGCAAGAGTACCCAGTGCTTAGGCTGGGGATCAGTTTTGGCCCTGCAGGCCCAGGGCTGCAGTACACTCGTGGAAAATCTCACAGAAACCTCCATCTTTGGAAAAGGAAAGATCAAACTGTAAAGCACCTTTTCGGGTTTTCTCCATTTATTTATTAAATGGTAAAAGGACTGGCTTATGTATCGCATTTTTACTCCAAGTGAGAACTCAAAGCAGTGCTTTATACTATGCCTGTCAGCGTGTTCTAACGATCACACTCATACACACACTGATGGATGGATCAGGGTAATTTGTGCTTCAGTATCTTTCCCAAGAAACACTTTGACATGCAGACTGGAGGAGCTGGGGATCAGTCTAGTATGAAACAGTTAAAAATCCAGCGTACAAGCGCCGGACATTAAATTGATGCTGCTTTGCTGATTAAAGTGGTATATCCCATGATATTGATGTTCAAAGTTCATTATTTAAAGAAAAAAAGTAATAAAAAGGTAAGATTTTGACTTTAGATTGTGACACTTTGAGTGGGTGTAAATTATTTACAGATTTTTAACAGAGCTTAAGCTTGTGTTTTTCCATCACTGAAAATTTAATGTGCGTAGCTCACGTAGGAATTCTAAAGGATCAAAAGACTGGGAAAAGTTAGGTGACTTAAAATGCCAGATTTCACCCCACCACCATGGACTTACTTTGTATGACTTCACTGGATAGTTGTTAAAGTTACCGTACCAAGAAAACCAGCTGATTCTGATGGGGTCGTGGGGTTCCACAGCCAGTTGTCTAAGTCTCAGAACAAGATTATTCATCTTCTTATTGTATTAATATGCACATTTGGACTTTTGTTGTGCATTTCATCACAAGTTTGGTCTTAAATTACCCCCTAACCTGTAGACAGGTTACCTGGTAACCTGGTAAATACACAGTATGTGACAGTAAATATAATTGATTGATTGCATTTTCTTAATTAAAATCTGGATGATTCATTGATAAAATGGAAAAACTCATATATAACTCTATATATATGAGTTTTATTAAATTGTACCTGTATCCATGTATTTATGCATGCAGAGCGTCGGATTCAAGCCTTTTTTTATTTCCCCACAGTAAGACTGTGATTGTCTGTGATGGCGTGGTGACCTGTCCAGGGGGGTTCAGTGTTTTTCCTCTCAATCCGTACTTGGATACTTTCCAAGTACCTTCTGTGCTGAATACAAATAAGCCGTGAATGAATATTTTATGCATATTTAAATTCCACAAGGGTCTTTATGTCCAAAAGGGTCAAATATAAAAGCCAAACTCGACTGAGATCCAGTCAGCTAAAAGAAAAGTTGGCTCCTAAACACTTTAGTGGTGTCTCACAGCTCATTTTGATGAGAAGGTAAATGCTAATGGCTAAATATCCCAAAATATTGACAGTGGCATAAAGCATCTGAAACGGATTAATGTTATTTGTATTGACAGTGATGTGCATTTCTCAGTTTTCTTAACTCCCACATTGTTTTCAGGGTCAAAGGGTGATTGAGCCTGTTGAAGTCCATGAGAGGGATCGTGTAATGTATTTGGCCTTAGATCATGGCCTATAACTAAACATTCAAATGTCTGATAAACAGGTTCACTAGAAAAATTCACACAACGTTCTAATTGCTCATCAAACACTCTGCTCTGTGGATTTAGTACAGCTGAAGATATTTGGCTTATTATTCAGACCTTATTTGGCTCATATTTGGACTGTGGGAGTCTGTCTGCTTTAATTCTTTATTAGTTTAATTTTTTTGCCAGCCTGTTGCTGAGTTATTAGAGAGTTTAGTGTTGAGCATTTGGGACAAGCATCATCTGCATCTCGTGCATCCATACGTTGCTCATTTGCCCAGAAGTTCTGTTTGCCTTTGTTTACATTGTGTGTGTAATAATAGGCCTATTATATTTATGCAAATTTTTGTTTTCTGCTTAAAACAACAGATGGTCTCTGTGGTTCTTCAAGAATGACAAGAGCAAAACATGGCAGGCCAACCTGCGACTCATCTCTAAATTTGACACAGTTGAAGATTTCTGGGCGTAAGGAACGATAAATGTCTGGGATTCTTCTGTGCTCTCACTGAGAAACAAGCTGTGAGATACCCTGACTATATAATATGTTGTGAAATAGGATTTTATTAATGCTTTTCTGTCTTTATTTCAGTCTCTACAACCATATCCAGTTGTCAAGCAACCTAATGTCAGGCTGTGATTACTCACTTTTCAAGGTATGTTTGATTCGTTTACCTTTTCTGGACAAAAGCAGTGAGTGTTGACTTTAAATGCACATACATTTAATTAAATTGGGATTTTTAGTGACCTTTGCTTGTCAGTGTCTTCTTTAACAGTCTGTATTTTAAGTAAAAGTCTTCCAATATTCTCAAAGTTACATGTAAAAAAAACTACATAGCATCTTTTTAAGCTGGTAAATGTCTTTACATAGATATGAGATATGGCATTTGTGCTAGTTTTAGTTGTTTTGAGATACTAAATAAGCAAATAAAAGGCCCGAGGCCTCGTCCACATTTGAAGTACAGGAATAGAGATCAGTTAAATGTTTTAAACTGATATCCTATTATTATTTTAGACATTGTAAAACAATATCAGTTACTCCTGTACTGAAATTGACTGCTTTGAGGGTCTGTCCCACAGCCCACATCATACCCCTCAAGGCAGTGGTAGTCCAAACACTGAACAGAAACAAATAAAGCTTCTGCAAACAGAACAATGCCTGACTGAACTGCCAAGACAAGAGTTCCAGTAAAAACAGCAGCATCATTGCTGGAGGGAAGGGAAACAAGAAAAAGCCAGCTCACAGCCAGGAGAGAGAGGATGAGTTAAAGTGGAAAAAGAGTACTGGACTCAAGCCTTTATGGAGGATCACACCAGTGATTATCAGTCATCATCTGTACAAATTTACATTAAGGAAATCTTCTGGGAAATAAAAACCTATCTGGAAATAGGTTGAAGGTGAATCTTTAAGAAAAAGGTGTTTCAGCACTCGCTGTATACACGCTGACTTTTGATATATTTTCGTTTTTCCGTCGCAAACATATAATGCCTAACTGTGGGAAAGATACATTGCTTGCAGGCAACGTTGAAACCTCGTTCTTAGAGGCTGCTCGGGATGTGTGCTGACAATTTGAACTATCGCTGCAGGATGGCATTGAACCCATGTGGGAGGATGAGAGGAACAAGCGTGGCGGGCGCTGGCTAGTTACACTCACCAAGCAGCAGAGGAGATTAGACCTGGACCGCTACTGGCTGGAAACTGTAGGTTTGACTGTGCTTGTGCTCTTCATCCCATTTCTTAAACCAGTGACAATAATAATCATTTCTCTAACCTCTCCCCAAAGCAGTACATTTATTACATGCTGGCAGCCATAATTAGTTACACCATGTTATCATTACACTTGTTGCCTGCAGAAAGGGGTGATTACAACTAAGCGTATCTTTCAGAGCTGAACCGAGCTCAGATTGATTTCATGTTCTTGGCAGCAAATGTGCGATTGCTGTGAGTGCGTGTTGAGCTGCAGGTTTGAGATCACAACCTGGTCAAATGAGAGCAATTGAAAATTGGTTTGCTTGCTTGGTGCTAACAGCGAGCGATGCTCAGCACAGATGCAGGAAAGAAAAGAAAAACATTTTCACAAGCTATAAAAAATATCACCGGGATGTTGGAACACTTATACTGTGTTGAATTAATACATATGGCCACCTGGGGCAGCAGTGAGCGCTACAATCAGCAAGTTACCACATATTATTTCTAGGCAGGTTTTTAAATGCGATAACTGAGAACAAGGTGACATATAGTCTTAAAATTCATACAATAGATGCAACTACTAAAATGTTGGTGAATTTGAATCTCAGTGATGTCGACCTGGAGGTTGAGGTGACTAAGATTCAAATCTCAAGGTCAACATCAGAGATCGTTTTCAGATAATCTTGTGACTTCAATAACTTAAGAAGGGCGTCGCCTAGGTGTAAAAGTTCACGAGTTTAAATATCAACGAGAACCAGGCAGCATTTTAAATCTCGCCTGATGAATGGCTACTGCCTATATGGCGCTGTTGGCAGTGCAGAGCCGATTCTTCCTTGGTGCCATTTCAGCAGGTTTTAAGATCTAATCTCACATAGCTCCACAAAATATAAAATTTGGGGTAATTTCAGTGGGAAGCCAGTTGCAGCGCACAGCATCTGCATTTTTTTTCTGCAGTTTTTTTGCAGTAGCCCCGCACACAGCCACATATTTAAACTGTTTCATCATTCAGTCTGCCTTCTTTTGGTTACCAAGTCCGTGCCTGCTTTTTGGCCATAGCACCCCTGTAGGTTGTAGATGGACCACTGACTCTGCATCTGTGGGAAAAGCGTAGTAGAGCCATCTCAGACCTGGCTCCCACACAATCGCTCGTGGTTAGCAGCAAATGTGTTTTGCAAGAATATTCTCCATTAGTCATTAAATTTGACAGGATCCTGTTATATATTATACAGGCCTGGATCAGGGCCAGCGGAGATCCAAATTCAATTTTTAAATTTCTTTGTAAGATAAAAAATATTTAAATACTAGTTTTAAAATTAACATTCTTTGTATCTTTAAATTTTTTTGCAGTTTAAATCCTGTAGGATATATTTATATATACCAGTGGTTCTCATAATTTTCACAATAAGTACCACCTCATAAAATATATGGCTCTTAATGTCGGTCATAAGGGTGGTACTTTAAAGTACAGTACTATAGGCCTGTTTAACACCCTATACAGTTTACACGAGACAATTTTCTTTCTTATATGAATGTTATTTATTTTAACTGTCATAAACGGGATGTGACAAGTGATAAAAATAACAACTGTACTGCAATAAAACATCCACAGCAGATGGGATATCCAATCTTTAAGTGATGATATGATGAAACCTGCTTCTGGGTCCAAACTACTCTGAGTTTATTAAGGCTGTTATGTTTTTAACACGTTTTAAAGCTTTGTATCTTGTTCTATTTAATCTCAACAAGCCCCTGAAAATAAGTCAGTGATCACTGTCGGCCTGTCTCGGTTTTTATCGTCACTATTCAAAGGCCTGTTTTTAAAACCTTACGATGTCACTAAACCTCAGTCATGCGGCAGTATATTAATGACAAACCTCGTATTGTGGATGGATTATCTCAGTTGTTCTCCTGACTGAAGTTTGGTCCGTTTACATCAATACGTCAATTTAACTTTTATTGAGTGGAAAAAAGTTAGCGTTCATCCTCCAGCTTCACTTTGGCTACGTTCACACTGCAGGCGAAAGCACATCAAATCAGATTTTTTTTTTTGACCCTATGCGACCCATATCCGATCATGGTATGAAAGTGTGAACGGCACAAATCCGATACTTTCAAATCCGATCTGGGTCACTTTCGTATGTGGTACTGAATCCGATACATATCTGATGTTTTAGAAAGCGACTACTGTTTGATGGTCATGTCGCATTAAATCCGTCTTTTACGTCACTGACACAAGACAGACGCCAATTATCAGCGCCAGAGAAGACATCGCGAACGCTTCCTGGCCATCCGGTGAAACTGCTGGGAAGACAACGTTGGAGAAACGTTAACATTTTATTTGTACTGCATAATCTGCAGATTCTGACAAATATCTGCAACTATCCTTTGAAGCACCGCTCCTCTAAAACAGCAATAAGGATAATTATTAGGTTATTTACATAATAATGTAAATAACAAAATAACTTAAAGCAAAAATTGGGGAAACGTGAAGTCCGAAGTCTTTATATTAACGGCCATCAGTCAAACAATATTGTTTGCTCTGGGTCTAAACAGAGCGAGTTGTGTGTGACGTCTTCTTTTGCGCATGCGGCCGCTTTGAGCGTTCACATTAGAGCGCGTTTGCTGTCGCATTTTATTTGTAGTGTGAACACGCAGACAAAAAAATCGGATTTGATCAAAAAATCGGAATTGAGCATTAAGACCTGCAGTGTGAACGTAGCCTTTGTTTATGTTATGCTAACCATAGCTGTGTAGCTAGCCACCACGTAGCACATCATTTTAAACCAGCTAGCCCAACTTCAGTAACCCTACAAACGTCACTGCTGTTTAGGTTTCTGGCTTCATTTATGTTGGACGTGATAGCAGAGCTGTACGTTTTAATTTTTCAGAAATCCCTCAATCAGAACATGGTATATTATTTAATCTTAAAAAAAATCTTTGAAGACTTCCCACGTATCACTAGAGGGAGCCCACGTGCCACCAGTGGTACACATACCACAGTTTCAGAACCACTGATATATAGGATAGGATTCACTTATAGTATATAGGGTGAATCAGTGGGTTATTCACATTACGATTTTATTTAATAGGATAAAAACAATTTCTTCTTCCAAAGCTGGAAGAACTCAACTCAGGTAAAAGTAAATTCTTACTAAATTTCTTGCTGTTCTGACCTGCCATTGATCCTGAACTTAACTGAAGTGAAATATCAGAAGATCGGTTAATGAAAAAACACCAAGAACCCTTTAATGTTCTGCTGTGATGATCAGGTTTGTGACTAAAGCTTTGGGTCGGCTGCAGAAGTTTTTCACATTCAAACAGGGCCGAGGCAGTCTGAAGATATCGAAGGTGTCAGAACAAAATGTGTTCAGATACTGCTGAAATATCACACTAGGATTAAGTAGTAACTTTGGAAATAATAATGTCAGCGTAAAATGCCACCAAATTCTATGTCGTGTCACTGATTTTGAAAAAGCAGAAATCCTTAAAAATGTCAGCTCCCCAGTAATGAATACGACAAGCCTCAACGACCTCACTGCCTTTTCTCTTGTCGCAAAGAATGAGGATTTCAAGTTGCTGTCAAAATAAAGATGTGATTCATTATGTCAAGACAACAGCTTTTCTTCCTCTGCATCCTCTCACCAGCTGCTGTGCTTAGTCGGAGAGGCCTTTGACGACTACAGCGATGATGTCTGCGGAGCCGTGGTCAACGTCCGCACAAAAGGGGATAAAATAGCCGTCTGGACGTCAGACTACGAGAACCGCGAAGCTGTAACGCACATAGGGTGAGGCAGATCAGATCGCGGTCTGTTTAAGTATTCTAAGCACTGAAGGCCTCCTCAGCATCTTACGTTGTCATTTCGTATTTCAACAGGAGAGTTTACAAGGAACGCTTGGGGCTTCCCGTGAAGATGACTATTGGTTACCAGTCTCATGCAGACACCGCTACCAAAAGCGGTTCAACCACCAAGAACAAATTTGTTGTTTGAGAAAGCCCTTATGTGCCTCTTTTCATTTTCTTGTCTTATTTTGTTGTTGGTGCACATGTTTACTTTGCTGCAAAAGACTCTGCGGAATGCAATCTGGAAGGAAATAAAGAGTTCATGCCAAATGTTGCCATAACCTGCCCAGGAACTTATACTATAAATGCTATGGAAAACAGATGAATGCAAAAACTTCCACAAACACTAATAATGAGAGGTATTAATAGTGGATGTCATTTAGAGTGCTTCATTTTGTACTAAACAAAATCGTTCTGATTTTATATTTTTATTTTGCGAATGGCAGGGAATCAGAAAATGTATATTTCTCACCTGTTTTACAGCATCGTTGGTTTGGCTGTAATCCTTATTTTTTTTTTTTTTTTCTTCTCTAATCCTTATTGACATTAAACTCTTTTAATTTATTATATTAATTTGCTTGCATATTATTAGAATGTTAGACCTTCGTTTTATGCTTTTTTTTTTCTTTTTTTTTTGCCTTGAGCCATTGCACGTAATCCACCTTTTTAAAGTGTTTCATGACATATATTCATTTGAGTGTTAATATAATTAAAACATTGGTTTTGCAATTATTAACTGTTAAATTGTGGATTATTTTGTTGCTTTCTGTAAGTGGTACATTCCTTGTTATAAACGCTTTACTAATTGACTTGTGGTGATGCTCTATTGATGGACACTGACTTTTTGAAGTTAATTTATCAGCAGTGGCGGGCAGATCAGCCGTAAAGTAAAAAGACTAATGTAGATATGATTATACTTAAGAAAAGAGCACTTGGTGTGAAATCTGGCTCTCCCTCGTTTTAAGATCCCTTAAAATGTCAGTAAAAAACACTTGTGAGAGAAAAGATTAGTTTGGGAAACGCGGCGTCAGTCCATTTCCACCAGAGCAGCTTTCAAATGTCACTTCGCCGTGACAAATATCATCACGTTCTCGGTGTTCTTCTAATAAAGCAGCAGGCGACGCTTCTACACGTAGATCCTTCTTGATCTGATGAAGCTTTAAGTGGTTCTTTAATGAGGTCCCTGCTGCAGTTCTGGTGGTAACCTTTAAAGCCCAGCTGTTTATTCATGTAAGATCCTTTACAAGCATGCACTTACATGATAAACACAGTAAGTAAAACATGTAATAATGTATTCTGTTTAGAGCAGATGCTTCAAAATACCTCGAATCAGTAATTCGTCTGCACCAGTGCAGCAAAATGCCACAGTAACTTGACAGATTTTTGTACTTTTAACTAATATGTAAGATTTCTATGCTAATAAAATGCTAAATAACTTAAAAAATCAGATACAGCAATTAAAAAAAAAAAATCTATTGTAAAGATTATACACAACCACAGTAAACGACCTTGGGGCAGATTCAAGTGATTAAATCTTTCAAAGAATAAATGAATAACAGAATTTACAGGTAGTTAGAATAAAAAAATGTCTGAAATGTGCTTCAACTGGCAAATTTGGGAGGAAAAAATAAAGACAAAGGTTAAAACTTGTTCTAACATAATTGAAGGGCTTTAAGTGTCATCGATCAACGGGACTGTAAGGTCTAATAAGCCTTTGGAAATCCATTCCAACAGACCGAGTCTTAATATGTTCTGCAAAAGCTGAAATCACTAAGAATTGATCAGCCTTTTAATACTGCATCGAGGCCAATAGTTGTTTTTTTTTTAAAATGTAAGAAACATCTTCCTAATTTCCTTTTGTCAAATTCAGATTTGCGGTGTCTCAGAGGTGCCTTAATGGAGGAGCTACACAGGGGGGATTAAACAGGAGATAATGGATTTCAGTCCGTCTTCAGTGTGCTGTGTGGAGTCTGCACTGAGCTTTTAAACACAGCTGCCATTAGTTGCTTATCAGCTGCAGTATAGCAGCTATAGAAAGCATTCAGACGTCTTCACATGCTGAAGAGGTCTATTGTGTTGTACATTTCATTTTAAGTAGAGAGAGTTGTATGTTTTCCTCTCGAGCTACGCTGAATAACCTTTTACCTTAAATGTAACTGAGTTGGAGTGGATCATTTTTGGCTCAGTTTTTCTTTCCCTTAGTTTAGTTTACCTGTTGTTGGTTCTGCACCCCGTAACATGGTGTTCCCACCATCTCCATCCTAAGGACTGTGATAACCAGATAATAAGCTTGAATTGGGCCAAACTATTCTTTCATTGTGCTCTGAATTCTTTAAATACTGTCTCTCAAATCCCAAAGTCCAACCTGGCTGTCATTTGCGTTTTGCTAAGAGTGGCTTCTGTCTAGCTGCTCTGACATAAAGTGATGAATTGAATGAAATGGTTTTCTTTCCAGCCCGTTTTCACATCCCTGCTGAGGACTTCTGAAGCTCGGTGAGTGACTTGTTCACCTTTCTGACCAAAGCCGCTCTTGTAAATTGCTTAATTTAGCCAGCTGCAGGAGGTCTGGTGGCTCCAAATTTCTTCAATTTCACAGGTTTTGTGGTAACAGTGCTCTTGGGAAAACCTTTAAAAGGATTTAAAACCCTCCCTGTGAGCTATGGCTCACCACGTGTTTGCCTACAGAGACTTGGATTTCATGGCTTTAATTTGTCCTGGCATACAGTGTGAGTTGTGGGACATTCACAGGTGTGTCGCCCATCTCTGTCCAATCAGTTTAGTTTGACACAGCTTCAGTCATGTTCTACACTCATCCCAACGATAGTTTGGTTTTTAGACATCATGGACATAGACAAATATAACACTTTTATTCTTTCTGTAGCAAATTGTAATAAAAGCAAGCCTGTAAACACAAGGCTACTGACATGGTCACTTTATTAAACGGGGTTACGGACTAACACTGGCGCCAATGAATGCAATCAATGTAGCAAATTGAATCGAGCATAATTTTCTCAGTCTCCAGTCTGCTGCAGGGGCCGCCGGGCCTTCCTGTTTCCCAATCAGCAGCACTTATCAAAATCCCAAAGCCCCCAATGTGAGACAAGGGTCACGTCAGTCAGACAGAAGATGTAGTCCAGGCGGGGAAATGTGAAATGAAGGCTGAAATGAGCAGATTTCAAAAAGGACAAAGCGATTTTGGAGCCAAAAGAGCAAAGAGCCAAAACATTAAATATTGTTACCGTGGAAATTTTACCTAGCTGATTTGTTTTACTGCGGCTCTGAGTATTCCACTTATGCCACGACTGCTGGCAGGTTTTAATAGGTAATCATTTCACTGCTGTCCATCACTTTACACTGGAGGGAGCTGCAGCCCCATTTAACTTTAAATTGGTGTTTGTAAGGCCAGTAGGCAGTGCAGGCAAGGATTTGTTTACAGCCCTAAGTCTACATTGTTTTAGCTTTCATCTTTAAAGGCAGTGGTTTAGGAGCTTACCGTCGTGTGGATTGCACTGCTGTCAGTCTGGGTGTTTCCTATCTCAGGCTTTGATGGCTGCAGCTCAATTCATAGGAAAAAAGAAATTAAGTTATGGCGCAACATGAGCTGAAAGAGGCATTGTGTTTGTGCAGAGGTGAAGAGGAAGTTTCAAAGAATGAGCAAAAGCAGAAAACATGAAAACACAACTTTTTCATCTGCTTGCAGGACTGTGAGTAAAAGCTCTCACGAGTAGACTCTCATAGTGGCTGAAAAGCAGTGCACAGAAACAAACGCCGTCCATAAGACTGAGCATTTAACATCAAAGAATTGTATGTTGCCAGAAGCTATAATTAGGACATAATACTGTGTAATACCCCACAGCTAAAGGATTCAAGGAAAAGCCATTTGTGAAGCTCAACTATTTATCAGCTTTCCATTCTCTAGACGGCTGATCAGTTTTCCCAAGGGCCCATTCGAGTCCCTCATTTATCTTCATGTATTGTAAGGATCAATGGCGGGATTTGTTAACCCAGATTAAATGAATGAAGGGGGTAATCAGACAGGCAGTTAGCCCACTTTGTGTGATCGAAAACACTTAGACTAAATTGAAATCCCAGGCGCATATATTTAAAATATATGTATCGGCACACTATCACAGAAGCACACAGGACACAGCCGTGCAGTGTAAAGCAGTTATTGCATTGCATCGTGAGGCATTTAGTATTGATCCAAATAACTCCCTGTGCACCTATTTGAGACCGAGTCCTGACAGCCCACTCAGAAGAAACAGCATATTATTTCCATGTAAGCTTCACTTTGCTGGTGCTGAATGCACTGTAGGATTGATTTGAACATTTCATTGATCACCTTTACGACACAGGTCTGAAGAGCGATTTTCCTTAACTTTCAAATATGAGATCCCGAGGCCTGAGGATGCTTACTGGTGCTCTGAGGAAACAGTGGGAAAATGTCCAAGATTTTCCAAACTTGGCCTGCCAGCAGGTCTTAAGGTGGGCTGGAATGGCCTTCTGTCACCTTCAGTTGATTAGTAATTCAATCTGGCAGGTGGTTAGATACAATGCAGGCCCTTACAGCTGATGTCATTCGGACAGTCAAGTCACCACATGGTCCCGCCTGCACACTCGCTTTTCTCTTCTTATCCTTCTCACGCGTGCAGATGTCAATATATTTGTTTGCGCTGCGCTTCAGCAGACGAATTCTACAGGGTGGCTTCTTTCAAGTAGCGGCTAATTTCAAAAGCAGTGTTTCAAACAGCTCAATATACACTCACTGGTCACTTCAAGGGGGTTGCACCCCCTTTTGCGCTCAGAACCGCTTTAATTTTTCATGTCATGGATTCAACTTTAAGATTTTGATCCATGTTGGCACATTTGCTGCAGATGCAGCTGTGTGATGCATGATGCCACATGATGCTGCGGGATCCACGATGCAAATCCCCTTTTCCACCACTTCCCAAAGCTGCTCTACTGCTGAGGCCGTTTGAGTACAGTGAATTCATTGTCGTGTTCAAGAAACCAGCTCGAGATGATTTTGTGCAGTTGCCAAACACTCACAGGAGGCTGTTTGTGTGGAGTCTGGCACACATCGAGCCTTGCTAGCAGAAGTTGCAGTATTTATCAGAAACAAACCAAAGTCAAACAAAACTTCACTCTGTGAGATCAAAGAGAACAGGAGAAGAAGATGTGTTGATGTGAGGTGTTGCTGAGAATTCTGGTTATTTCAAGAAAATATTTTATTTTAAGAAAAATGTCAGTACTGGGGTACAGTTTACAGTCACTTTCTGTGGATTTCTGTGGTCACAACTAGGTTAGGTCCTGGGTGAGAGCAGTGATAAGAGAGAGACGCTCTTTAAAAACTTATCTTGTGATGAAATCAGCAATTTTTTTTCTTTAATTTGACTGGATATTTTGTATTTGCACTTAATTCAAAATAAATTCCAAGATAGCTGACGAATGCCAGGACCTCTAGAAGGGATTTGGTAGAAATCATCAATTTGAACTCTCACTTGCCAAATTCCACCTTTATATCAGCTAGGAGTGGGAAAGCAGCCATAATGGCTTAGACTTGGAATGATGGCCAAATCTACAAAGAGCGGTGAACGTCAGAGCAGCAGCAGCAGCACAGGAGATGATTATAGCCTGTTCACAAAGAAAATACACGCTATTATGTGACACATTTCTATGTGCGTCATCAGCCTCTTTGTTGGTTAGTTTAATCATTTTTCACATGGCTGTTTTTCTGCAAGAACCTTTGCCCTTTTCTTCTTTACTTTGACATCTCTGATAATCAGTTTGCATTGTGTTAATTAACACTGATTTGTTTCTTTGATACAGTGGTTTGTCGGTGCTGTCCTCAGGACCCACGGAGCTCCTGGTCATCTATCTTACCAGTTGGTTAATTGCAGTTAATTGCATTCACCTGCCATCGCAGGTGTCAAATAATCGCTCATTAGATGCCTGGAATAAAAAACAGCAGGGTTGTGAAACTGCAGGATGGAAAAGTACTGGTTTGAAAGAAGTGAGGAAAAAAAACTTAAAAGGTTATTTCTTCTAAAAGAAGTGGGTCAGTCAATGAGCTCGAACACTTTCCAAACAACTTCAAAATAGCCAATCGATAGAAATTCTCATTAATTTCAGCCGTTCGTTCATCTAACTTTCAAAGGAAGGCAAGGGTTTCACACAAACAGGGGATAATTAATGCTGCCTTTTGTGAAGTGTTGTGGTGTTTGCACCAGCAGTTATGCATTAAATTGGCTGGTAATAATAACCCCTCGTGCACTGTCTGCATCATTCATCTGTGACAAATGAGCTCAAGAGATTCCGTGGTCATATTTCATTTGTTTTCTCAATCCAGTGAGGTGAATATTTTCTGTTTTAGCATTTAATTTCATAATGCTTTATTATACCCACCCACAGTCTCCTGGCATAACTGTGGCATGGCTGAGCTTCCTGCTGTCAGCTGAGTAAGTGTCGCTTTCAGCCACATGGGAAGAAAAGCAGGCAAAAGTCCGATTTGTTAATGCGACTCACGCTGCGTGCAGGTGCAGGAAGAGTTTAGTTTTCTATATATATACTGCGACCTAAGACAAAGTTTGATTTTCATAAAGGTCTCAAAAGCAGATAAAGAGAACCCAAACAGGCGAATTAAATGAAAATATTATACCCTGTCATTTATTCCATATATCAAATAATCAGATGTTACATATCTGTTGAAAGCTGAATTCAGAATGTGATGTTTTTCGGTCACACGGATTGCAATGGGCATCAGGGCTCTGACACCTACAGGAGCTGCCATGAAGTTCCCGGCATACAGTTCTGGTGCTGATGTTAATGCCAGAGGAGGTTTGGACCTCAGTGGTTAGTGAAGCAGAGCATTGCTGACTTTTACTCACTGGGCGCCGTTAGGACTCAGCAACCGTGCTCTGTAACTTTATGTGGTTTGATACTCTGTGGCTGAGCTGCTTTGGTTCCTCAACGCCTTTACAATAATAACACTTTCAGTTTACTGTACGATAGGAATGAAGAAATGTCATTAACTGACTTGTTGTGGGAGTGGCATCCTACGTATTACAATACTACTTTTACAGAGTGCATGGTTAGGTGCTTGATTTTATACACCTGGTAGCAGGATGGAAAAGATCTGAATTCAGAAATTAAGAGATGTGGCCCAACATATTGTCCATGCAGTGTATGGACAAATTTCAAAACTAAATTTAGAAGAGCTGAAGGCCTCTCTTCCATTGGCTAATCTTTCCTAATGTGTAACCAGGAGAGCACTAACCGTGAATAGTGCGCAGGGCAGGGCTGCAAGGAGAAAGTCACTGCTCGTCTACAAAGATCATGTGGACAAGCAAAAACCTCCCGTTTGGAAAAAGAAAACCACTGAATAGTAGCATGAGAACTATATTAGTGGACAGTTTATATCTGTTTTGATGCATCTATTTCTGGACTGGTCATCATCACTGATGGAGAAATGAATTCTGATTATACCAGCAAACTCTAAAGGTCAGTTGCAGGACATTTGTCTGTGAGCTGAATTATAAGATAAACTGGGTCATGCAGCAAACTGACAACGCTCAACACAGAAGGCTTCTACTCCGTGAAGAATGAATGGTATGGATTAAAACTATAAGATTATAACCCAAGAAGTACCTTAGGCAACATTTTCATGTGAGGAAATCCACCATCATCCACGAGCTGAAGCTGTTCTGAACCAAGGAATGAGTTTTTCCCCAAAGCGATGCACAGGACTGGTCAGCATTTACCACAAATGGCATTGTTCTTTAGATGCAAAGGTTAACATTGCTTTTTCCTCTTACAGAAATATTACAAAAGTAGCATCGGATAATATCCCTCAGTAAATCAATTTCAAAACACAAAACTGTCACAACCCTTTCAAACCAGAAGTCAGCACACTGAGTGTTTCTGCTCACTCATCACGCAGATAGAGAGCAACGTTAGCCCTAATTCAGTGTTTAATCTGCCACTCTCCTTTTACCTCTTATTACAGAATATTCAACTTTTTTTTTCCCATTGACCAGGCAAACTGTGAAAACGCAATCACCACATTTCGGATTTACATCTCAGTAGACTTTAAATAAAAGAGGACACCATCTTATATGCATTTCAAAGAATGACGCCCTCCTTGCACAAGTCGTGCACAAACAAGACATTTACAGACAGCAAACAAAGAGTTGTAGTGATACTTCAAAGCACTGACACTGTACTGCATACATGCAATAAAAAGGTGGAAAGTATATTATGTTGCCTGCAGCAGTCTTGGGGATTATATAATGTATAAGCCAATACTTCCCTTGCAAAGACTAACAATATCATTGCTGCTCTTGTAGAGAACAGAGATATCCTTCAAAATACACAGAGCTTTCTTTTTATAGATATGTGTAGTGGTATGTAGTATTTAGTAATATGACAGTAAGTGCTTCTGCCAGCCTGCATATTTATTATGAATACCCCTAAAACAAAGCCACAACCTTCACATCATTACACCGTGTCATCCTGGAGCTGTGTTTGCCTTTAGTGGATTAGTACACATTAATACACATTAAACACACATTTTATTCATAACACAATGCGCTGTGCAGTTATCTTGTACCGAGTCTCTTGATGCAGTGTTTGTTTAATAAGGACATTTACATTTTTAAAAAAATATATTCAAATTGCAGCTTTTCTGCTATTATTTTATGCTTCGAGGACTTTGCAGTCACTTGCTGCCTTTGTGTAGCACAAAGTGATGCAGCCTCCGACTATTCAACGCCCACCTCGGAGCCACTTGTCACTTCTTCGCGGCTGTTATCTCTCAGTAATTCCCAAACAAGTGCATTTGTGCAAGACTGTATAACGTTGTGAATTGACTGTGCATCATAAATCGGCTTTGTGATTTTGTTAATTGCTCCTCTTGGTTGTATGCAGCACAGAATTAAGCTTGAGTTACAAAACTACAGCTGGAACTATACAAATCAGGAGCTTGAACAGTTACAGTAACAGTAATCACTGTGGTACACGCACTAAAAATGGTAAATGGCCTGTATTTGTATAGCGCTTTGCTAGTCCCTAAGGACCCCAAAGCGCTTTACACAACCTGTCATCCACCCATTCACACACACATTCACACACTGGTGATGGCAAGCTACAGTGTAGCCACAGCCACCCTGGGGCGCACTGACAGAGGCGAGGCTGCCGGACACTGGTGCCACCGGGCCCTCTGACCACCATCAGTAGGCAACGGCTGAAGTGTCTTGCCCAAGCAGGCTAAAACCTCGGGGCACTAATGGCCCGTTTCTAGCTCTGTGGTCTGAATCCTCGTCCTCTCATTACTGCTTCCATATTCTCGTATACCAGGCATTGGTGGTAAAGTGATTTCATTACACACGCTGAACACTCTGCTGCTTGCTATTGCAGGAGGTTGCCAAGTATTTGCTACTCCCTCCTGCCCAATTTACCTCCCACATGTCAGTAAAGATGGAAGGAAGACTGCAGTGTTCCTTTCACACCCTGCTCTTAAGTCGCAGGGGGCTTCGGTGGTGATAAAGTGGTTAATATTCATGCCTACTGTGCAAACCACACATGAGCCCCTAAATTCAGACAACCTTCCCTTTTTGCAGATTCTGTATTAGTAAAAAATACAGTATCATAAGTGCTTTTTATAAAGTTATTTATTCTTCTATGTTTTTAAAGGATGGTCTTAAAACCTTGATGATGGTCTAAAGCATCTTTACATTTTTACATAGGTGTTCTTTTCATAGGGATTGAGATCTGAGGTGATGCTTCGTTCTGTGAGTGGAGAACTGGACTCAAACCGTGCAGGTAAAACGGTCCCACAGCATAACAGAGCTGTTGAATCTTCTCACTGTAGGAGTCAGTGATTTGGTTTTTTCCTTATTACATCATTTATCTGTATATGTCACCCTTAAGCTCTTTCCCCTAATGTTTCTTATTCATATTCAGAACAAGGGCACTTTTACATTAATGCCCATCACAGCTTCCTTATACCCCTCGCAGGGAATAAAGCAGGAGATCACCGCAGACTGTGACGTAGGTATGAGGAGTTTCATTAAGTCTCAGATCTGTCCTAGATGATCCTTATCACAGAAAAGTCTTTGTTGTTAAGTTGTGATATGAAAGCAAGTCCATAAAATTCTCATTTGAAATTTGATTAGTCTCACACTCAGGGTCATCATTTCATCCACTTCTGAACAATTTTGAAGATGTCTCTTGCGTCGGACCTCAAAAACCGCCATCCTTCAACTTGATTTTTATTCTCGGTGAGTGGACAAAGTTGACAGCAACCGCATCTGGAAAGCGTCCAGGTGATGCGATTGCACTTGTTCAAAAAGCTTCTCCACTTTCAGCGTGTTCTGAGCTAGGACGAGATGGCGAGTTGGCATGCACCACAGTTCAGATCATTTCCTCTTAATGTTGAGTCTCAGACACCTGAAGGCATTGCAGTCAAACCACAGATACAGTGTCGCCTTTGGGGAGCAATTCATGATGGATGCTGAGGTTGTAAATTGTGGCAGGGAGACATCCAAAGGTCAAATAATCCTACCAGCACAGTTTAAGATCACCCTTTTACATCTTGTGTATTTGAATCCAGTTTACTGGGGAGTAAATTGCTGGCATTATATCTTGGTTTGGTGCAGTTACTGTCTGGAGCCTCATTACACTCTTGTCTTTGTAATCTCTTGGCTCTGGCTTCCCTTTCACTGTAGAGACATAATGGTGTGATCCGTCTTCTCATCTTTACAGGTTAAGGCAATGTCCTAATGTCATTAACACCTCAACCTAAAACAGACGATGTACATCGGCCGTGTCCATTCCCATCTTCACTTTTTTTTTTTCAAACAGTAAGAGCACTACAATTTTAAAATACAATGAAGCCTATTACATGCTTCAGGTGAGAGTGTTTCCTGCTTTTAGGCTGCTCTCCTCTGCTCTCTGTTTCACCTCGTGTATGTGCTTGTGTGACACAGCAGTCAACTCTCACACGGAGATGAAATAAAAGAAGTTCACATAAGTTTAAATTATTTGGGAGGGACTGGCTGATCGTTGCCAAAGTGCTCTCTGCTAGCCCGTTTTTACTTTCACTCTCATCCCTTTAGACATTTATTTGCAAAACCAAAACCAGATAAACTTGGATTACAACACAGAAAGAGAGAGTGTGCCTGTGTTCATCGCCTACTAAAGACAAATTCACTTTACTGTATCTTTATATGGCAGATTTGTTTGCTGCTATAATGTTCAAACTCTCGCTTGTATAACCTTTAAAAGAGACCAAAAATAAATAAATAAAAGTTCTTCCCAAAATGTCAAAGTTAAAGAAAGTAACCACAAGGTCACTTCTGCACCCATTAAAACAATTTCTATGAGTCTACAGTATTTTGATGTTACTGAATGTCAAATAACATTGCTTTTTTTCTTCTTCTTTTTTCTTTTTTTACTCAGGAAAGTCCTATTAAGATCCAAAATATCTGTGTGTTGGGTGTTTACTTCAGACCGTGACCTTTAAGCAGTGGCAATGCACAAGCTGAGTCAGTCTCTGGGGAACTGCAACAACGGTGGCGCAGCACATCAGCTGGAGGTGCTGCTGTTTGTTTAAGGGTGACCTGTCACACAACCTAATATCTAAGGCCTTATGCAACCCCGCTGTAGTTCATATGATCACCTAGAGACTGGTCAGGCATGAGCTACCTCAGTGCAGGGCAGATGGACCTGTGGAAGGTGTAAAGTTTATATAACTGTCCCACTTCATGCCTCACTACATGCAGTTTGAGATTCGTGTTGACAGTTGCAAAATGTGCACCAGAGAAGGAATGAATTTCTCCCCGAAAAGTTTCTATGTTTAAAGCCGCCCAAGAAATGTTCACAGCACTGGTGTGCTCAAGCATGACCCTGTTTATACCACATGACATCCATGTACTCAGTACCCCATAATGACACCAACCTTGTACAAGCAGCCTGGTCCCAGGGCTGGCACAGACGCAGAATACCTTTGGCATGGCGAAGTCAAGACGGCGTGGTTGTTTTCTTTCAGGCCTCAGAGATGAGACCAAATGGTGTGCCTTCTGTCCCTGTTGTTTCTGCCTTTCTGCACAACCTCTGCATGAGTGCGGGCGACATTTATGATGTAAACCAGATGCTTGTGACCCTGAGGCTCCATTGCTACCAGGCTCTGGGACACGGGAAGAAGGCTGTGTTGAGAAAAAGGAAACATCCTGCACTTGGCGGTCACTTAGCCCCTTACATCTTTTAATAAGGTTTATTACTTTTATGCTTTTAAATTACACAAGAGGTACCAAGCTTTTTTTTTCTTAATCTCTCCCTTTAAATAATACAGTCCCCATCCTCCCAGTTTTTAACCATTTAGTTGTAACCAAAAAGCTGCCTTAATATATTCACTAAAATGCAATGTATTTTACTTAGTCCTACATTACATGAGTTTTTTGTGTCTTTTTAACTACTCTATAATGAGTTCTGGGCAGAACTGGAAAGCCAAACAAATTAGTATTAATTCAGAACAAATTAGACGATTGTGAAAGTGACTTTTACTTCATGATGCGTAATTAGTGTCATTCGGATCCAGCTGTGTCTGCTTGGCGTATATGAAATAGGTTGTCACCCTCAAATTAAGTTTACAATCTCCTCATCTGACCTTTTGAGTCAGATTAGAAAGAAAGAAAATTAAAATGTCACATTCCCTATGTTTTCATCACTGGGGATATTACAGTGGAAAAATATTTCCTATTTATTAATCAAAAATGTCAAAATGCAAATTGATTGTATTTACAGATTTATCTGCATTTGCTGGCTATTTTGTTAGATACACCTTGCTAGTACTGTGTTAAGCTCTCCTTTGATTTTAGCTGCCTTAACTCTTCATGAGATGGATTAAACAAGGTACTGAAAAGTTTACTTAGAGATTTCAGTCTATGTCGACATGATAGCATCACACAGTAATTGCAGATTTGTCAGCTGCACATATGAATCTGTCATATGACTCTAATTCATGACTGTGGAAGCAGAGTACGGTGAACTCATTTGTTCAAGAAAAGACTGAGATGATTTGAGCTCTGTGACATGGTGTGTCATCCTGCTGCAGGCATCCATCAGAGGATGGGTCTGCTGTGGTCACAAAGAGATCAACATGGTCAGCAACAGTAATGCTCGTCTGGTACTAAATGGCTCAAACAGCGCCAGTAAAATATTGGCCACACCATTACACCATCAGTATCCTA
This sequence comes from Astatotilapia calliptera, assembly GCF_964374335.1. Taxonomy (NCBI): domain Eukaryota; kingdom Metazoa; phylum Chordata; class Actinopteri; order Cichliformes; family Cichlidae; genus Astatotilapia; species Astatotilapia calliptera. The sequence continues at coordinate 14,461,722 of NC_137440.1, read as the reverse complement.
AATGGATGACAGGAGTCAGAATGGATCCACGCTTATATGTTGTTTAAATTTCTGCTATCCAAATTTTGAATCATAAATCAAGACTTTTTAGACCAGAAAAAGTTTCTTTTTCACTGAAGGAAGTCACACCCAGTATGGTCTCCTGCTGCTGAAGCCCATCTGCTTTAAGGTTTAACACGTCGTGCATGCAGATACACTCTTCTTCTTCTCTTACTGGATGTTTTCTCCTTTCAGATCATTCTCTTTAAACGTGCAGAAAAATCAGCGCTTTCTGAAAAACTCAGATCAGGCCATCAGCAACCATGCCAGGTTCAAAGTCACTTAAATCACCTTTCTTCCCCATGCTTGAACTTCAGCAGGTCATTGGATTGGCTGATTAGATATTTGCATTAATGAACAATTGAACAGGTGTACCTTAATAAAGAGCAAGTCTATTTGCTGTCAGTTAAAAACATATTCACAACATTTTTGAAGGATTCTGCAATGACATGAGTACACATTTATGAATATTTACCATGACAATGTTAAGTCTTTATTTATCATGTATTGATCAAGCAAGTTAAAACTTTCTGTTCAGTCTCTGCATGATACACAAACAAGTTTTATATGCAACATTTATAGTCTTTACTCTGCTACCTCATGCACAATTTATTGGAAATTTAGTCTTAAGGCAAAGCATTAAAAGCATTCTATACACACTGTTTACCTGTTTAATGTTTAATGTACAATATAGCTGTGTTTTCCCAAATGGGATCTGCCAAATGTTAGCATGACACAGACATAAAAATCTATTATTTAAATGGTTGCAAAAGGAATAAAAACCACTTACAATAAAGAGCACAGGCCTGGGGAAGCTTCTATGCTTGAACTAAATTATGTTGTCAGTGTGCTACATGCTCGCATTGATCAACAGGTTGATAATTGGTAGGTCATTTGTTAATTACCAATAAACACGGTAAGTGCAGCTCCGAGAGAGATGAGAACTTAAATGGATTTGTCATAAAAATGAACGTTTTATTTCTGGAGGGATGTTTGAACTTCAAATGAAACATGAATGACTCCAGCAGGGCAATCCAGTCTGATAGTTGGAAAGATATTTCCCTCCAAACCTGAAATGTCAACCTAATGGTGACTCTGAGTGAGTGAGTCTGCTCCATCCTCTGGGAACAATGCACGTCTGGACAAAAATGTCAAAGTAAGCACTCAAATAGTTGTTAAAACATTTCAGTTTGGACTGAAGTGTTGATCTGAGTGACTTACTCTGCTAACCATCCGCCCCCTATCATCCCCGGAGTCACGGTGATGGCATAAAAATATCAAAAACGAAAACACGGCAGCTTTTTGTTGAGGCTGTGCAAACAAAACGGAGGTCAAAACTGCAGAAGAAATGAATGTTCTATGAAAGCGAGAAAGACCATCAGCTCATTTATATAATGTATGCTACCATAACATACTGTATGCTTTAGAGCGCACTAACAAAGTGATAATGCTGCAGGCTTTAGACACATGGCAACACAGAGATAAAGGCAGCATAAATAAATACACAAGCTTAATCTGTATGAATTATTTCTGTGGGGAACAAACTGTCATAGTTGAAGCTGATTTAAATTCCTGGACCCTGCTATAAGCTCTTAAATCAAAGGACTGTCTTGAGAAACGCTAATGGAGGGATTACCGCCCTGTACTTAACATGATTGTTTTGTTTTTCCCTTTTTAATTGAGGTTCAGTGACAGAGCTCGCTAAATTAGAAGTTGGAAGTTAATGTAATTAAAGCTACTTTACGACAGAAAAAACTCAGAAATATTTCATGTTGACACCACGAGTAATGGAAGTGTAATAAATTATGGAGCAATAAAAAGTGTAAATGGCTCTAGACGTTTCAGATTGTGCTTTATTTCTTTTGAAGCATGGTTGCCATAGATGCCAGAACTGTGTCTGCTCCTCTTTGGTCTCCGGTTCTGTCTTTACTGTTTCTATTTTGGTCTCGCTCTCAGTCCAAAGTGTCAGGCGGCGCAGGAGGGAAGTAGCAAGCCAGTCTTTCACCACAGGGAGAGAAGTGGAGTGCTGGCTTGTCTCGCCGGTACCCCATAGAGACGTTAGCCCCACAGGTACATGCTAATGAAGACAGTGAAATCAATATTCCTGCCATCCTCCCCACAGCGACACACATGCATAAATTTGTATTTCTGTACTTGTGGGAACCTTCCATTGACTCCTGTTAGTCCCCATTTTCAGACCTGAAAGGTGAAATAGAACCTCGGGTAGATTGTGACTGTTCAGGGTTACTGCTTTCGGAGCGCCTCCAAAACTCAGCAATTCACTGGATGTTGAGCAAAACTTTCTTTTTTCACTTCTTTGTTTGCAAATTGAATTATTAATTTGTTCCTTTTTTATAAGCAGGTCAGGCTGTTTGTTTTTGCTAAGCTAACTCTTAGCAAAAACACTTGTTGCTAGAGAGAAGCCAAGCTGCCTCATGCTACAGTCACAGTCTTGATAACAGCGGTTGGAGACGGCTGACTTTTACATTGTTTCAAAGATGGGAAGCTGGTCGGTGACCACTCACAGACCAGGTGATTAAAATTGCATTAAGACATTTTATCTCAGACTGACTTCAAGTTAGCAATTCTATGCAGTCTGAAATGATGTGGCAATTTACTGTGATACACCAGCAAAAACTGAAAATGTGTCATCATCTGCATACACAGAAATACACATTAAGCAGAAATTCACATCGACTATTTGCATCTTTAGATCTGAAACCAAAATTCCTTCACAAATAGTGACAGAGTCGCTGCAGGACAGCAATGTAACTGCAAAATGACATAGGCGCTCGGCACCCCTGCTTTTATATAGGAATATAACCTGAATACAACCAGCTGTCAAGTTGAGTTGAATCCCCTACTGTAAAGAAATACATCACTGATGAGCTGCACTCATCTCTGTTGACTGACTCAGATTGATTGCAGAGTGTTTGCAGTCAGTCTGAAGCTGATTGCAGTCTCAGGGCAACCTGTGCAATTGCTTTGCAGTTGAAAGTAAGTAAAATAGCCACAGCGAGATATTGAAAAGAAATGAGGGTGTGAGCGAGGACCAGAAAAGCTTTTTTAATGAATGTATATGTAACATGATAATCATTTTAAACAGAGGTTTGATCACCTTTCGACGTGAAAAATCGTAAACATTTTTTCTTTTTGTTACTTTCGACTGTGCAACTTTGTATGTCAGGATGAAGATGTCTGTAAGAAGCACTGCTATATTAGGCTGACGCTTCAGCCACACTTTGACAGTTAAATATTGTGACTTTCACTTCATCTGAGCACACCTTTACAGACTGGGTCATCTGGATCATTCCATGTAAAGAATGAAAAAGTAGAAAAAAAGTTTCTACCTTCCCTCTTTTCTCCACTGATTGTTTTTATTTTTTGTGTAAAAGCAGAATGTTTAATTAATGTATGTCAGTTTTATTTTGGGGTTTTTTCCGGGGGGAAAAAAAGGTTACCCAGTCCAGCACCTGAAACCTGAGAAATGTCATAATTCATGCTTTTATTTCCTCTCAGTTTGATTATCGTAATGGTGTTTCAACAAATTTCAACCAAACTGCTCTACACTGACTCTACACTGGCTGACCATTTAATTTAGAGCTGATTTGAGGGTGTTACTGTCTGTAACACTGAGTCTGCGGCCCAGTGTTTTTGTGTGTTTTAGGTATATTCTTTGATTGTTGTTATTCATGGGTTTTGGTTCTGCTTGTTATAGATTTTGTTCTATGATTTTGGTTTCTGTTATTTTGCTTTTCTCATGTTCCTCCTCGTGTCATGTCTCGTCTCCTTGTTTCCTCTGTCTCTCTGGTCAGTCAGGTCTCTGTGTTATACTTCCTGTTTTACTTTGACGGTCCCTTGTCTCATGTCAATGTTTCTAGTTTTGCTTCTTTTGTCTTGTTATGTCTAATTAATCCCAGCTGTGTTCCCCTCCTGTCTCCCATTCCCTGATTACTCCAGCTGTATTTAAGCCCTGTGTTTTCCTTGCTCTGTGTTGCATTGAACCCTCACTGTTGTGTTGCTCTCTGCTTGGCCCTGGTTACTTTTCCTAATTCATGTTTCTTAGTTTCTAGTGTCCATATTCAGGTTTTGGTTTGCTTTTTGTGAAGTTTATTTCTTATGAAAACTTTGTCCAGCATTTAAGCTGCGCTTCGAGTTTATTCCTCCATCTGAGTGTCCTGCATTTGGGTCCTACATCCTGCATGCCACACAGCACCAACCATGACAGTTACCTCTTACTTTTCCTGACTGGACTCCAGAATATATATTAAAACTACTGTCCTAGACCAACCAGTGCACAGCCTGAGATCCTCCGGCACAAGTCTGCTCACTAGTCCTACCTCACACTTAAAGACAAAAGACAATAAAGTGTTTGCAGTTTGGGATGGAATGACCTGCATGAGGAGCTCCAACTCGCTTTATCAGTCTTCTCTCTTATATCATTGTTAAAGACTCATTTATATGGTAGCGCTTTCATATAAATTTTATTTTATATGTTTGACATTCTTAACTTTCCATCATTTTATTCTTTTACCTTTTTAAATTTGATGTTAAACTCTTGTTTTCTTAACCATTGAGTCACTTTGTTCTTATTCTTGTTTTATCGTTGAACTTGAGTCTTGCATGGCCTTTTGTAATTGCTATGCTAATACATAAAATGTAACCAATATAATGACTATTATTTTTAGATTCATGTTTTGCTAAAATTTAATTAACTATAAATGTAAAATTAAGTGAAGCTCAGCATTAAGTGAAGATAAATTACTTTATCTGGTCCTAAATATAATCTTTACTTTTAATGTACACCTGGGCCCAAAATAGTGACATATAATTTTTAAACAGTTTTTGTGGGAACATTTTGTCCTCGCAAGAATAGTAGTGTAAGAAAACACTCACAGTTATTTCATATCTTCATTATACCATCTGAGTCGGCGGGGTCCCCCGTGACTAAGCTACAGTGTGTCACAAAAGATTAAAATGAGGGAATGATAAGGGGAAATGTGGCGCGTATGAATAACAAAGGTAAAGGCATGAATGGATAGAAGGTGATTACAGATTAAAAGTCTCACAGGGCAAAGCAAAGAAAGAAGAAATGAGTGGAAAAGGGGGAAGCGGAGGTAGAAACACAGATCCCACAGGCGCTCCTCGTTTTCTCGTCCCATGCTGTGAGCTGCTGTTCTCTGGTAAAAGCAAAATGATTAACTTGGAAGACTAAAGTCCCACCATACCCAGCGGCAAGAAAGCGCAATATAAAATGGGACTTCCTGTAAAAACTTTCAAAATTAAATCATATGAGGAAAAAATTATTACTGTTCATTCCAGGTGTGAGGATCATCCAAGAGGCACGCTGTTGCTCTTGACTTCTTAAAACCCTGATAAGCTTATGTAGGAGTCTCAGCATCATCCACCTGTGATGTAAAGGTTTGTTTGCTTCAACAGAAATTGATTGGAGCATTGATTAGTGCCTGTTGTGTAGAAAGCTTTGGAGTTGATGCTAATGTGACATTCTGATCTGATTCATCAAGAATGAGTCATCATCATCGTCATCATCGTGCCTCTTCTTTTCCATCTTCTTCTGTTGAGTGCCCAAAGAATGAAATATTTGGATGAATTAATAAATCCTTCTTTAATTCTTCATATCATAAAATGTATTTTTACTATTTAAAAGCTGGAATCACAACATTTATTTTTAATACCTGATAATATCCTGGATTTATAAATGAGTCCAATTTTGATTTTAACCTCTAACATGACAGGTTGATGTTTAAGCATATTATATTGCATCATTACCACTATTATGTTTCACGTAAAAGAAAACAGATCGTAACATCTCACTTCCACCATAGCTTTGATAAGAAAAGCCCAGCTGATAGAAAGCAAAGAGCTTTTCCAAGTGTTTAAGCACTTTATCAATAATTCCCTCATTCAATGCATTATTTCAATTTGATCTTCTATGCTGGATAAGAGGATAAGTAAAGTGTTTTTTCTCTTTTAAGGTGGGAAACGGAGGGATGGGGGGGGGGGTTATCTGACATACACTGTTGTTTATAGCTTCCACAATCACTTCTTATTATAACTTCCTTGGAGTAGACAAATAGCTGCACATAGTAGTGTCTATATGATGGAAAACATACTGTCCTTTTCCATTATCCACTATGTGCATATCTTAGTCCACCTTAAGCCTTGTTTTAGCTTTTCAGAAGAGGCCTCCTCACCCTTTGAGACCACTAGGACACAGCATTCTTTTGACTTGACTTTTGCTGAATGGAGTCTCGCATTATTTATTAAAATATTCTTTATCTATCATGCCATCTTGTACAAGGCAACAGTTTCCACTTTGTGGGACTTCTTCTCACTAAACAAAGTTTAATTTGGTGCTGTGCTCTGTTTCATCTGCCTGATCTTGCTTTGAAAACAAAGTTGGAGTTTCCACCGTGTGCTTTATACCTCCATGCACTGCCTCCTTAAGTCTTGCACCCAGAATGGTAAATGGCCTGGTAAATGGCCTGTATTTATATAGCGCTTTACTAGTCCCTAAGGACCCCAAAGCGCTTTACATATCCAGTCATCCACCCATTCACACACTGGTGATGGCAGAAACATCCTCTGTGATTACCCAGATTATCATCTGGCCACTTAGCACTAATGCAATGCTTCCCGCCATCACAATGCTACTAAGTCAACTGTAAACGAGATCCATTTTAATAACAGCTGAACCAAGACTGCAAATTGGCTTTAGATGAACAAGATTAAAACCACCACAGGTTCAAATAAAAGCTGCTTCTTTGGAAGGACGTTGTAATAAAATCTGTCTTTTGTACATTGAATATGTACGTTCACTGGCCACTTTATTAGGTACAGCTGATTATGTTCTCAGTGGCAGAAACTAAATCGATTTAGTCATATAGACAAGGTCAAATCGAGCTGTTGAAATTCAAAGTGTGTATCAGACTGAGAAATAAAGATGATATACGTGACTTGGCCAAGCTGACAGGAAGGGATGAGTAAGTAAAATTATCATTTAGGACAACCAAGTCGTGCAGATGAGCACCTCTGAAGAACATGTCTTTGGCCCATTGGAGTTTTGTTGCATCCCTCAACACATCCCCATCTTATGAAAGTTCATTCAGGCAGTATATCTCTCCACGTCAAAAAGTTCAAATCATCCCAAACTGGTTCCTTGAACATGAAAATATAGAAAATGTCAAATGAGCATCTTTGGGATGGAATGGAATGGGAGATTTACATAATGTATATGCAAAGACAAACCTACCAAAACTCTGCAATGTCATCAATATGAACCAAAATGTTTCTGGCACCTTGTTGAAACCACATCACAAAAAATTTCAGCATTTTCAAAGACTGAAAAGGCTGAAAAGGTGTATCTAATAAACTATCCTGTACATTTTACTGATCCAGATCAATAACGATCTAAGTCGAGACTAAACTGCTTCAGATTGCTGACCTATAAATGTATTCACCATTCAGCCAAACTAAATGACAGCTGTTTGGCACAACTGTACATCAGAGAGCACTTTTCAGGCTTTTACTCTGAAGGCCAACATTTAATGCCACTCTGTACACGCTGCTGGCTTGACGCATCTCTCTCGCTCTCTCTCTCCGCGCGCCGTGATCCAGCGCGGTGCCGATGCTTCGTTAAACCTGGAGCCGACTTCAGAAACACTGAGCTGCGTGATAACCGGAGAGGAAACCACATTAAAAAAAACGAAAAAAAGTCTGCTATTTTAAGGTCGTTTTTCCATGGAAGCCAGAGTGGAAGGAGACCAACTCAGAGAGAGGATTGCATTCACAGTCTGTGCAAGTCTGTGTTAAGAGTGTGCGCGCCTCGGACTCCCACTCAGTGATGTAAAACGTGAAGGTGGATTTTGGCATGTGGCGGAGCAGGTAAAAGGTAAGACTCGTGATACTTCATCGACCATTAAATTGTTGTAACACTGATATATATATATATATATATATATATATATATATATATATAAGAGAGAGAGACATATATATTTATATTTTTTAAGCTCAAATTCATATTTCACTTCAATCCGTGACGGACATGAACAAAACCCTTCCCGACTCACTCATCAACTGGGCGATAACTCGCGAAAAAAAAGAAAAGATATTGACACTTGGTTTCATCAGCAGACTATAGGCGTAGTCCCTCTCCGGGCAGGAGGTGTGAGAATATTTTCAGGGGGGAAGGATGCAAGTTATTCAAATAAGTAAATAAATAAATGCGAACAGGAGAGCTGATGAGGTCCCCATGAGGTCTGTGGTGGTGAATGGAGATAAAAGCTCTGCCTCTGTTTTGGGAGGGATGTAGGTGTTGAGGGAAGAAAGGATGCTGGATTGTGATCACACTTTATGTATCATACCGTATGACTGAAAACTCAATATAAAATATAAAAAATATATATACATAAATTTTAAAAGACAATCCACCGCCTGCATGAATGGTGACGCCTGTGGATGTGACTTCTTTCCCCCCCACTTGAGATTGTTGCAGCAAAGAGATCGCATCTATACACTGTCTGACATGATGACACCAACACACTTGACAAGGTGGAGAGATAAAAACCCTCCTGTGCTGCACGGCGGGGGATGACACAAGCTCTGTATGAAGCTGGTGTTCTGCTGTGAGTCAGTGTGGCCCTGCAGCAGAGGAACGCACTGAGGAACACAGTTCTTTTTTTGTACCCCCCTCAGAGTGGACCAGGATCCCTAAAAGCCTGCGGGGATGAGATATAGTGTAGATATCCCTTCATGCGGATGAGTGTTTGCAAAAAACCCTCACTTTACACGCTCCTGTTCTGACCTTAAGTACGAGAAATAAGACTGAATTATAAATGAGTTATGCTCAGCCAAGGGACTCTCCAGCTACTGGCTCTTCTCTGACTTCCGTGGGCATTAATTGAGGATGGCATGGCTACAGTAATTGTGTGCAAATTGAATCTGGCCATTGTTATCTTCATAATAGAGAGCATAGTTCAGGGGAAATAACCAGAAATGCATTTGTAAGCCTTTTTTTAATTACTTTTTTTTTTTAAAAAGGGAACAATACTTTTGCGTTCCAAAATCCAAGGCCACAGCATGTAAGCATTTGTTCAGTGTGCTCACCAAAGTATGGTTTTTAGAAGTTTTCTTGTAACAAATGAATTTAGGTGCACGGAGGACTCTGCTGTACCTCAGGGCTTTCGGCCAGTGCTGCCCTGCTGTATCCAAGCAAGAGGGATGCTAATGGAGGGGTTGGAGGGGGGATACAGGCGTTACCGCTGCAAGATCGAGAGAGAGTGATGCTGAGCGTGTGTCTCTGAGAGAGAGAGAGTGTGGGTGAGTGTGTGGGCATTTGTGTGTGTGAGGCGTTTCCATGGCAACCTGTCAGGGGTGTGTTTGGTCCCGGGAGATAGAGAGAGGGAGAGAGAAAGATGAGACGAGGAGAAAACTATCCCTTGTTAAGGGTTGGGGGGGGAATGAGATAAGCTAATGGGGGGGGGGGGGGGGGGTAAGGTGGGATTGCCTCCGCCCCTCTGTCTTCCCCTACCACCCTATCAACCTTCTACTGTTTATTTTCTCCAACCCTGACAGGCTTCCTTTTCCCTTTCCCTTTCTCACATCTCTAACTCTGTTCCCTTGCAAGGAAATTTCAAGGCTTGCCGTGTCTGTGTCTTGTGTCACATGGGAGGATTTCTGGGTAATAACCAAGTGCACAAAACTCATCTGAGGAAATCACCGCGCCACCACCGTTTTCTCCTGACTTAACTCCCAATCAACCTTCACGCTGCCTCAATGTAATCCACAGCTGGTCATACTTACCATGACTGTATTCTTGACCTCCACAGCCTTACCAATCAAGCTCAGCCCCCCCTGTTTTTGTCCCTCATTGTGGGTGCGCAAACTAATGAGTTAACATCCCACCCGCGTAGCTGCACACAAACCGCCTGGCTGATTCTTGGCACCTTTATTTCCCTCAGATGGTGCCGATAATGGAGAAAAGCAATGCCAGTGTTTGGGTTTTATGCACTGACTGTTAAGCTCTGTCTTACATGTACTGATTCCCTTTATTGGCATTAGTTGGATTACATTAGAAATCCAACTTAAACCAAATGGAAGAATATAGGGATTGATTACATGCTGCTGCAACAAGTGTGACAAGGATTTTTTTCTGTTATTGTTTGTGATCTAACAGAAAATAAGAGAAACAAGATCTAAGGCAAGGCAAGACATAAAAGACATAAATAAAACATAAAAGGGATTTCAAAAAGGCAAAAAAAAGAAAAAGAAGCGCACATGCAAACCAAGGACAGAAGAAAAAACAAAATAAAATATAACATTAGAAACTAAAATAGATTACAGTGCAATCACAAAGTTACACCTACAGATATGATGTGGCTGATTTCCCTCCATCCTTAAGCATGCAAAAGTCAGCCCATTTTTCTTGATCCTCCAGATTTAAATGATGATAATAATTAAAAATGCATCTCACCATTTATTACCAAAACGTCTGTCTTAGTCTAAGTACAGGCGAAAAAATATTCTTTGGCATCATAAACATGAAGCAATAATTTTGAGAGAAATACAAGGAAGTGTATAAAATATTTATAAAGAGAGATATTTAAAAGTGAATATATATACCAATGAACGAATCAAGTAAATTTTATTTGACCAGATTCCATTAAAGCTCAAAATTAACAGTTGATTGAGAAGCAGTTTCATGGCCATGTGAGGCCATAAATTAAGTAGATTAAAATCTTATTATGATTTTAAATGTATTACTCGCATTTGGTAGCAACTTCATGCAAGCGGCCATAATTAGGCAAAAAAGTAATAAACTAAGCCCATCAGTGAGAAAGCAAAAAACATTCAGTGGCTGTTTTAAAAGTAGGGAATGAATTTGTCTTGATGCATGCTCAGTCATCCAGGAAAAGAAATTCCAAACACTCCTTTGATTGCAGCTATTCCACTGGCCACTGATCAATGGTCTTTGATCAGTGAGTGTTGATCAATTGTTATGACAATTTGCAATATAAATGATAAAGAAACTGACCTCACAGCCCTTTGTTTGCCAGTGATGCTAGTTTCAGTCATTGTGCAAATGACCTGCAGTCACTTGGATGAGTGACGAAATGCAATGAAAACGCTGCGACCAGATGAATCAACTTTTCGGGATAAGGAATGAATTGACCAGCTCACTAAAAAGCCTGAGAGCTTGGTGTGGCTGTAGCTGAGGAGGCAGAGCATGTGATCTATTAATTGCAGGTTTAATCCCTGACTGCTGCAGTCTGTATGCCAACTTGCTGACTGACGCATCACAGTTCTGAATGAAATTATTTTTACAGGTTAAACCGAGATTAATTTGTACCAGAATGATGGGAATTAAAAAGTGTGGAGATGGAAAGAAGCAGCTCATCATTCCAAGCATATTACATCATCGTTCAAACATGATGTTTGATTGATTTGATTTTATTGATTAGCATTCAAATATATCAATGAATACAGAACAAAAATCTACCACAAAGCAAGAAAGCATGAGACAAGGCTAATCAAAAGGTATTGGCTGAAGCATTTGCTTATTCAAGATGGCGTGAATGTTGTGTTAGCCTGCAAGGCTGACAGGGTCACAAATTTTTACTGATGATGTGACTGCTGATAAAAGTAGAAGGTACTCTATGTTCAGTGCAAATGGATAATAACTGAAAGCATGCCAAAGAAAAATCAGCCCAAGAGGCAAAGAAAGTGAATATTCTTCAATGACCACGTCAGTGACCTGACCTCAGCCCCATACAGCGGCTTTACAGTGACTGAACCACAAATAAGCAGGAAGTGAAGGTGGGTGCAGTAAAGGCCTGCCAGAGTATTTAAAAGAGGGGATTACAGAAGTTAGTAATGTCCACAGGTTTTAGACTTCAGGCAGTCATTAGCTACAAATGATTTTCATCCAATTATTAAATCCATATATTTAACATTATCTTAGTCTGGCCCATTACTTTGGTGCTTCTGTAATTCCTCCGCATTTATTGCAATACTTAATTAAACCACTTAAGGGTGAAAGTCTTCACTTTAATCACATCTTGGTTATATCGTTTAAAATCGACTGTGGAAAAATGACAAAAATTACGTCACTGACCATTTAGTTATGGACCTGTCTGCGGTTTCCAATGACATTTATACTAAAAATACTTTTATCTAATCAGTTATGGTTTCGATTATAGTTTAAAAATAATTTTTGCAGAAAAGGAGTTTTGGCATCACTGTTACACCAGATCTTTACGCCATACTTGGCTGATTTAGAAGGGGATGTATCGCACCTGCCTCCAAAAGCCACCAACTGTTCATCTGCACACAGATCAGTACCAGTTTTTGGATAAGTGCACTACAAAAATATACAAATATCCCTAATGGCAGGGCCTGTCTGTCTAATCTGGTTGCTAAAAGAAAAGTAGACAATTTGATTCATTATAGCAGGAATTTTTATGATTAGAAATATAATAACAGTGCACATGAATGTATAACTGGCATCATAAAAGAGGTCACTTGGTCAGTTGAAGGTCTAATGTGTTTTGTTCTCAAAATCTCTCATCATGGAGAAGCAGGAGATTTTTTTTTTTGTTTCATCTTGAATCTGAATTAAATATCATCCACGTGGAAGTTTAAATGTCATTTTCACCGAGAGCCCATTTATTGTACTTCCCAAAGTAACAATAACTCAGAGACTGAGCTGAATGAGAGTAAAATCATTTCCATTAGCAAAAACGTCTTTGCCCTTCCCATTGATGTGCTCTTTTAGAGATAATCCACAGTGATAAAAAAAAACCATTAAAAATTATATTCATTGTTATTATCCAGCTACCAGGTGATCTGTTACTGCGACGTGCTCAGGTTTCAACCTTTCCACAGCCAACCGGGTTACTATTGAGGAATTTTAAAGTAATTGTGTAGTTAATCACGGTGATTCTTAATGAGAGCCTGCAGTATGTGTACAGTTTGTCAGAAAATCAATACACCCCATAGGTGTCAAACACATTCTCAGGATATTAGTGCACGTTAAACTGATCATTCTGAAATAACCCATTATGACAACCTAAAGCAACAGATGGCTGCTGAAAGGCAACATTATTAATGCAAGGCAGATTTGCAGACAGAAACTTTAATTACTTAATAATTACCATGTGAATCAGTTTTATCTACACCATTAATAATTGATTAAATATTGTTCAGTTGCCACTTTTCAATCCCAGATGTCAGAGCCTCCAACTAACACACACATGAATTATATTAAGACTTTAAATTTCCAGGGTTTTACATGTAATAAGGTCAATAAGGTTTCCCAGTAACACTACAATAAAAAGCAAATGTTTCAGCTTCTGAATTGTCATATACAGAATGCTTATAGAAGAAGTTTCATGGACTTCAATAAATAATTCTTTTTATTTGAGTAATATAATTAACTTAGGTCCTTTTGTGCAGGTTGCTCTATAATGTTGGAGTTTGTTTCATGTTCACTGTGTTTCACAGTCAGGGAGGAAGACTCTCCTCTCACTTAATCTGACTGGAAAAGGAAGAAGATATGTCAAGTTAAATAAGTCTTCTTGCTGTTTTCTATTAATATCTTCATAGCAAAATATATTCTTAAATTTGAGTTTAAGCACTAACGTTTAGCCCCAGTGGCAAGATTATAAATCTAGAAAGGATAAAGCAACGTGGCATTTATGTTCATATCATTAATAATACAGTATATTTTAAAAGGGTGCCTAGCAGACGCAAAGGTGTAGAATATGAGAATTTTATGTAACTTTTCTTAAGAAAAAAAGGAAATGGCTATAACAAGTGGAAACCAGATAAAAGCCCCCAAATGTTTAGTCAGAGAGATGCGATAAAACACAAATTAGTTTACTTTTTTTTTTTTAACTACCCTGTGCTAAATGGCTCCATATCAGAAATAATCACACTCGATCTTAAAGTACTTTGAGAAGAACTAACTTTATTAAACGGTGTATAAAATAGTTGTCTAATCCAAGGAGTCCCAGATAAATCAGCGAATAATGACAAGAGCCATGACTTCCCACTCCTCTTCTGAATATAGATGTGTCCAAAGCAAGAGGACAGTGAGGACTCTTTTCATATTAAGCAACACATTAGCGATGCAGCGAGCTCCAGAGTGCTCGGTTGTTATTGGAGACGAATTTTTTGTTTGACAGGCAAGACGAGGCCAGTGTGTGGGGCCCTTTTGCTGGAGTGTGATTAGCATTGCAGATGCTGGTTTCTGTAGGCGTCAGTTTCAACAAACTCAAGGTTCCCCGTCTCCAGTGCACGATTAAAATGTAACAGTGATGCGTGGTTAATTCGCAGGAGCAGTATTATGCTGCAACACTCAAAGAGCCTATTTTTTGCTCAGGTGTATATTGCACCTCCTCCTGCATGGGCTTTTTTTGCACCTCCTCTTGCACATAAATACACACAAGGGCTGCAACCACACGAGTTTCTCTGTGCTGAAGTCTAATATGTCTCAAAGCTGCCAACAGCTATTACTTTCTGCAGGTATTCAATATCAAAAATTAATGTGTGAATATGAAAGGGAAATGAGGGGATTCGTGACTTTCCTCGAGAAACGAAGGTAAAGATGAATTAATTTTAGTATTAGAATTTAGCACAGAAAGCAAAAGTAATAAGAATAACCACTGGCATGATCATAATAACCGTAATAATAATTGGGATGATCCACAATAGTCAGTAATCCTCAGTCCTAATAAATAAAGGGATCATAAAAACATCATCTTCGTGTAATTTAGGTCCATTAAGGTTATGACCCTCCCACAGACAACCAGTGTAGTATTGATCAGCTTTAAAGTATGTGATCAATCAAACCGCATCATATCTGTTAGTGTAGACAACAGTAGAAGCTGATTCTTAATGAAAGCCTGCAGCATCGGGGCCATTTATCAGAAAATCAATATACACTATTGGTGTCAACCTACGCTGTATACACACAAACACACACAGTTGGACATGGGTCCAGCTTGTAGTGGGTGTTCTGTGTGTGCATGGGTTGCCATTAGTATAGGAAGTGCAGGCAAAAAAAAACATCATTGAGCTGTGCTGTGTGGCATTTTAAAGACTAATATATTATTCATGAAGAAATTTGATTGTCTGTAGTTTTTTATCCTCTTACACTTCATCATTATGTGTTCATTTGTTCATAGCGATATTAGCTTTGGGGTAGTTTTGGCATACAGCCGGTTTCTTCTGTTTAGATAAAAAACAACCTTTAGATTTACCTACTTTGTTAAACTGCTTTGAAACTCAAATATCCAACTGAATACACGAGTAAACTGGCACCAACTCAATGCTTTTACATATGTAGAATTGGTCAAAGTGACCAGAAGAGTTTCTAGGAGGATGTTGGAAACTCCATAACCACCTCTGGGGTTCACACAGGATGGCCCAGAAAAAGAAAAAATCATGTAAAGGTGTGTGGGATCGTTTCTTGGCACAAATTGGGCCTCTTAGGACCAACTAAGCATCATTTAAATGCCACAGCCTACCTGATTATTATTGTTGCTCATGTCTGCTATCTTGCAGGGGAATAACAGAACATGTCACTGAGTTAGGATCATTTCAAGGTGGTTTCTTTAACACGACATAGAGTTCACTGTACTAAGCAGTCCACACTCACAGTTTCCACATCCTAGTCTTAGATCTTATATAGCACCTTTGGGATTTTGGTGGGATTTGCATCATGAACGTGCCGCTGATACATCTGCAGCAGCCAAAAACCAAAATCTCTGAAGAATGTTTCCAACACCTTCTTGATTTTATGATACGAAGAATTTAAGCAGCTCTGGAAGAGAAAAGAGGGCCCAACCCAGTACTAACGATATGTACCTAATGAAGTGTCAGGTGAGTGTAATTTATAGCATCTTGGTAACCTTTTCACTACTGTAGTAATTGGGACTGTATAACTGTATTATTTAGGAAATTACTCAGAATACGTGGTGTGTAACATACGTTGTTGTGATTTGACAGCCCACGTTCTTCCAAGAGATTGTTCACTTATTAAACAAGACCTGCGTATAGGCACAACCTAAATAGGTATATACAAAAATGTTGCCATGGTGAGCTAGAAGATGCTACAAAGTTTTGTGACATACTGCATTCTGAATGTTGTAAGGGGTTAATTTAATACCAACTGTGAAGCTTTCAAGTAATTTCCATGCGCAAACTAGTGATGGGTAAAATTCAAGTTCCTCCTTTTCTACAGTGAAACATTTTCAGGAATGCTTACATAGTTTAAACCAGACAACAGGAACCAATAATCGATAGCTGTTCTTCCATTCATGCCAATAATGATCTCACTGTAGTTCCATCCTGCAAACTTAATGTATAATATTTTATTGCCTTAATGCAAGTCAGTGTATACTTTACACATATTGTAGCATTGCAGATTGTTGTGACGATTGAATGAAAACACCTCTGAGGTGCTAAAAGTCAAAATGTTTAGAAGTATCTGCCATTCTTGCTGCTATATATAAATGCGCTCAGCTCTCAGCAATGTCAGGAGCAAATAATGGTGCACATCCTTTCCATTGAGAAATGAGAAAACATTGCAACAGGCAGGTCTCTGGAGGACACTCTTGCAAGAGATGCCAGTAAAATTGGGGGGGAAAGCACAAAGAGTTCTTCAGGTTAGTGTGGGCAACCTTCCTCTGGCACTGTCACAAACACAGAGGGAGGCTGACATTAGACACTTCCACGATATGTATTCTCAGGGTTGGGACTAACGCGTTATTAAGTAACGCGTTACAGTAACTACGTTATTATTGTGGTAACGAGCACGGTAACTAGTTATTATGCCAAAATCAGGAACGCATTAGTCGTTACTGGGATTTAGATAGGGTCGTTACTCGTTACTTCGTGTGGTGGCTATCACGGAGCTTCCACAGATTCAGTAACATTAGCAAGTGGTGGAGGCCAGCAGGTGGATGAAGGAAAGGGGACGCAGAAGGAAAAGAGACCGCCGGTCCAAGTGTGAACTGAACTTCAGGTAAGAAGTTATGACCTGCAGTCTCTCTGGGTCAGATATAAACCAAGTTTAGGTGGAGTTTATTTTCGTTATTCTGACTTTTTCCGTACTGCGTGCTAGCTAGCATGACGGAGTTTCTATACAGCTGGGTGGTGCTATGACGTTAATGATGTTGAACTTTATTTTGTTCATAAGTTATTAGAGTTGCAACCGTCCCGCCTGGTATTCAGAGAAAATATTACGCGTTTCTTATTGAGGTGAAAAGGAACAGTTTGTCCCGTAATTCAGCTACAATGAAAAAGACACAAAGCTGGAGTTATTCTGTGTCTTTGCTGCACAGCTGCCTCTTCTTCTTTCATTCTCCCCCCTCCCTCTCCTGTTTCTACTTCAATCATGAAAACTGATCAATGATCAGCTGATCGGCTCTCTTGTTTGTTTATCGCTCACTTTGCGCCGAAAGAGGAAACCAGCCGATGTCGCGGTAAACAACAGCAGCACATTTAAGCTTGATCAGCTATTGTTAGAATTTATTTAATATTAATTTCTCGTATCAGCTGATGTTTGCTGGAGCCACAGCTGTAAACCTGCTGGTCATGATATGGTTTGGTTATCTGGTGAGAGGGAAACATGAAGATGAAACCAGGAGATGTCCTTACTGGATCATCAGAGCTGTGATGGAGAAACAGGTTTACCTTTTAGGTGACATGAATGAGTTGAAGGGAAGTTATGAACTGTTTCTGAGAGACAAATAACACCAGGATCCTTTTTTAGGTAGCTGACAGCTGGTAACTGTGCAGGTGCGGATCTAGCAAAGTGTTGCCAGGGGGGCATGTAGGGCATTAACAGGGAAAGGAGGGCACAAAGAAATACTTTTCTTTCTTATTCTCATTTAAAATGTCTAGCTTTTAAAAAATAATTATGAGTCTTACAACAAACGATTGACAGATTGATACATATATATACCATCAGAACAGTGTACATCACTGTCACAACAGTGTTTATTTTCATTCAAAGGCTTTATGATTTTTCCTATAATGGTGGGCCGGTCTCTAGTCAAAATGCCCGGGCCAATTTTCTGTCCCAGTCCAGCCCTGTATGCAGCTCATCTGCAGTCTGGTGTTGCCTACATCTTCCTATTCAGAAGGCAGAATTTCTGAGTTCTGAGTACAATCGAAAGCACCACGACTGCATTTTTTGTGTTGCATGTAAAAGGCGCACATGACTCTGTGACGTAGGCTAGAATCATGGCAGCAGTCAATGACGGTCCAGGCGTGGGATTTCTCTCGTGGAAATATGCATTATACATTATACATTATATTTTCCTTTCTATTGGTAGGTGGCACAGTGCACTTGTGGCAAGTAAGCAAGCTAGAAGACTGGCAAAGTTATGGAAGAAACACATTAACAAGAGAATTCTGAGTAAAACCAAAGTTACTTTCCCTAGGAACTAGTTACTTTGAAAGTAATGAGTAACTTGAAGTAACTGAGTTACTTTTGAGAGAAGTAACTAGTAATGTAACTAAGTTACTATTTTAAAGTAACTTACCCAACACTGTGTATTCTATATTGTTTATGAGCACAGTTTGTAGAAGCAGCTTTTTATAAAGTGGTGCGTTCATTTACACTTTAGTGCAAAGAGTGATATTTTCCTGCACCTGTGAATTTTTCCGAGCTTAGCTAATGAGAACTTATGAGAAGTTTCAGTATTCAGTGTTTCTCCTGGGTAGAAACAGCCTCAACATTATGTTGCACCATCCAAAGTTTTTAATTCTCTAAACTTGTTAGCTGCTTGTAGGTTAGTAGGAACTCAGTGAACCCTTTTAATTTTTAAAGTAACTTTAAATTCAATAAAAATTCAAGTGCCAAAATTCTGGACTACACTAACAATACACATGAGGCTTTTCTCAGAACCAAGTTAATCCCAACATTCCCAACAATAAAGCATGCCGTTTAATCACAGTGAATCATGCTAGCTGAGTTTACAAGCTGCTGCTGCTAGCATTAGCTCCTAAGCTTCAAACCACTGGGTCATGTTAAACAGCTACATTTTAATGGATGTGCCCATGTTATATACAATATAATTAATTTGTTAGCTAGTCTGCACAATCTCCACACCAAATAAAGATTTATTACCGGTGTGAACTGGCTCTATATACAACAGCAGACACTTTATTAGGCACAACTTGCTAGTATTGGGCTGCCTTCAGAAGTAGCTTAATTCTTTGTGTGAGAAATTCGAGAAGATGCTGAAAACAGTCCTCAGAGACTTTGGCATTGACACGATAACGTTGCAGTTGCTGCAGATTTGCATGTGCATGATGTGAATCTCCAGTTCCACCACAGCCTGTGCTCTGTTTGATTGAGATCTGATGCAGGAAACCAGATTTGAGCTTTGTGCACATTATCCAGCCATCAGCAGCCATCAGAAAATGGGTACTGTGTGGTCGTAAAGGGATGCAATAATACTCAGGTAGGCTGTGGTATTTAAATGATACCCAGTTGGTGCTAATGGGCCCAAAGAAAATATTTTTATTCCATTACACTGAACCCATCAGCCTGAACTGTTGATGCAAGACACGGTGGATCCACACTTTCATGTTGGTTACACCATCTGAGTGTTGCAGGGGACATTGAGACTCATCAGACCAGGTAATGGTTTTCCAGTCTTCTAATGTTGAATTTTGGTGAGCTCAATTTCCTGTTCTTGGCTGACGGAAGTGGCAACCGCTGTGGTTGTCTTCTGCTGCTGCAGCCCATCTACTTCAAGGTTTGACATTTAGAGATGCTCTCCTGCAAACCTTGGTTTCCAATGAGTTACATTTGCTTAATGGTCAGCAATGTGGCCATTTTTCTCTGGCGGCTGGCATCAAGAAAGTATTTTCTCACTAAGAAGTGCCGCTCACTGGATGTTTTCTCTTCTCCTCTCAGACCATTCTCTGTAAACCCTAGAGATGGTTCTTTGGGAAAATCCCAGTAGATTTCTGAGCTACCCAGACGAGCCCATTTAGCATCAACTGCCACACCACATTCAAAGTCACTTAAATCACCTTTGTGTCACATTCTGATGTTCAGTTTGAACTTCAGCAGGTCATCAACTAACACAGATGTTTTTATGCTTAAATGTTTTGCATTGCAACCATGTGATTGGCTGATGAGATATTTATGTTCTCGAACAGCTATACCTTATGAGTATAAATACAACTGGGTTAAAAATGAATTGAATTACTTTATAACACTTTTTAAACACTCTAGATTTTCATGATGACAGGATTCAAACTGATTAGATCATTTCACAGCTTTTTGAATTGACTTATTCCAGCAGGGACCAACAGGAGAGACGAGGAATTAAGTGTGACATAAGCCCACAGCCAGATTCGATATGAGAATATCAGACTGCCTGCGAGCCCTCCCACCCTCATCTCTTTTCATTCTCAACAGTGAGGTCCGTAACCCTGCATCTCCAGGAGTTCTTCCTGCATCTGGCCCATATTCTATCATTAGCTCCCCCGCCCCTTCTCCCCCACTGCCTCCCTCCATCTCTGTTACTGCAAATTCACTTTAGTCACATGTACAGTAAAAATGATAGAAATGCATTAGGGCAAAATAGATAGAACATTGTGCAGGTGATAGAGTATAAAGCCCAGAGGAGTCTTTGAAAGCAAAACAAAATGCAGCTGAAATGAGCAGAGATGGGTTCTAAAGACTTCACTGAAATGGACAACAGAGGGGAAGTGATGGCAAAGGGAGCAGCGCGGCAATGTCATTTCAGGTTGTCAAACTCTACAGCATGAAATTAAGCAAACCAGGTGGGGAGAATGAACGTTAGAGCAG
Source organism: Astatotilapia calliptera (assembly GCF_964374335.1). Taxonomy (NCBI): domain Eukaryota; kingdom Metazoa; phylum Chordata; class Actinopteri; order Cichliformes; family Cichlidae; genus Astatotilapia; species Astatotilapia calliptera. Next base: position 14,440,823 of record NC_137440.1, on the reverse strand, counting down.
TGGTAGGTGAGGGGGAGCTTGATTCAAATCAGAAGTTTGACTCTTTAATGCAAAGATAAACTGCCCTGAATTCAGGATTCAAAACACAAATGCAGCTATGAACGATGTGCAAAGCAAATGCTGAATCTTTTTGCTTTCATGTTGCATTTTCTGATGCTTTTGCAGCAGCCGGGAAAATAAATGAAACATCACCCTGTGAAGTAAGAATAACGCAGCATCTACACAGTGGATTTCTTTATGAAAGAGTTCAATGAATAGCAAAATAAAAGTCTGGTATAAAAAGACACTATTCACATTATGCTTCCCGAGCGTAATAAATGACACCAGGTGATAGGCAAACACAAATCAAACTGATTTCCTGACATCATATCCTCGGTAATAAAAACAGCTGCTGATTGCCTGTCATGTGTGATAGAGGGAACGAGACCGCCTGCTGTTGCACATTTCAGAACAAATATTGCTCCGGTCTCAGATGGTCAACATGGCTTTATCCACCTCTGTGACAGGACGCGAGATGGCTTTGCTTGAGCGCTCGGTAATAGCACAAATAAAAAACAGTAAGTGCTGATACAGAGAGGTTGTTTGTTCGGTGGTAGAGAACAGATCGGTGCTCCTGGGGAGCACCTGCTATACTGTAGTAACGACCCTGTCAATACGATTGGCCCACAGAGCTTCAGTCTTAATGCACTCACCCGCTTGTCATTATAAAGCACTTGAAAGAACAGAGAGGCCATTATATTCACAGTGTAGCACCAGTTGTGGAGCCCGTGGCCTCTCAGCTGTCCTGTTGCGTGGACACCAACGCTCTGGCTGATCCTCTGTCTGAGAGCACACTCCTTGCCGTGGGGGCTGTTTGGCTGGTTGACGGCCAAAGCCGCAGCTTCAGTGGCTTTTCAGGATGACAGCATTGGCACCACATGTCTGCAATAACTGTGTCCTTCTCTGCATCTAACGCAGAGATGTGCAGAGCTGCCTGTCAATTGGGATAATTATAAGTTTGGCTTGGTGATTTTTTGCTTTAGAAGTATGGGCTGTATTTAAAATATAGAAAAGGCCTTTGGCTCTGCAATCTTTCCAATCTCCAGCAGGAGGCCTTCCCCTTCTCAACTCATCACATTGTATGCAAGTCTATGAAAAAATTGCCCTACTAATCATTTGATTTATGAACTCAGTAGACATTTTCACAATGAATTTATGGTCTCAAAAACTAATTTTTACTTTTATTTAATACAGCACAATGTTCATTTTGTAAATTATGCTCCCATTTAGAGTAAATTTAGTGATAACTGCAAGCACATTCTAGCTATTTGTGACTGACAGCTGCTACCATGTGAGCATGTTTACCTCACTTATCACCTCCTTTAAAAATAAATGCACCCCAAGAGCCTCCAAAATGGGTGACATCTCTGTAGCTGCATCATGCACTTTTTTACAGTCTAGTGTAGCTATGTTCACACGTGCACTGCAGCGCTGAACTGAAAGTCTGTGTGATTCACTGATGTGCAAATAGGCGAATATATTCACAGCTAGCTTGTGGTCTTTCTGAGTGGTGCCTGCTGCACGTTCTGCCCAGGCAGCATCCTCACCTAAAAAAGTATTTTCAGTAGTGTAAACGCTCTGCAGACTTTGTGTAGTTTTCCTGTCTTTCTTCTCCCGACATTGTCTGGAGTTCACGTGTCAACCTTTATTTAGCAATAGATTTGTTTTATTTTTTCATTGAGTTTCCTCACCTGTAATATTTGTGCTCATACGGGGAGGAGTGCGTCTCAGAAACTTTTGTTGCTGAAGCAGTTCTTGTTACTGATGTGGGCCCGAATACATCAAAGATGCCAGTGACAACCACAGATAGCTTTTCATCAATAATTTTCACTTCATCCAACTGAGCAGAAAACTTATTTACAGTGGAAGACAGGCAGAGATGAGGATGACAAAGGAGCAGCGCAAGTAATTTCATTCGAATTCCGTTTGCCTCCGTTGTACCGCCGTGGTGGCAGAAATCTCAGCAGCAGACATCTCAAAGCCTCAGCAAAAAATATGAAAAGGTAGCCAAGCCATAGTGTGAGACAGTGAGTGATAGCGAGAAAGTTTGAACTGCCCTCTCTTAAAAATTCGGAGCCTGTTTTACATCAGAATGAGATCAAAAGTTTTCAGATTTTGGGGAAAATGTTGTCACAATGTGAGTTGTTTGTTTTTTTTAGTTACTGTTACTGCAATGAAGGCAAATTTAATTATGACGTCGTTGCAAATAAATACCACAACTGCAAGAAATTTTACTTTTAATGATTTCAGCTACGCGTTTAGGTGCACCAGGTCTGTCCAGCGTCTTCCCCCGCCACCTGATCCAACTCACCACCAGGTGGTGATCAGTTGACAGCTCAGCCCCTCTCTTTACCCGAGTGTCCAGAACATATGGTCGCAGATCTGCTGATACGATTACAAAATCGATCATCGACCTACGGCCTAGAGCGTCCTGGTGCCACGTGCACTTATGGACACTCTTATGTTCGAACAGGGTGTTCGTTATGGCCAAACTGTGATTAGCACAGAAGTCCAATAACAGAGCACCGCTCGGGTTCAGATCAGGGAGGCCGTTCCTCCCAATCACGCCCCTCCAGGTCTCGCTGTCGTTACCCACGTGAGCATTGAAGTCTCCCAGCAGGACAACAGAGTCTCCAGGTGGAGCACCCTCCAGCACCCCCCCCCCCCCCCCCCCCAGGGACTCTAAGAAGGCTGGGTACTCTGAACTGCCACTCGGCGCATAAGCGCAGATGACAGTCAGGACCCGTTCCCCGACCCTAAGGCGCAGGGAATAAACCCTCTCGTCCACCGGGAAAAACCCCAACGTACCGGCAGCAAGCCAAGGGGATATTAGGATACCCACCCCAGCCCGCCGCCTCTCACCAAGGGCAACTCCAGACTGAGACAGAGTCCAGCCCCTCTCCAGGAGACTGGTTCCAGAGCCCAAGCCATGTTTAGAGGTGAGCCCGACTATATCTAGCCGGTACCTCTCAACCTCACGCAGGAACTCAGGCTCCTTCCCCACCAGAGAGGTGACATTCCATGTCCCTATTGCCAGTCTTGGCAGCTGGGGGCCAGTCCGCCAGGGCCTCCGCTCCTGGCCGCCACCTGGCACACAATGCACCCGACCCCTATGGCGCCTCCTGCGGGTGGTGGGCCTGCGGGAGGATGGGCCCATGTCTCCTCTTCGGGCTGTGCCCGGCCGGGCCCCATGGACTAAGGCCCGGCCACCAGACGCTCGCCCTCGGGCACCCTCCCCAGGCCTGGCTCCAGGGCGAGGCCCCGGTAACCCTATCCCGGGCAGGGTAAACTGTTCCCTCGGTGTCCTTTTCATAAGGGTCTTAGTGAGGGTGTGCTGGGAACGTCTAGCAGAGGCCCCAGTCCGCGAGATCTTCAACGCACACCTCCGGCAGAGCTTCAACAGCATTCCGAGGGAGACTGGGGACATTGAGTCCGAATGGACCATGTTCAGCGTCTCCATTGCCGAAGCTGCTGCATTGAGCTGCGGCCGCAAGGTGGTTGGTGCCTGCCGTGGCGGTAATCCCCGAACCAAATGGTGGACACCAGAGGTGAAGGGAGCCACTAGGCTGAAGAAGGAGTCCTATCGGGCTTGGTTAGCCTGTGGGACTCCGGAGGCAGCCGACAGGTATCGACAGGCCAAGCGGAATGCGGCTTGGGCAGTGGCTGAAGCAAAAACTCGGGTGTGGGAGGAGTTCGGAGAGGCCATGGAAAAAGACTTTCGGACTGCCTCGAAGAGATTCTGGCAAACCGTCAGACGTCTCAGGAGGGGAAAGCGGTGCTCTACCTGCACTGTGTATAGTGCTGGCAGAGCGCTGCTGACGTCGACTGAGAAAATTGTCAGGCGGTGGAAGGAATACTTCGAGGTCCTCTTTAATCCCACTGACACGTCTTCCGAGGAGGAAGCAGAGTCTGGGGATGAGGGGAATGACCCGCCAATTTCCGGGGGCGAGGTCACTGAGGCAGTTAAACAACTCCTTGGTGGCAGAGCCCCTGGTGTTGATGAGGTCCGCCCCGAGTTCCTGAAGGCTCTGGACGTTGTAGGGCTGTCCTGGTTGACACGCCTCTGCAATGTTGCGTGGAGATCAGGGGCAGTACCTGTGGACTGGCAGACCAGGATGGTGGTCCCCATCTTTAAGAAAGGGGACCGGAGGGTGTGTTCCAACTACAGGGGGATCACACTCCTCAGCCTCCCTGGGAAAGTCTATGCCAGGGTGCTGGAAAGGAGAGTTCGTCCGTTAGTCGAACCTCGGATACAGGAGGAACAATGCAGTTTTCGTCCTGGTCGCGGAACACTGGACCAGCTCTTTATCCTCTCCAGGATACTTGAGGGTGCATGGGAGTTTGCCCAACCAGTCTACATGTGTTTTGTGGACTTGGAGAAGGCATTCGACCGTGTCCCTCGGGGTGTCCTGTGGGAGGTGTTGCGGGAATATGGGGTGTCTGGCCCATTGCTACGGGCCATTCGATCCCTATACAACCGTTGCAAGAGCTTGGTTCGCATTGCCGGCAATAAGTCGGACTCGTTCCCGGTGGGTGATGGGCTCCGCCAGGGCTGCCCTTTGTCTCCGGTTCTGTTCATAATTTTTATGGACAGGATTTCTAGGCGCAGCCAAGTGGCGGAGGGCTTTCGCTTTGGTGGCCTCAGAATCTCATCTCTGATTTTTGCAGATGATGTGGTTCTATTGGCTTCATCGGGTGAGGGCCTCCAGCTCGCACTGGAATGGTTCGCAGCCGAGTGTGAAGCAGCGGGAATGAGGATCAGCACCTCCAAATCTGAGGCCATGGTTCTCAGCCGGAAAAGGGTGGAGTGCCCACTCCGGGTCGGGGATGAGTTCCTGCCCCAAGTGGAGGAGTTCAAGTATCTCGGGGTCTTGTTCGCGAGTGATGGGAGAAGGGAGCCGGAGATCGACAGATGGATTGGGGCTGCAGCTGCAGTAATGCGGACGCTGCACCGGTCCGTCGTGGTGAAGAGGGAGCTGAGTGTAAAAGCGAAGCTCTCAATTTACCGGTCGATCTACGTCCCTACCCTCACCTATGGCCACGAGCTGTGGGTAGTGACCGAAAGAACGAGATCGCGGATACAAGCGGCAGAAATGAGCTTCCTCCGAAGGGTGGCTGGCCTCTCCCTTAGAGATAGGGTGAGAAGTTCGGCCATCCGGGAGGGGCTCAGAGTAGAGCAGCTGCTGCTCCACATCGAAAGGAGCCAGCTGAGGTGGTTCGGGCATCTGACAAGGATGCCCCCTGGGCGCCTCCTGGGTGAGGTGTTCCAGGCATGTCCCACCGGGAGGAGGCCCCGGGGCAGACCCAGGACACGCTGGAGAGATTATATCTCTCGGCTGGCCTGGGAATGCCTTGGTATTCCCCCGGATAAGCTGGAGGAGGTGGCTGGGGAGAGGGAGGTCTGGGCCTCTTTGCTTAGGCTGCTGCCCCCGCGACCCGGCCCCGGACAAAGCGGATGAAGATGGATGGATGGATGGATGGATGGATGATTTCAGCTACAAAATGCCTTTTGTAAATTTATGATTTTAAAGTCTTACGCAACTTTGCATTCACTTTACCGTCACTAAACTACTTCTGAATATTTTTTGTTATCAAATCAACAACGTTTTAAGATTTAGTTATGACATAATATCTAATTAGAAATTATAAAAATATTCCATGTTAGGGCAAATTGACTGTAAACACAGCAATCCTAGCCTTGCACACCAGATTCTGCAACACCACACTGAGATTTGAAGGGATAACATGGCTGAGTTTATGTATAAATTGCTGTGTGCAGCCTCAGAGCAAGCTCTGCTAATTTTTAGTAATTTGTTGTCTCTGCATGTTTGCCAAAATAAGTGCATTTGCTGTAATGCTGTAAGAGTCTTGCAATCCAGCTGGCAAACACACCGGAATAAATCTAAGCATTTCACCGTGTAATTGAGGAAGAGCACAGGGTGTCTGCTGAAAGACGGGTTTTCGGCAGAACAAATATTCCGGAGGTGTCTGAATGTTACACTTTGGAGCAGCTGAGTGAAGACGGAGCTGCTGTTGGGACAGTGACAATTTGATGAGAGAACATCCCGAGTTTGTTGCAATTTCCTAATCTCGCAAAATGTGTAAGCTTCCCTTCTCGCCGTGTTTGTCAGCTGCTTTGGGGGTTAATTAGCATAGCGGTGCTGGAAATGGATCCACTGCAGCAGAAGACTGTCCCTTATTTCACACAGTGGACAGACTTAACAATCTCACAGAGACAGCCCAAATTTCAGGAAACCATAAAAGTTATGTTTTGCTAAATACTGTGACTTACCTGCCTTTCTGTAAAATAACACTGTGAACCTCTCGGTTTTGTAACACCTAAATAAAATGAATAAATCCCACATAAAATCCAGGTGTTCAGAGAAAAACTGTATATGGTGTCATATTGTTGACATAATGAGTAAATGCTCTACCAGCTGGAATGAAATGACACTCATTTCTCGCCACTGTGGAGCTGAGAGTTTTGAATCAAAGCACAAGTAATGGCACGTTTTCATTTCAGCCTTATAAAGCTGTCAGCTTCTCTTTAACTCATTATTATTGCTTAAACCATGTGTTCCCTGAAACTCATTGCCCATACAAATGTAGCTACTTTATTACTCATTATTTCCTTTTACCTTGTATCTTCCTGTCACGGGGTCCCCTTCCAGACCTCTCCCGGACAAACACAGGCGTAGTCGGTAAGGTATTAGTGTGGATACTTTATTTGAAACGGCCTCCCCAGTGCCTAAAAAGATGGTTGCAAAGACATAAAACTGAGATCCGCGCTACACAGCCTGTATGTTACAACACACTCCCCTTCATATCCGGCTCGCCGTCTCTTATATCCCGTAACCCCTCCCCCTTGGCGTCACCACCAATTCTTTATTCTAACTTTAATCCCCGTCTCCCTCCCCCAGAATTTCTTTTTCATTATACACTCACAAAACATATACATTGATACAGGCTCTCAACTATTTCCCGGCAGTCTACCCGACTTCATATACCCATTAACGGCCCACGTAATGAGGCCATTCTCATGACGGTCCAGACACACGTGAACTCATTATTTAAACCCCACACCCCCATACCATCGGCTTGCGTCACCCTACACGATTGGCGATCCCCCCGCACGTCTCCCCGACCGACGCCCTTAACAAGTAAGTGGGAACCAAAATCTAGCCACCCCCGATGCGGCTCACAACTTGCTCCTCACCCCTTTTATTCCTCTACTCGGTCGTCAGAAAGATACGCCGCCCCGGGTGCCAAATCGAACTAATGGTGGCGATCTAATGGTGGCGGTGCCATACTCAGCGGACTCTGCCTTGAGACGGGTCACTCCGTCACATCATCCCCTTCCCCCCGGAGGTTGGCGATGTGCGGCAACCTAGAGAGGTAATCCGCCACCACATTGAGTGTACCTGGTCTGTGCCGGATGGTGAACCTGAAAGGTTGCAGTGAGAGGTACCAGCGTGTAAGTCGGCTATTATGATCCTTCATGGACTGGATCCAGGTAAGCGCCCGATGATCAGTCTCCAACACAAACTCTCTTCCCAGTAAGTAATACCGGAGTTTCTCCAGCGCCCACTTAATCGCCAGAGCCTCCTTCTCCACCGTCGAGTAATTGGTCTCCCGCGGCAGCAGCTTGCGGCTCAGATATAGGATCGGGTGCTCCTCGCCCGGGTCCCCTTGAACCAACACGGCTCCCAGGCCGCTCTTGGAGGCATCCACCTGGACCAAAAACTGCTTCTTAAAGTCCGGACTCCAGAGCACGGGGGTCGAACACAGGCAAGTTTTCAGTCCCTGGAACGCCTGTCCACATGCTGTGGTCCATATGACCGGATTTCGTTGGTTCTTCCCCAGTAATGTCGTCAGCGGCGCTGCCATTGTTGCAAACTGGGGCACAAACCTTCGGTACCAACCAACCAGTCCCAGGAAAGCCCGCACCTCCTTCTTGGTGCGAGGCCGAGGACAATTCTGGATAGCTTCCACCTTATCCAGCTGCGGTCGCACCTCTCCTCGTCCCACCTGGTAGCCCAAGTAGCGAGTCTCCTGCCGCGCCCATTCACACTTCGAGGGGTTCAGAGTCAGCCCGGCCTTATGAATTCTTCCCAAGACCTCCGACAAATGCTGCATATGCTCCTCCCACGTGTGGCTGAAGATGACGACATCATCCAGGTAGGCGGCGCTATAACCGTCACAGCCCTGTAACAACTTGTCCATCAGCCTTTGGAAGGTAGCCGGTGCCCCATGTAGGCCAAAGGGCATCACGGTAAACTGGAAGAGCCCGGCAGGGGTCCTGAAAGCAGTGTACGGCCTCGACGTCTCCTCCAGTGGCACCTGCCAGTAGCCTTTGCACAAGTCCAAAGTGGTGATATACTGGGCAGCCCCAATCTTCTCCAGTAAATCCTCAATTCGCGGCATGGGGTATGCATCAAACTCGGAGATGGCATTTAGCTTTCGAAAGTCGATGCAGATGCGTAAAGAGCCACCCTTTTTGAAGATAATGACCACCGGGCTGCACCATTCGGAGCAGCAATATAAATTTGCAAGGAAACCTTTTTCACTTTTTCATTATGGAGTATATAGTGTGTAGAATTTTGGGTTGAAAAATGAATTCAGTCCATTTTGGAATAAGGCTATAACATGACAAAATATGGAACAAGTGAAGTGCTGTGAATACTTTCCTACACTGTAGGTAGTTATTATAAGTAGTCCTGAAATTTCATTTTCCACAAGAGAGCAAGAAAAGGAAGACCGGTACTGGTTTAGCAGTTACAGATCGGAGCCCTTACAGTGACATTTAGACAGTATGGTTCAATATTTTTATAGTATTTTGTAAAAACTCTGGGTTTTATGTGGTGAATGATTGTATGACACAAAACAGGAAGCAGACTGTTTTCCCAAAAAAATACAGCAATTGTTTTTGGAAGGTTTCTCAATGGCATATGGTGCATCAAGTGAAAGCTAACAGAGAAATCCATTCAGAGTTTTTCTTCTATGAACTCTGAAGTAAAAATTCTAATTAAAACAAAATTGTTTAATGGCAAATGCAGTTTTACATTTATTACACCATTCCACTGATGAGATTGAAGCAACCTAAAACATCCCACTCCTGACACCACGATCACTCCAAGCTCCAGCATCTTCTCCACCTCCTGTCGCAGCTTCTCCACCAAGTGTTGCGGAACCCGATAGGGCCGTTGCCGGATGGGCTGTCCCTCTTTTAGCCGGATCACGTGTTCAACCAAGGTAGTCCGACCTGGGTTAACGGAACACAGCGAAGGCGTCTCCTGCAGAATTTTCAGTAGCTCCGCAGCCTGCTGTGAGGTCAGATGAGTCAATACCGGAGACCTTGGATCCGTAGCCTGCTCAGGTTCACTCTGTCCTCCTCCGTGCACCACCCTGGCCATCAGTGCCTCCCTCGGGGCCGAACGGGGCTGCTCCACCCATTCCTTCAGGAGGTTCACATGGTAGGTTTGTTTCGGTTTCTTTTTTTCCGGATGATGGATCTCATACGTCACTGGTCCCATTCGGCGAAGCACGATATAGGGCCCTTGCCATTTCGCCAGCAGTTTACTGTTGGAAGAAGGGAGAAGTAACAGCACCTTTTGTCCGGGCTGAAACTCACGTTGCCGGGCCTGTTGGTCATACCAGATCTTCTGGCTTCGTTGAGCATCCCGCAGATTGGCTTCGGCCTCGGCCTGGTACCGCTCCAACCGCTCTCTCATCTCCAGCACAAACTGCACCACCCCTTTCTCATTTGGAGCCACGGTCGAAGACTCCCACCCCTTTCGAACGAGATCAAGCGGCCCCTGTACCTCCCACCCATAGAGTAACTCAAAGGGGGAGAACCCCGTGGACGCCTGTGGAACCTCTCTATACGCGAACAAAAGAAAGGGTAACCACTGGTCCCAATCTTTTCCCGTGTCTGACACAAACTTCTGTAACATCCGTTTGAGAGTCTGATTAAACCTCTCCACCAACCCATCTGTCTGTGGATGGTACGGTGACGTCTTGATGGCCGAAACGCCTAACTGAGTGTGGAAGAGCTGCATTAACTTCGACGTAAAGTTAGTCCCTTGGTCGGTCAAAATCTCATCAGGTATCCCCACCCGAGAAAACAACTGTATCAGTGCGCGCAGAACATTAGGGGCTGTGATCGCTCGCAACGGAAACGCCTCTGGGAAACGGGTCGCGTAATCACACACCACCAATATGTACTGATAACCCCGACCACTTTTTACTAACGGACCCACAATGTCCATAGCTACCCTACGGAAGGGGATAGAGATGACCGGCAAGGGTTGTAACAGAGCCCGATCCGATTTGCGCGCTGGGCAAGTTTTCTGACACACAGGGCATGCACGACAGTACTTCTGTACATCCGTATACATTGACGGCCAAAAGAAACGCGTACTAACCCGTAAATAGGTTTTTTGGCGACCCAAATGGCCTGCCCAGGGGAGGGTATGAGCTAAATGCAGAATGAGAGGTCTACAACTAGCAGGGATCACAAGCCGCTGGTGGTCCCCATCAACTGCATACAACACATTTTTCTCAACCACAAACTTCTCTTTTCCTCCCCATTTCCCTGTTCCCCCTTCAGGCACATTAGCAAACAACACTTCCAACGTCTCATCCTCCCTTTGCAACACAGAAATATTTTCAGGTACATCCCATTTCATGTTCTTATTGCCCGGTCCCTGGGACCATAGCTGCTTCTCAAAGCGGCGTTGGCGACGAGATTTTCTCGGCCCTTTCGTGCCACCCTCGCACAGACTACTGTCCAAGTCTGGCAGGGGTTGGCATCCCGCCTTCGCCTGGGCCCTAGTGACCACTGGGCCTAACACCTTCATTTGAACATTCCCCGTTTCCCTCCCTTTTGTCTCTGTGTCCCGCTCTTCTTTTTCTTGCAACAAATCCATAAGCACCGGCACATCCATCCCCAGAATAACCTCTACCGGCAAATTCTGTACCACCCCAACAGACAATAAATATGGCTGGTCATTAATAGTCACTGTTATTTCCACCTTTGGGTAGGGATGTTTGTCACCATGCACACATAACACTTCTTCTTGTCGACTATAGTCCACACAGTTCACTGGTACCAAGCTTTGCTTAATTAATGACATAAAACTACCAGTGTCCAGCAAAGCAGTAACCTGCTGCCCATTTACCCTTACAGTTTTATAGCGTTGCCCCTCAGCTGGCTGGACCTTTGTTGGTTCCGCCTCCAGCCGAGGTGCATAGCAGGCCCCAGTGACTTTGGCCTTCCGGATGGGGCACACCGAGGCTTTATGGCCTGGCTGCTGGCAGTAATAACAAAGAAAGTCCTTACCCGCTCCTCGTAGAGTGGATACCTTGGGGGCCCCGGATGGCTCGGGGTTACTCTCCCGCTTCGGCAGACCCGCGGATTGCGGGGACGATCGCTGTGGCGTCCCAGCTGAGCGGACCGGGGCCGCTCCTCTCCGCGCATTGAAATACTGCGTCACCAACTTGGCTGCGGCCAGTCCGTCCGCGGGCTCATGCTCCCTCACCCAGGTCCTCACCTCCCCTGGAAGAACTCGAATTAGCTGCTCCAAAATAATCGCTTCTCCCATCTCGTCCTTCGTATGCTGCTCTGGTCGAAGCCAGCGCCGGTACAGTCCTTTCAGCCGGTAGTACGTCTCGGTGGGGCTCTCCCCAGGTGGAATAATATTAGAGCGAAACCGCTGCCGATACGTCTCCGGGGAAATGTCAAATTTAACTAACAAGGCAGCTTTTAAATCCTCATAACAGTGGGCTCTTTCTTCATCCATTGCGGTATAGGCCTCCAACGCCTTCCCCGCTAGCAACGGAACTAGCCGACAGGCCCATTCATTCTCCGGCCATCTCCAGGTTCTGGCCACTCGCTCAAAGCGCAACAAATAGTTCTCAATATCTTCCCCCATCTGGTACGGTGGAATCTTTGGCCCCTCCGATCGCCTCCACTCTCCGCCCGTCTGGTCGAGGCTGCTTGTCGTTGCCAGGGACTGGCGAGCCGGTTCCTCCAGTAACGACGGCCGGGATTCTCGCTGCCGGGCCGGGGTAGGCAGCACCATCCTGGGGCTACTCGCTGTTACCGTGCTCGGTGTAGCCGTAGCGGCCGTAGTGCTAGCTCCCGCTAACACTTGCCCTGAGCTCTGCTGACTAGCTGAATCCGCCGGCAACAGCGCATTAGGAGAGGGAACGGTCCTCAGCCCCCTGAGTTCTGCCAATAACACCGTCTCTCTCCTTTGCTGTCCCGCCAGGAAGTCCCTCATCATCGCAATCAGTTCTCCATCACGTGCTGCGGTCGAGGTTGTAGGCAACTCCGGACCAATCCTGCCGGAAATCTCCTCCTCCTCTGCTGAAGAAGATGACGCCGGCACTGTGTCCCACGCCAGCTCCTCTGCTGTCTTCTCCCCCGGAAGCTCATGCTGCTGGGACCGCAGCCCTGTGCGCTTCGCTGGGAGGCGCGTTTTCCTCTTCCGACTAGCCATCCCACTTCTGACACCATATGTCACGGGGTCCCCTTCCAGACCTCTCCCGGACAAACACAGGCGTAGTCGGTAAGGTATTAGTGTGGATACTTTATTTGAAACGGCCTCCCCAGTGCCTAAAAAGATGGTTGCAAAGACATAAAACTGAGATCCGCGCTACACAGCCTGTATGTTACAACACACTCCCCTTCATATCCGGCTCGCCGTCTCTTATATCCCGTAACCCCTCCCCCTTGGCGTCACCACCAATTCTTTATTCTAACTTTAATCCCCGTCTCCCTCCCCCAGAATTTCTTTTTCATTATACACTCACAAAACATATACATTGATACAGGCTCTCAACTATTTCCCGGCAGTCTACCCGACTTCATATACCCATTAACGGCCCACGTAATGAGGCCATTCTCATGACGGTCCAGACACACGTGAACTCATTATTTAAACCCCACACCCCCATACCATCGGCTTGCGTCACCCTACACGATTGGCGATCCCCCCGCACGTCTCCCCGACCGACGCCCTTAACAAGTAAGTGGGAACCAAAATCTAGCCACCCCCGATGCGGCTCACAACTTGCTCCTCACCCCTTTTATTCCTCTACTCGGTCGTCAGAAAGATACGCCGCCCCGGGTGCCAAATCGAACTAATGGTGGCGATCTAATGGTGGCGGTGCCATACTCAGCGGACTCTGCCTTGAGACGGGTCACTCCGTCACACTTCCCCAAAGTATCTCTTTGTTTGCTGTGCTTCACACTAGACCGTTTTTTTCTTTATATGATTTCAAGCCCAAAATATGCCTCAGTTTGCGTTAGCATCTCAGCTCTCCTCTCTCACTGTCTCTTTGTTTCGTGCTGTTGCAGGGCACAGTGTTCTTCATGGGGGTTTCCTTTAGAAAGCATTGAAATACTGTCCTTTCATATGCCTCGCTGATTTATTAATTACTCAACACAGCATTTTCACAGTCACAGTTGACATTGAGGATGCATTGGAGTTTCATGCTTGGGTGCAGTTAGCGGTCGCACTGTATGCATGTCGCCCCGGACATGTGCTGTACAACAGAGGGGTGCACCAGTTAGCGCTGTCACCCTAAAGCAAGAATGTTGCATATATGTCTCCCTGCTCGTCTTTGGAGTATCACCCACAGATACACATGTCACGTTAATGAGTGATTTCACAGTATATTAACATGAATGGCTTTCTCTCTCTCTATTTGGCCTGTGATTGACTGACAGCCTGTCCACGGTGCACTAAACCTTTCACTTTGTGACAATTAGAATAGGCCCCGCCCTCCCTGTGACCCTGAATCCATCCATTTGTCCATCATCCATCTGTTCATCATCAATATGCTGATTCCAAGATCAAAACTCCAAGAAATTTCAGATGTTGTAGGTAGCAGATCCATTTCTCCATTCTTTGGAGGCACAGTTTTTTCAGTAATTCACTATGGGAGTCATTAAAGGGAGGATAATTGCTGGAATATTTTACTTAAGAAGTTCTGGTGCTTCCGTTACATTTTCCTCAAGTCGCAGGTCTCACAAGAGAACAGTAAGCAGGCGCTCTGAGACATATGCAGGATTGTACAGTATCTCATTAATCTGTTGTAAAGCACATTAAGGGAAATCTTTTGTAACAAAGTATTTTAATTTCCTTTTTAGTTGCACCAGTTGCTGCTTTGTATTTCATGGTTTAAGCAGGTGACTTGTCTATGAGATAGAAAAGCCCTTCAGTTGTCTTTAACAGGAATATCAAATGAAGCTAAATTTCCCTTCATAGGGAAGAAAGGTTAGTATCATTTCTCCTTCTAAAAATAGGTCTTTGCGTGAGGCTGCCTCATTCTCATCTGCATGCTAGCTCTTGCCAAACCCACCATGTAACGCATGACCTGTTGATCTACAGAAGGCGAGAGAAAACGAATCAAGCTGTTTGCTCCTGATTGCTCTCTAAAACATAAAAATACTGTTTCTGTGAATGACAAAAGTCGCTTTAATGTTTCCGGCCACTTATCAGCCTTAATGGATCACTGAAGCGGAAGAGAACTATCAGGGTGCACTCTGGTTGCATGTGCTAAGTGCACTCAACATTTCTGCACTGATTTGCCATTCTTGGATAATAATTTGCAAAACTAGTTCTCTTTAGTACTTTTGACACAAAGCAATCAATACTCAGTTCTGTTGACTTCTCATATAATGCCAAGAACAGTCATATTTTTTTTCTTGGGGTGTTTTAGAGAAATAAACAGAGAAGTGTTTAAATGTATCCAGTACCGATGGCTAACAGTTATGCCACCCGATACCCAAATATTTCCAATATTTTTTTGATGAACTTTTGTTACTTAAACCTGAGTTATAGTACTGCATATTTTATATTTTGGTCTTATTATAAAAGGTCAAACCAAATTTTGGCATGAGGAAGACTTTGTCTGAGTTTGGGGATTTTATTTTGCTTCGGTGATCTGCCTCCTTGAGAAGTCTACGTGGTCATAAGTTTACTTGTAAAGTGCACTCAAAAGCATTTTGGCTCATAAAGAAAAGTCTAGTCTATTTGGCTCTACTTAATAAAACCATAAGACATTGTGTCTTTTCTTGACTTATAACTGAAAGCTGTACACAGACACTGAAAGAGACTCTCTGACAGAAACATGGCCACGGTCACTGATAAGTGAAGTTGTTTTCATGTTTCTGGGTCTTTGAGTGTTTTGTAGACTCATGATTTGTTCCTTTGGATTTAAGAGATGTTTTATGGTCAAGTTCTTTATTTCTGCACAAAGAATCCAAGGAACACTGCACACCCACATGGTTTCAACTAGCAGGTTGAGTGTAGGTCTGCTCTTTAGCATAACCTGCTTGATTGTCCTTTTTGACTCTAATTAAAAACATAATTTAAAATATAAGCATCAGGCTACATTTAGTAAAACATGAAAACGTATTAGAAAAATGTTTGCTGAGGTCAGAGATCAAGATAACCGAAGGGTTGTTTTCCAATAGAAATCTTTTCAGTAGTCGCCCCCTTCTGGTGATTAGATACAATGCAGATTTTAGGCGTCCCTGCACTGGCTTCACTTTGCAGACCTGGAGGCTGTGTTTATATTTTATTTGCAGTCAATGTGTATAACTAGCAGGCACTTACAGTCCTAGTTGTTGCACAATGACAAACTTCATAACATACTGTCCAAACCTGTTATCCCTTCATCTTTTTGTCTAAAACAACCTACTGTGTGATCTAAATTCAGGCCTAGAAAATTAAAAGGTAGACACTGAGTTGTGTCTGAGTTAGTTTGAGCAGCTGCGACTATTTATTCTGTTTCTTTTAGTTCCATTGATAGAAAATAGATAAGGTGCTAAGGGATGTGTGCCACCTGTAGTCCTCCATCCTGTGTAAAACATGGGCTTTGCTATAGAGGCCACTTTGTCTGCAGCTTTTTATATTGATTTTCTGGCATATACTTGCTTTTTCTGAATGGTGCAATTTGTAAGACTGCTAATGCTGAGACTGCTGAGCTCATGCAAACACCCAGAGTCCACCGAGGGACAGAAATGTGTGGCTTCAAGCTAAAAGATTTTCTCTGCATCTATCTCAGCTGTATGGTCTTTTTTTTACTAGCTTCCCAAGTGCTTTTTGGAATACCAGTCGTTTAAATGAGTACATGAATGAAACACTGTTTAAACATAAAATAGAAGCTCTATCCAAACACTCTGCCTTCAAGTCAGTATGAAGTCTAGCCACTGCATAGCAGTGGAAAATTTCCCTTCCCGCTTAGTAACAAGTCTTTCAAGTGGATATGAGACTTTGTGCAGTGTCTTTGGAATATTCATGCATGTGAATGTGTGCTAGCGAACATTTATGTGGCCCAAACCTGCTCCATTCCCCAAGGAGTTCACATTTCCCAGTCTCTAGCTATGTTTGCAGGCAGCCAATTATGCGGCAGGTGTAATATTGTGTGAAAGCATCCAGTGAGCTCACACAAACAATAATTTGATGCTCTTACATTAAGTCTGCGGATCCACTGTAAACAAATCACAGGAGAAGAGCTTCTCTTTCTGTCACAGGCAGCCTCGGGCTTCTGTCACTGTTGTGGTAAAAATCCACAAATAGTGCACAGCAGGAACGGTTTCACCTAAAGGAGAGACTGAAAGCAGGTAATCTTCTCGTGCTACTGCTAGCCAGTGTTAACTGTAGAACTGCAATCCTGAGGAGCCTGAATTAATGAGAAATCCATGCAGATTTCTAATAGGGCTGTAATTATTAGATAATTAGTCAGTCGTGTCAAGTTCAAATGAATATCTGCATTTTGTTCTGTTGGTGGGATAAATCCAATTTAAAAGATGCCACTGTTGGCACAAAAAAGATGTCGTTCGGTGTTTGTCTCTATTTTAAATGCACATCTATATAGCCATCTGTTGGTCCAGCCATACTTTTTCTTCTTCTTGGCTGAGCAGGAAGTTCCAGATGGAGTTATCCCCCGCCCCACTTTCCAGTTACTCCTGAGTGGTCCTGACA
This sequence comes from Astatotilapia calliptera, assembly GCF_964374335.1. Taxonomy (NCBI): domain Eukaryota; kingdom Metazoa; phylum Chordata; class Actinopteri; order Cichliformes; family Cichlidae; genus Astatotilapia; species Astatotilapia calliptera. Next base: position 14,423,784 of record NC_137440.1, on the reverse strand, counting down.
CATTTGCAGGTCAGATTAGATATATATGACATCTACAGCAAGTTCGCGCTCTGCCCCAGGTTGCCTCCCAGGACCTGAAGAAGATGTCAAAGAGGCATTTTAATTGGATGCCTGAAGCACTTCAGCTGCCCCAGTCCCCACCAAATGTCCAAACAACAAACTCAACTGTTTGGTCTCATTCTTCTGGTTATTACCCAGAACATGTGGCCATAGGTGTGGGTTGGAATGAAAATCAACTGGTTAAACCAAAGCTTTGTCCTCAGGCTCTGCCTTCTCTGCACCACAGCGGTCCAGTTCAACGCTCAGATTACGCCCATTTCATGCTCCACCTCTGCGTCACTCGTGAAACCAGAGATCCTTAGATACTTAAACTTATTCACTTGGAGCAGTGACTCTCATTCAGCAGGTGAAAACCACTGTGAAAACAACGGCCTCAGATTTTGAGGCGCTGACTCTTTTCTAGACTGCTTCACAGGTTCAAACTACCCCACTCCGAGGTCAAGGTCATACTCAGATGACACCAGCACAACCATGTGATCTACAAAAAGCAGTTGGAAGCTATGCCATGAAATGACCACAAAAAGGTACCAGAGTTTGGAGAACTTTGAAAAAAGAAACCAGTTTACTCAGTCAAAGATCTGCTAGCTCACCTGACTGCTAACGCCCATGCTGTCAATTACCCATTCCCACTAAATGCCCGTGAAGGCTAAAATTGTCCATGCACAGCGCAGTGCCACACTCTGTCAGAGGGTTTGACGAAAATGACTCTTTCCCTTTCACTCCAATGTCACCTTGGCTGTCACACTGACTTGAATACGTTTAGAGCAGGAGTGAATTCTCTAGAGTGGCAGAGGAGATTGCTAATCCGTCAGACTGATTTGGTGACAGGCAAAAGTGCTAATCCTCCCATGTTATTCAATGCCAGTGAGGACTGCCTAATCCCTCACAGAGGGTCTGATGTAAAAAGAGATGACGCTAACTAAACGGCTCTCTAGGAAAATGATCGTAAGGTCTGGGAGCAAGTTCATGCTTCCGGTACTCACTGATATCAACACAGCCAATATTTACTGCTGCTCTGTGTATTTTGTCTAAGTATCGTTTGGATCCGAGCCAGAAGCGTATTAACGTCCTGACAGACAGCCTGTTCCTCAGGTGAAAAGAAATCATCTGAAGCATCGCTGGGATCAAAATCCTGCGAGAGCAGCTTTTCCAGAGTAACTGATTCACATTTAGGCTAATAGCATAACAAATACTGTGAACATGTGATCACCAAAAATCCACATTTCACCTTTTGCCGTGTAAACAGCAGTTAATGAAAAGGATGCTGCTGCGGCGTGTTCCTCTCTAACACTCACAGCCTAAATACAAACTGATCCGAAGCCAGTGAGAACATGCTGCAGCTTGGCACTAAACGTCCGCATGAGTTCAAACATCTGTCGGATAAACTAGCTTTTCAGCATTCGGGCTTTCATCTGATTTGTGTTATTAATAATTGCTAACAGGCAAAATTACTTCCTAGATATGAGGAGCTGAACACAGAGAAAATACCAGGTCCCATGCTGACATAGTTTGTAAGTGGAGGAGACATTCCAGGGAAGGAGGGGAGTGTAAGTTCCAAGACAAAAAAAAGAGGGATGAGAGCAAATTATAATCACAAACCCTCTGGCAGTGAAATGAAAATGAGGCTTTTTTTTAAAGCTATATTAATTATACAGCTGGCAGGAATGTCTTGCTTTGGCTTCAGATACCAAGTGTAAATACAGATGCTATTAGCTGAAATTATGTCTTCCTTAAGATATACTAAAGAAAATTGGGTATGCAGTCACTTAGAGGGACTGTGCTTACTGGAAAGGAAAACTTTCCGTTATCCCCACATCTTTGTATCTGAAAAACCTGCCCTTTAAAAAAAAATGCAACAGTTAATCATATTTTTTTTAGCAGTCTAATGCAACTATATCTTTGTCAGCTGCCGATCTTTATTCGCAAAGACTGAAGACTGAATCTGTGAGTGAATTAATCTTTGAAACCAGCCTCAAAAAAAAGTAAGAATGTTTTTAAGTGTAGTGCATGCAGGTGGGGACAGACCAAATCAAAGGAGCATGCCGACTTTGGCAAATTAGCTTTTTCTCTAAGAGGTATGTTAGAAAATCGATTCAGCTGTTGTGTAAAAATAATAAATACGAAGCTCTTAGCCTTTTGAAAGCCTCCCAGGATTTGGGGGTTTTATCTTTTCTGGCTAAAATTTGAGATTTGAAATAGAAAGGCCATCCATCCATCCATCCATCGTGGGTTCATGGCTACAGCCGCTGAAGCAGAGACCCTCAGACCCCCCTCTCCCCATGCACCTGGGGGAAACAGAGGTGTTCCCCAGACACCGTGAGACATAATATCTCCAGTGTGTCCTGGGTCTTCCCCCATGGGGACATGCCTGAAAAAAGTCACCTAGGAGGTGTCCAAGAGACATCTCACTCTGAACCCACCCTGAATGGACAAACACCTCATCCTATCTGTAAGGGAGAGCCCAGTCACATTTCAGAGGAAGCTCATTCCTGCCACTTTTATCCGTGATCTTACTCGTCACTGCCCACTGCTCGTGGCCACAGATAAGGTGGGAATGTGTATCGACCAGTGAAACGACAGCTCCTCAGCTCTTTTCTCCACAACAAACCTGTGCAACATCCTCATTACTGCAATCGCTGTATGAAGATCCCACGGTACTTGATCAGCTGACTTGTGGCCTTGATGGAGACCTTGGCGGTGTAGTCCCTGGCTGCATATACTGTTAAATAATCTTGCATATTTAATTTAAAGTGAGCCTTATGAGGGAGTGCATGCAGATTCATGTGTGCATTATTAGACACAGGATGGCTGAGCTAATAGTTCAACTGCATTCAAAGATTTTATTTTCAGATATTCAGCAAATATTCTTGAAACTGTGAAACATGGTAAGAATTACTTTTATAAACCGACACTTTACCAATTCCACAGTGAACAATGAAGGATGAGCTGAATTTAAATGGGCTGCTTCATTAGCATTCAGCCTTCAGTTTTGAAAGCTTTAGTGAACACAACAGAGACAAGGTGCAGCTTACTTCTTAAGGTAAATAAAAATGCCTTATTAAAGAGATGCCTTGCTGTTTTCAAATGAAAGAACTTTCCATTGTTCTCATTTCCTCTGAAATCCAAAGAAGCATCTGTTGAATCTTAAATTCAGCGACCGACTTGAATCAATACTTGGGATCGATACGGGCACCATATAATTGCAACAGGCCCCTACTAGGACAGTACAAATGCCTCCCATGAGTTTTGTGGCAAACATAAAGATGTTGACAACAAGAGACCATCTAACAACGATGGGCTCTTTTTCCCTCGTTATTTTTAGAGGTAAGCGATATGTGTAAGGTAAAACTTGACCTTTTAAAGTAGCAGCACCTCTCTGACGTAGTGGTTTAGTGTCATCTGGAATGAAAAGGATTGTAGATTTTCTCTGGTTGAGTAAAACCTGGAACTATATGTGATTCTTTTTAAATATGGTTGCTGGGATTGCGCACAAGTTTAACAGAAGAAAATCCGAACCTCTGCCCCAGCAGCAATAAGCCTCCATGCAAATGTGCCAAAACCTATCAGTAATATAGTCGTGAAACACATTACACAGGACTTGTTTGCAGGAGATAAGATGATTAGAATAGAGAGCAAAAACATTCTGGTGTAATATGTTAAGACAAATCTTCTTTCTGTGAATGAGGAAGGCCCCTATGAACCAGCAGTGGTATACGTCTACCATGAAAAATGGATGAGTTCTACCTCCCAAGACTAAAATTAGACAGAAACCTAATATGGTGAGTGTCCTTCAAGTAACACTCGGATTTATAAGCAACAAGGAAAGAGAGCGAGGGGGTGAGAAAAATCTACTACTCTACAAAACTCTTGCCAGGATAGGCAGGAGACAATAATGCCGGTGGACATGGCGTGGAAAATCAGATCATTATTTTGTTGGAAACCTAAGCAGTCATTGAAATGAAGCAATGAGATATTTGAAGCAATCACTTCTCACAGTATGATTACTGTCCTTCTGCGACGGAGGTAGAATATAAAATGGCTAGAGACTAACGCACAGACCAGTATGAATATTGATGTTACAGTACTATTAGTTACAGAATTGAGTGTCTGTGCGACACATTTGAAAAAGGAGATTTTAAACCGAATCACTTGGAAAGCAGCTAATAGATTGCCTACTTAACTATTTCATTATTTCAGGAAGGACCTTAATGGACTATTTGATCTTTTAGCATATGAGAGAAATCTTTGAGAATCAGTAGAAAAAACTACTTGTGAATGACTCATATTTAAAAGAGCAAGCTTAAGGGCTCGCTCATTTATCAAGTAAAGCTCTTCCATGTATCTGACATGTTTGACTGTACATTAGAAGGCTGAAAATGAACTGTTTTCAAAAGCAGAATGGAACTGCTTTCTGTCAGACGCGTCTGTTATACCAGATTGTTGTGTTATAGTTTTACTTAGATATGACAAGAGTCTGAAAGGTTATTATTCGGGACATTATGCAAATGGTCTGCTACTTATGTAGCGCTCTTCTACTTCAAATCCTCTTTAGGCATTTACACAAGCATCTTTTTGTGCATCTAAGTGCTTTTCTTCTAAACTCCAGTGGATGCATTGGGTCCAACTCGGGGTTCAATATCTTGCCTAAGGATACTTTGACATGCATACTAGAGAAGACACCAACATTTCCATTTGTAGCGACCTCTCTACCTCCTGAACCGCAGCTGCCTGATTGCTCAGTGATCAATTTTTAAGTATATTTTGCAATGGAAGCCTTCAGCCTCAGTCCGACCGGCCTAGAGACCAGTTGCGATCCCCTTGGCAACCACTTGCAATCAAAGCAAGGAGGTTTTTGATGCAGCAACTTTGCGACCAATTTCACTTAGCTGGCGACCACCGTTGAGTCAGACATATACATTGTTCCATATGGATGGATGTCTGCTGGATGTTGTTTCTAGGCTTGTGTCCCTGAAGCCTTGGCTAGTGATCACTGTTCCTCTCAGTCATAAATTTCATTTCTATTTCATGCAGATTATTCTTCTGCCAGAACAAATAATAACAGAAATCTGTGAGATAATTTATTGGCCACTTGGGGGCAGTGCAACCAACTGAAAAATAATAAAATAATAAAATTGAATTGTAAATTACTGTCCCATTTAGAGTTAAGATCCCTTACTACTACCTTATGAATGACAAGTAACCTCATTTGTGACATTTGGTTTCAAAATATCAAAATTAAGGTAGCAAAAGTGCTAAAATCCAGGCTTCACAAGTGGATTTTAATTAGCAATAGGTGAGGTCACAGTGACTACATCCATCTCCTTCATATATAACCAATGACAGCGAAAGCTTTTAAACATACAGCAAAAATACTGCAAAAAGCCTTTGGACCTTTATGACTAGGCTTTATCGGATAGTTGCTAACATTGTCTGTCTTTCATGATGAATAGGTAGCACAAACCTTTTCCTTATTTCCTTTTTTTTTTTTTTAGCATAATGCCAAAAAAATTAAAACAGAGGATGATGGCGACTAAATCACTGAATTTAATTATTTCATGTGAATGCTGAAAATCAAAAGGACTCTTAAATGATCTTAATAAGACAAAAGCAACATTCATACAATGCTACATACACTTTTACACAAAAATGACTTTCCAAGGATTAGACTGAAATGTAAATTTGATATATTTTCAAGAAGAAGCATATCTGAAAGTTGCTGTGCTCTATGATATGTCATCTAAAGAATATAAGAATATAAGAATATAAAGAGGCAGTATGGGAATCCGTTGCCCATCCACAGTTTATAAAAACCACAGCTCTTCCTTCAGTATTTGTCAGAATTTAATCAAATTTGCACGTAACGAGAATTCAGTTTTGACTAACATTTTACAAACAGGGTTTTTGTGTGTCATAGATGGCACGTCAGCCGGTGGAGGAACACAATGCTCACATTATTCATGTCCACAGCATGGACGCTGTGTTACAGCACATTACTGTTTGCATTTAGTCGCACTTCTAAAAGCTGTTGTGCAAAGGCTCTGCACACTCCCTCCCTCTGTCTATCAGTATGAGCAAACATTCACTAAGTATTAACTGGACAGTTCTAAATCCAGAGACTGTGGGGTAAAGCAACATCCCTCGTGAGCCTGCAGCACAGCAGACGCACAACAAGCCACATGGTGGAAGACAGGATACACTGGTGATGGCTCAACAAGCCACAGCTTCAGAGGAAACGTGGCCAGTGGTGCAGAAAGAAGCTGTTTAATTGGCAGAGTTTGGATGCACAGGCTCTAATTAGCCGAGAAGAACACGGTTCAACTTCCGAATCCTAACAGCACCCTGAAAGCTCTGCTGACATTTTGCACTCTGCAGGGTGGTCAGTGGGTGTGCAGAGTGACACAATTCCCAGAATAGAAAATGAATTTGGCTTGTTAGTATTTGTGGTGAATACACAGCGAATTATCATTAAATCGAGCTCCGGCTGCACCGAAGGCAGAAAGCATCAGTAATGCCTTTCTGCTGCTTTTGCTAAATCTCAGCTGTCCTCTAGCTCCCCTGTTTCTTTCTTTGTCTAACGGCATTAGTAGAATATGCAGTCCTAATATTTTGTTAATTCACTGTGTCACAGCATCGTTGCTTGTTGAATCATCATCACCATTTGCACGCACATTTGTTTGTGCATCAGATATGCACAAAAACGATGACTGGTTCGATGACATGTCCTCTCGGGTCAATTATCATGCAGAGTATGTTCCCGCTGATAATAATCGCCTACATGTGAACTCTCCCATGTGAAATAATTCCATTATTCATGCCACTCATACATCTGGAAATGAGCAAAGCAGAACATTTTATTATTTAAGCGAGAAAGCAAAAGGATGAATAGAAGCGCACAGTTTTTATGACTGGTGATCTAAAGTGACAAATGAAAACTTGAAAGAAATACAAGCTTTTTATAATGCAAAAGCAAGAGTAAAATCTGCATTAAAGTCCTTTGCAGGGGTTGTAGTGGGAAGAAAATGATAATGGCTTATTTCCAAGGAGCTGGCTGCAAAATAATTGCAGCCATGTAAATGAATTCAACAACAGACTCACGTTTGCAAGCCTGTGGGAGGAGGAGAGAGGATTTATAGTGGCGATTATTATGCACCGTAACCACAAAGACAACACATGCCTTTAATGTTATATAGCTACCTCTAGCCACACATACTGGCTTAACTGTGCAAACATCATTACCTCAAAGTTGCAGTCCTGCAAATGGTGCTTTTCACAAAACTGCAGCACAACACATTGATTTATTGCACACCTGAGGGCAAAAAGAAACGTGATGGACACGCTGTGTCAATAAAATGCATTATTAATCCACAGATAGTTTTGCAGCCACAGATATTGTATAAAATAAAATGTTTTGGTACGGTCCAATTAAGTCCCTCCCAGTGTAAATTGCGTTTGCTCTGCTCCTGTCAAAGGCCACAGATTTGGTAAGTGGTGCGATAATGAACAGGGATTTAATGGTGCTCATCTTGACAGATGAGCCCGCAGATTAAAATCAACATGTGCGCTGAACATTGCCTGAGTATTACTGAGATCTCGTGGAAGAGCTGCAATCAGTTTCTCCAGCTTCACGCAGTAAAAAGTACATTAGAAGTCACGGTCAGCTCAGGAAAACAAGGGTTTTCATCTAATCTTGTAAGCGTGGCTTTCCTTCACTTCTTCATGCATTTCTGCTTTATGTTCTTCTCTCCCCTCTCTCTCTTTTTTACCCTCTTCTTTCTTTCTCTCTCCATCTCACAGTGACTCATGCATCACCCTACAGCTCCTTTTCGGCTGTCAGATTTTCTACAGTTTCACTGTGACTCTAATCCAATTCAGAACCAAATCCCAAAACGTTCAACCCTGTAGGCTGCCCTTCTCAATGACCCGCCTTACTATTACAATTTACCCAGAATTCTATGGGCTTTTGTATATTTTGCATCTTGAACGTGACAGGGTTGGCTCCAACTCTTTCTAAAAATATTGTAAAGCTCAAAGTGAGAAGCTGCATCTATGGTACTGTATGTGTGCCACTGTATGTCAGCCTGGGTCAGGCTTGTCAGAGCCACAGATTTAAACAGGCCACTCGCAGTGTTGAGTCATATGTCAGTGATGTGCAGATTACTTCGACGCAGTAAATGCTTTCATATTATAGTTCTGGTCTCATTATGATTATAACAGAGGATAATAATCATCCCTTTAACCCTTTACATGCTGGAGGCTTCTGCACCGTGATGTGGCTGTCTCAGTAGCCCATTCAGTCAGGAGGTGGTCAGGTACAGCTGTGAGTCCAATGAGCGTTCCATTGTTTATTTTTTCTCTTTAAAATAAATCACATTTAGCACAGTTACAGCTGAGCACCCGTAGAATAAGTTCTGTGTCATCATGTTTAGTGACTCATTGTTATAAGACTATTTTTTACTCTCAAATGTATAATTAGGAATTTGTTGCTGTCGTTTTCCATCAGGATTATTGGATTTCAAAATTTGGTAATGGTAGAATTTTTTGAGTTGCTGAATTTTCATTAAATGTTTTCACAGTTTAAATATTCAGATTAACATCTGCGTGTACTTTAAAGCGAAAGTGCTTTCTTTCATTTTCCGTTCAATTCGTCCATAGTATTAAGTTAGTGTAGCTTAAAAGTTATGGGTTGGAAAATACTCCCTTTTCTCTTTTCCTTCTGAAAAAACGCAGGCTCGGTGTTACATTTTGTCTATCACATCCTGCACCTCTTCACTGTGGCGAGCTTAAAGTTCACTTTGCACCTCCATCCATCCATCTAACCATTATCTGAGTTCAGATCACAGACACAGCAGTGAACGCAGACACACCCAGACCACCCTCTCCTCGAGCACCTCCTCCTCAAGCTCACCCAAGTCAGCCAAGAGACCCAACCTCTCCAGTTTTTCTCCATAGTGTTTCTTATCTATCGGGACCAAGTTGTAACTGGCTGTATTTGGGAAAATGCAGAGTTTAGAGTTAATGCAACAAATCCACTAACATATTTATCCAGCCGATAAAAATTAAATACCAACAGTTCATTCTATGTATTGGTCTGCACAAATCCAGGTTGATATATATCTGACTCTTCAGTAACCTGGCTAAATTCTTCCGTGTGTGTGTGTGTGTGTGTGTGTGTGTGTGTGTGTGTGTGTGTGTGTGTGTGTGTGTGTGTGTGTGTGTGTGTGTGTGTGTGTGTGTTTATTAAGCCCATAAAGGAACAAGAAAAACTTTTCACACAAGCTGGGTGTTTTTTATAATTGCTTGAAAAAGCTTTAACAAAGATAATGAAACACTGAACTTTTATTCAGCAGTATCGGCCGTATAAATCCACCTGCGTAGTTAAACAACCGGCGTGTCCAGTTTACACTGTTGTTAGCAGGCTACTGCTCTTTTGAATGATGCCTCCAGACGGAAATTTCAACACTCCAACACCTGCAAATTCTAAACATGATCATCTTTTGCATCAGTATCAATATCTTTCGTTCCCTCCTCCCTGAGACACTGGCTTAGGGCAATGGGAAGAAGTAATAATCATCTGTGGGCTCTACTAAAGACCTGTTTTATATTATACATAAATATTCTTCACTGTTAATATAAAGATATTGGTGCTGTTTTAAAAGGTCATGAGCTCACGTTTTTAAATGTGCTGTTAGATGTGTAATAACTGGCAACTGAGTACAAATGTGTTCCTTTCAGTCTTGTTTGTATTTTTTCGTTTCTTCTTTTATTCCTCTGACTCTTTAACATGTTGGAAATGGGTTTTCTTTCCCATCTGCTTTTCACGCCCTCCACCACCTGTCATCGCCTGGAAGTCTGAAAAGCTTTTTGCTGGGAACACTGAGCCTTCATCACAACAAGCTAGTTAATCTCTGGTTAATTCGCACCAGGTGCTACTCAGTATAGAACAAAGTTGTTGCCGCAGAAAACACCATTGTTTCAGCAAAGGCCTCGCTTATTTTGATTAATTATGCCACAATGTTAAAAAGATGTGGGGTACAGTTACAGGATTTGCTGTATTTTTCTAAGAATTTTATCTGTGTGTCTTGGGTAAGTAAGTAAGCAAACTTAATTTAGCATTTTACAATATGTCTAAAAAACCATCGATGTTTTTAATGGTTAAAGGAGTCTGCAGAAGCAGTGCTATATCACAGTTGAAGTCCCACTAGAAATTGGTGTGGTGATCTGAGTGGCTGTGGAGTTACTCTGATAGAAGAAGCTTCTGTGACATAGAGGGCTTCGAATGTGATCTGGAGGTGGATAATGCAATTAACCAGTGAATGCTCTCTTGCAGTTTCACTTAAAAACAGTTACAGTGTCAAAGGTGATAAGAAACAAATCCACTGGTAATTTGTTTTCTTGTGTTTGTGTACGCAGTAGGGACTATATGCTCACAGACCACTTCATTAGTTACAGCTTGCTAGGAGCAGTTTGGACCCCATACAGTCATTAGAGCTTCCTTAATTCTTTGCGACACAGTTTCATGAACAAGGTGCTGGAAACATTACAGATTTTGGTCCCTATTGACGTAGTAGTACCGCACAGTTGCTGCAGATCTGTTAGCCGCATTATCCTGCTGGAAGGACTGGTACACTGAGGTCTGTGGGATGCACATAGTTAGCAAAATTATTCAGGGAGGCTCTGCTGTTAAATGAGACTTATTTGGTACTAAGCGGCCGAAAATGTGCCAAGAAAAAATCCCAGCTTGAACCTTCGATACAGGGCAGCTGGATACACATTTTCGTGCCATTTATGCCAAATTCTGACCCTCCCATTCAAATGTTGCAGTAAAAATCCAAACTCGGCAGAGCAGTCTTTTTAAGTTTTGTGTTGTCCTGTTTTAATAACCTCATATAAATTGTAGTCTGAGTGTCCAGCTTCCAGTGTGGTCTTCCGCTACAGTGGCCCATCTGCGTCAAGGTTGGACATGTTGTGTGTTCACAGATGCTCTTCTGCAAATCTTGGTTGTAACATGGTTATTTGAGTTACTGTTGCTTTCTTGCTGCCATGCAGTTGACTGATTGGATAATTGCATTCACAAGCAGCTGAATATATGCTATATGTAACGTAGAAGTCGGTGTGTGTGGAATGGCAATGTTTCAGAGTATGAATTTTTAATGCAATGGTCAATAGTCAGATCACTAAATGGATTTTGTATTTAAAGACTTCCACATTTTATCAAAGTATTTTCTGATCACTAAGTACATCCTCATCCATCTGCAGGCACTTCAGAGATTCACACACTTTGCCAGACATAACCAAACAATGAATAATGAGTGAGACTGATAATGACCACAGTCCTGTGATTTCTTTTTTAAACCTTTGTTTACCAGGATGTGAAACTCTTTTGTGAGAGTGCCCTGAGCTAAGAGAGGAACCATCACTACCCCCATCTACTCACACATACTTTTAAACATCAGTCACAACTTTTTCAATAGCCAAACAAAGTTTATGGTTGGTTTAAAAAACAACTTTTAACCAAGTTAAAAGTTAAAAATGATGAAAGTTTAATTTAACTTTTGTTTACTACTATTTACCCTTTTGCGATGATGGTTATTAGAAAGTGTGATCATTCTTATCAGTTATCCATTCAGCTATTCTGTGGAGATAAACTAGAACGGTGAGCGGCAGAGTGGTGTTGGGTGTGTGTGGGGGCATCAAACAGACTGCTGGTCTTTAGAAGAATCAAAGCTACATCAGTTTTCAAGGTTATGCGCTTGCACAAATGTTGAAATAGTATTTTAATCCAAGGACATGATTTGGAGTCTTGTGGGAATCACCTTTATTGCACCAGTGTCCGCATGGGAACCTGGACAGATTTTGATTCATGAAGCAATATAGCAACTGTACAGTTTTTTTTTTTCCACAATTTCTGCTTTAAAATGCATAAAACTTTCCTCTGCTTCATTTTTTAAAACCTTTTCTAACTGTGGAGAAATGAAAGCGTAAAACAACAGCTAGTTTACTCCTGATACAAGCTTTAATAACTGACGAGATGGTGCCGTTTCCGTTTGTAGGCTAACTCTCAGAGCAGAGCCGTGGCAGGACCGCCTGACACACGACTCATCAGCACATCACCAGGCCAGTTCCCCACTGCAGCAAAAGAGAAGTGGACTGTAATTATTAAACAGAGAAGCAGGGAGGAAGAGAAGCTGGCGGGTAAGGGCAGACTGATAAATACACAAAGAAAGAAGCAGGCATGTGGAAGGATAATAAGGTAGAGAGACATAGATAGTTACCAGAGCACCAGATGGATGGGAAACAAGACAGGCCGACAAATAGCGAGGCGCTCGGAATGACAGCTTGGAAACACCTTAAAGTGAGCTTGGCTCCACCAGCGGACCTGAATTTCTACCCATACATTCAAATAGTTTGTTGTCTCAATATGAAAACTAAATGAATATGGAAAAACATCACCCCCCGCCCTTACTCTATTCCTTCCTTTTTTCATTAATTTGATTGGCAGACAACACAGAGCGGATGGGAGTAAGGGTTTGTAGTTGCTGTGGCAACGGCCTGCTCTTTGTTAAAGGCTACATTCCTGGCATCTGATGTGTCTGCGCCGCGATCGATAAAAACCCAGCCTGCAGGGACTGATGAACGGACTGGGGCTTTTGCCAGGCAGGACCGCGGAGAGAAAAGGAGTTAGGTGGAAGATGTGTGAACAGGAGGATACGGAGATAAAACAGCAATAGAAAGAAAAGGGGAAAGAAAGGCAGAGATATGGAGATGCGAGCGGTGCGGCTGATGAGCTGAGCGGTGGGGTGAGTGCTGTAAGAAAGAGGATGAGTGAGTGTGCATGGCTCCTTCTGCCTCATCTCAGCTATTTTCTGAACGTCACTCACTTCACTATCAAAGTAAGGTACGTGTCTGTCTGTGTGCTCATCATCTGCTTACCTTGGCAGGATTTTGCTTTGCGAGCTCTGCAAGCAGTGGAAAAGCTTTTCTAAAGGCGCCTTTCATATTTCTCCCATTTTTCCTTGCCTTTATCACAGAGCATTCAAATTTCCACCACTCACAGATGTGCCTTACGTTTTGCACACCTAATTGGCAAAGATAGCCATGAGCAGAATGCAAATACTACTGGTAATGAGGCAATTATGGTCAGCCTCTCTGTCTACATAGCCATCTGTCAATTCAACAACCTGTGGCTGCTCACTGGTGGTTTTTTCTGTCAAAGTCTGTGTCTTTCCGAGCCATGGAGAGATTCGGCTCTTAGAGATAACATTTTACTGTTGAACTCTGCATCCGTCTCCTCATTACCCTGCTGTTATCTATGCTTCCTTTCCAGCCCTGCCTTTGCAGGAATGGAAATTAAGAGCCACATTTCGCAGGACAAATGAATAAAAATGCGTATTTAAATTCACTAAAGCAGCCTCTGAAAATTATTAGTGTGTAATCACCTCACCCGTGTGGGAAAAAAACTTGTGCAAGTGGCCACGTTTGCATTTGTCTCCTTAAACATAATTGAAAGAATTTGGTTTGAATTAACTCAAAATGATTTAACTGAAAACAGTTGCATGCACTGTTATGCAAAGCAGCAAATGTGGCCACGGTAAACACCTTTTGTATAATCGCGAGCTGAGAATAAATCACGTGCACGGCGAAACATGCACAGTGGCTGCAGAGGTGTTAGTCCACTGTGCTGCAAAAATAAAAATGTATTTTTCGAAATACAATAAGTATTGCTGGGTTATTTAAGCAGTACAAAGTGCAATACAAATGCATACACCATAACGAAAAAATAATAAGCACAGAAAAGAAAGAAGAGAAAGCATGTGAAACTGCCATTTGTCACAACATCTTAGTGAAAATTATAGAAACACACTGTGTTCAGTGCAATATTTAACAATAAGTGAGTTGACTCAATATGTCGATCGCTAAATAAAGAGTTGTATATAATATATACTTCCATTCATTGTGTTGGGGTTACATGTGCTGGCAAAACTCTGTAGATTTAATTATGGCAGCAAGCACACGCTGTCATTTCATTTTCTGTTTAGTCTGGATTTTAGTTTGAGCACCTGCCACATGTTCCACTTCCTAACCCACCCCCTCAGACACGCACGCTGCAAAACCAACTCACACACATGCAGCAACAACAAATCCACATGGGCATTCAGCCTCAGTGGACTCTAACGAGGGACATTTCTCGCCATTGGGCTGAAACATCTTCCATCCTCGTAAAACATCTCCAGTTAGCCTGCAACCTTTTGTGCTAACACAGTGATGAACGTTCACATTTTTCTGGGGCTGATATTTCTATTTCTTGCTGTGTCTCGCCCTGCTGGGAGTTTAATTCCCTCATATCCACCTCGCCAGGAAAAGGGACAGTTCATTAAAGGAGAACAGAGTTGGCAGCTTAAGTAGACATAAAGTGTAAAAGGTTGTAAAAGGTTGAAAAATGCACGAAGGCGGAGGAGGGGGTGCAGCCTGAGTGTAAGTGTAATTTAACACATTTCTTGTTCATGTCTTGCAGAGCTTGTTCGTGATGGTGCTCTGTATGCACAAGAAGCTGTGCCATGAAAGAGGGCATCGTGGGTAAAAGAGACATGCGACACCCAGCATCGCACCACTGCCACCTCTTTCTGGGCGGGGCCTTGCTGCTTCTCCTGGCCAGCTCGGTTCTGAGCTGCCCCGCCCGATGTGATTGCTCTGCTCCAAGCAAATCGGTCAGTTGCCACCGCAAGCGCCTCCTCACCATCCCTGAAGGCATCCCCATTGAGACACGTGTCCTAGACCTCAGTAAGAACAAGCTGCGCGTCATCACGCCGGACAACTTCTCTTCATTCCAGCAACTAGAAGACCTGGATCTCAGCGACAACCTCATCAGTGCGGTCGAGCCTGGTTCATTTCGTTCTCAGCTTGCTCTCCGCTCGCTCAACTTCCGCAGTAACCTTCTCCAACTGGTTCCTGTCGGTGTTCTGTCGGGCCTGACCAACCTCACCCGCCTTGATCTCAGCCACAACAGACTGGTGGTTCTTCTGGATCATGCCTTTCAAGATCTGCGTAGGTTGACATCACTGGAGGTGGGCGATAACGAGCTGGTTTTCATCTCTCAGCGGGCCTTTACTGGATTACTCGGACTTCAAAGCCTGACACTGGAACGTTCCAATTTGACGGTCGTACCTAGTGACGCTCTGGCACATCTGCACAGCCTGGTCGAGCTGCGCATGCGCTACCTGAGCATTAGTTTTCTTAAGCCTTTCTCTTTTAAGAGGTTATCTCGTCTCCGCCATTTAGAAATTGATTTCTGGCCCTGGCTGGACACACTGCCTCCCCTCTCGCTGCATGGCCTCAACCTCACAACATTGTTCATAACCAACACTAACCTGACTGCCTTCCCAGGCACAGCACTGCACAACCTACCCTACCTCACGCATCTCAACCTGTCCTACTGCCGCATCCAGCACATCCACCAGGGAGATCTGGGCCAACTCTCACACTTGCTGGAGCTCCGCCTCCAAGGGGCTCAGCTGGTTTCTATAGAGCCCTTTGCTTTTGCGGGCCTCAAATCTTTACAACTACTGGATGTGTCAGAGAACCGACTGGACTCTCTGGAGAAGGGAGTGTTCGCCTCTCTAGACAGCTTGAAGAGGCTTTGTTTGGGTGGAAACCCGTTAGTGTGCGACTGCAGATTGCTTTGGCTGCTCAACAGCCACAAGCCCCCTTCTCTGCAGATTTTGGATGTCCAGCCTAAGTGCAGCGCACCTCAGAACCTCATTGGGCAAACTCTCCAGGACCTCAAGGAGCCTCTGGTGTCCAAGTACATGACCTGCACCAAGCCACGGATTGGACCCAACACCACACAGCTGCTGATGGCTGACGAAGGCCAGCCCGCCCGTCTGAGCTGCATGGCAGAGGGAGCGCCACAGCCGTCTGTGGTCTGGATTACACCTCACAGACGCTATATCACAGCCAAAAGCCGTGGTAGGGTGGAGGTCCGACCAGATGGTACCCTTGAGATCAAGACAGCAGAGCTGCATGACCACGGGGTGTATAGGTGTATTGCCAGTAACCCCGCTGGCAATGCTAGCCTTTCGGCCTCTTTAGCTGTGAAGAGTCTGAGCATTGGGGATAGATCTCAATATAGCAACAGGAGCACAAATAATCTGACAGACTCCAACAGCACATCGGGGAATGGGACTGCACTGTACAACATGACAGACACATTAGACATTAAGACTATCATTATATCTACAGCCATGGGCTGCCTGTCCTTCCTAGGTGTGGTCATCTTCTGCTTCCTGTTTCTGTTTGCCTGGAGCCGAGGGAAAGGACGCCATAAGAGCAACTTTGATATGGAGTATGTCCCTCGCAAATCCAACGGGGCTTCAGCAGAGGCGACGGAAACAAGTGGCCCACGAAGGGTCAACATGAAAATGATCTGAAAACAACGCAGACTGGCACACACCATAACGGTGTTAACGGCACAGTGCACACATATCAGTTAGGGAAAAAAATAAAGTTTTTTCTATGACACAGTGGATTTGTGACAAATGAAAGTCATGTACATTTATAGTGGGTGTCGATATGACGGTGACGTTGTGACAAAGTGGACATGTGACCATAAAAGTGATATATGAAACCGTGGACGTGTTTATATGAAATAATGTTCTCATACAGTACACTGAATATAATACTATAACCAACATATCAATATGGGAGTGATATAGTGTTGCACTAGGCATGTGATTCAGTGGTGATGTGATGAGTAATGATGTTGTCGACTCACCGTGACATCAAGGTGAAGGAGGGAGCCGCCGGGACTGACAGGGGACGTCTTTGCGTGGCAGTAGAGCTATCATCGCTGCAACATGTCAGGACTAAATTGTCTAATACCCATCTTAGCTGCAGTGTGAAAGGTGTGCGTTGTGTTCATGTGTGCGTGCGTGCTTGTATGTGCGCGTGCATCTGTGTGCGCATGTTGCATTCGTGTGTTTCTTTGTGCATGTGCACGCATTGCCTTTCTTGTTGGGTGGAACAATTAAAGCGAATGATGGGGTCCAAAGCATTTTTCCAGGCCTTTTTCTTCTCGTTCGGTCATTGTAACGACACCAACGCCACTGTTGAGTAAAACAGAGGATTATATATGTTTGTATGCAAAATGACAATTAATATATTCAAAAGAGATGCTGCATAGCTACATTATGAAAAGGGGTCATTGTGCTCCTTGGAATGACTTCAACACTGGATAGTTTTTTCTAAACTTACAGAAATGTAGTTATAATGTGAGGCCAGAGCTTTGTCTTTCCCTTGGAGCTCACTTCCCAGCAAAACAAGACGCTTTTCCTGACAAACAGCAGTGGACAATTCTGTTATTGCTCTGGAAAGGCTTCTAGCCATAGAAATGGCATGTTAAACCCATTTTATAACATAATAAATCATTGGAGATTTTTCTGCCAGACAAATCCCCTGATATGATATAAAAGCTAGACACAATGGCAAAGATTTACTGGCCAGTGCCCTCTTTGGGACAAGACACAGTTGAGCTTCGCACATTTATGGGTTGAATTCCCCTTCCTCTCGCATTTTTCTTTGAGCGCATCACTTCAAGCTAGCGTGTCGGGATGCTTCCCAGGGGCTACCAAAAGGTCCTGGGTATTTAATAGATGGAAATTTTAAAGTTGTAGTGGATCTTGTACTGTTTAAGGGGGGGGTTTCCGTTGTTGTTGAAATTGTTCTAAATGTTTCGAGAAAACAAAAAAAAAAGTGACTCAATTAAGGGCAATTCTTTGTAATGCAGGGATGTGGGTGTTAACTTGTGTGATCCTGTTGTGATAAAATGTTCAAGGTTGTATAATTGTTTTCATATGACAAATTTATGGGTATATTTTCAAAAGGAAATAAATCTTAATCATACCCCTAAATCTGGAGTTGCTGTCTATAATATCACTTCTTCATAAGCAAGTAGGCATGATTTTATATGACTTAATTAATGTGATTTTTACTTATTTTATTAGTTTAATATTATAGGAACAGTGTGGCTGATATGTCATGGTGTCAAACATGCACATTTATGAGCTATTTTGGCTCAATTAATTGCACTCTAACATCAGGAATACCGCACAGTGCTCAGCATGGTGGCGGTTTTTCAAAGTTAAAACATGCCGCTTTAATATGCTATAGTTCAGTGCTATTTTTCACATCTGTAGTCAAGCTAGCTGCAGTTGGTAAACCACTTGGGTTTTGATAGTTAACACAAGTATCCATAGCCCCAAGGATCCCTATGGTTTTGCAGATCCTCAAACACGAAATCATTGACAATAAAATTAAAATGAAACAGTTGGATGAATTGTCATGAAGTTTGGTGTTTATGTTCCTTTTTTGACAATCACATTAAATTCCCTAACATTTTAACTTTTAATCCTCTCGAGGCAGGCGTTGCCAATTTGCAACAGTTAAAAACTAACAACCTGATTACCCCATATACAGGTGTCACGGCTGCCGAGGCGAGCCGTGTGGAATTAGAAGGAGGACCCAAGATGCAGGCAGTGGATAAGATGCCGGTGAGTTTATTTATACAGGAGTGAGAAGGCAAACAGGCAAGAGGGAAGACAAAACTAAAGACCTGAACTGGGAAAGCTAAATGACAAACCTGAGATGATACAAAAAGGGATGAGAGGCAGAGAGCCGAGCAGGACACCGAGTAACACAGACGGACACCCAGTAATACAGACAAACCGGCAACAGGCAGGAAAACACACAGGGCTTATATACACAGGGTAGTAACGGGGGAATCGGCAACAGGAGGGAGACACAGCTGGGAGAGATCAGGGCTAGCGAGACAGGGGGAACAAAGCTGCACATACTAACATCAGACAGGAACAAGAACCTTCAAAGTAAAACAGGAAACAAAACACACTTTACTAAGACACAGACTAGACAGAGACAGACTTGACACTGACCAAAGGCTACTAAATGATAATCATAATCACAACAGTATCAGATCATAAATCATAATATAGAAAAACACCAAGATAACTGAAACACCAAGTACCAGAGAAACATAAAGGAAAATCCATGATGCAAAAGTACCAAAACATAATGAACTCAAAATACTGGGTCCAACGGACCCAGAACCGTGACAACAGGGAGTGCAGAATTATTAGGCAAGTTGTATTTTTGAGGGATAATTTTATTATTGAACAACAACCATGTTCTCAATGAACCCAAAAAACTCATTAATATCAAAGCTGAATGTTTGTGGAAGTAGTTTTTAGTTTGTTTTTAGTTTTAGCTATTTTAGGGGGATATCTGTGTGTGCAGGTGACTATTACTGTGCATAATTATTAGGCAACTTAACAAAAAACAAATATATACCCATTTCAATTATTTATTTTTACCAGTGAAACCAATATAACATCTCCACATTCACAAATATACATTTCTGACATTCAAAAACAAAACAAAAACAAATCAGCGACCAATATAGCCACCTTTCTTTGCAAGGACACTCAAAAGCCTGCCATCCATGGATTCTGTCAGTGTTTTGATCTGTTCACCATCAACATTGTGTGCAGCAGCAACCACAGCCTCCCAGACACTGTTCAGAGAGGTGTACTGTTTTCCCTCCTTGTAAATCTCACATTTGATGATGGACCACAGGTTCTCAATGGGGTTCAGATCAGGTGAACAAGGTGGCCATGTCATTAGTTTTTCTTCTTTTATACCCTTTCTTGCCAGCCACGCTGTGGAGTACTTGGACGCGTGTGATGGAGCATTGTCCTGCATGAAAATCATGTTTTTCTTGAAGGATGCAGACTTCTTCCTGTACCACTGCTTGAAGAAGGTGTCTTCCAGAAACTGGCAGTAGGACTGGGAGTTGAGCTTGACTCCATCCTCAACCCGAAAAGGCCCCACAAGCTCATCTTTGATGATACCAGCCCAAACCAGTACTCCACCTCCACCTTGCTGGCGTCTGAGTCGGACTGGAGCTCTCTGCCCTTTACCAATCCAGCCACGGGCCCATCCATCTGGCCCATCAAGACTCACTCTCATTTCATCAGTCCATAAAACCTTAGAAAAACCAGTCTTGAGATATTTCTTGGCCCAGTCTTGATGTTTCAGCTTGTGTGTCTTGTTCAGTGGTGGTCGTCTTTCAGCTTTTCTTACCTTGGCCATGTCTCTGAGTATTGCACACCTTGTGCTTTTGGGCACTCCAGTGATGTTGCAGCTCTGAAATATGGCCAAACTGGTGGCAAGTGGCATCTTGGCAGCTGCACGCTTGACTTTTCTCAGTTCATGGGCAGTTATTTTGCGCCTTGGTTTTTCCACACGCTTCTTGCGACCCTGTTGACTATTTTGAATGAAACGCTTGATTGTTCGATGATCACGCTTCAGAAGCTTTGCAATTTTGAGACTGCTGCATCCCTCTGCAAGATATCTCACTATTTTTGACTTTTCTGGGCCTGTCAAGTCCTTCTTTTGACCCATTTTGCCAAAGGAAAGGACGTTGCCTAATAATTATGCACACCTGATATAGGGTGTTGATGTCATTAGACCACACCCCTTCTCATTACAGAGATGCACATCACCTAATATGCTTAATTGGTAGTAGGCTTTCGAGCCTATACAGCTTGGAGTAAGACAACATGCATGAAGAGGATGATGTGGACAAAATACTCATTTGCCTAATAATTCTGCACTCCCTGTACATATTTTATGAGGTTTTTTTACTCAGAAGTACCACTGCAGGACTTGGTTGTGCATTAGCAACAAAAAGTTAAATTTGAGCCTGAGAGGGTTAAGATCTTTGGTTAATGACGAAATCTAGCAAAACCAAGACGTGATGAAAATGTTAACTATGAAAATCTGTATGCTAACAGTCACATGATGATGCTAATATTTATTTGAGGTGATAAGTATGTCCCAATTCATAGGCCGCATCCTTCGGAGGACGATTATGTCACAGCCAAGCGTCCCAATTCGAAGGCTGCTCCAAATTGATTACCGTGGATTTGAAGGATAGATCAGGTGTATCCTTCGTGGCCCAACCTATCCCAGAATTCATAGCTTTTAGCTGAGGCTCTGTACCATACCTGACCATACCGTACCCTCAGTAAACATTACAGCATGATGTCAAACTAAGAAATATAAATACAGCCCATTTACATTAAGTGCATTACTTATCTAATTAATCTCTTTAACCTGGAGATCCCTGTCAAAGGGTGAGGATGTATCTTCAAATCACACTTTAAGAAGTTCTCACACTTTAATTCACAGCTTGAGTTTTTTGGGCTGCTGCCATTGGGGATATCATTTGTGCTCCTTTTAAAAAAATAAAATAAAATAAACTGTTAACACTTACATGTAAATAATATATATTTATGCCCATATCTATGAATGTTCACAGGTTGTTAAACTCAAATTTCTGACTTTTAGATCAGTTCAGATAGAAAATATTTAGTGTCCTGTTACAAGTAGAACATGCTCTGATAGGTATTTGGTGTTTTATATCCCATGCAGTTTTTGTTGCATCTGTCCCTGCTGTTTTCTGCATGGTGAGATCCAGCTAGCCTTTCTGCTTTACCAGCTGGAAGCCTTGTATTTACCTTCAACACTAGTTGATGCTGGCTTGTTTGTTATAAATTTCTCTACTAAAAATGTCGTCTCAGTGATTTTAAAAGAGAGATTTTACTGAATTAAGAGGAGGTCTGAAGTCCTGCTTTAGGGCAATTTACTGTAGCAATCTTTCTCAGATTGCTGGTTATTGACTAAATGCAAATCACTAGTCCTTATCATCAATCACCAGCTAGCTACAGTGCTAACAAAGTAATATTTCTGTGACCCCAAAATATTTTAAACAAATATACTAAATAAAAGGCTTCCAAAAAAAGAAAAGAAAATTCAACTCTGCTATTAAATTTCTTTCTCACATAGTTCACCTTGGACGTGTTCTGCTGCAGAGTGAATCTGAAGAAACCCCTACACATGACCATGTTTTCATATTCAAGCTGATCTGGTTGTGCAGCACACCTCTGTGTGGTCCAGACTGGAGCTGGAAAACTGCGACTCCATGCAGTTATTTTGCTGCTTACACTGATCAGAAAACATTAAAACTGGGCCACATGAAAGAAAAACATCAGAACTGGGACACTTTGAGCTGTAGCGTGTATGTATCCTAAAAAAGCCTGTAAATTCTGGGAACACGCCACATTACATGACCTGACTCTAAGGTAAGGCGATAACATACATAAGGTCATATCGCTGCTTTGTTGATAACAACAGCTGACATGTACACATCCTCACACTGACAAATGGGCAAAATGTACAAAGTAATGCCAGTTATGCTGCTCCAATAGAAAGCTCTGTGTGTGAAAGCTCACACAGAATATTCAGGCTGCGCTGAGTCCTTATGAAGGCAGGATCAAAGTCGCTCCAACAGGCTTTCATTGTTTCCATTGGAGTTTTCCTTTCACTGAACGATTGCTGTAAACAATGCCACGAAAATGCAATAAATCTGTTACTCCTTCCCTCTTTTCTTCTGCTCAGTAGAGGATTTCCAAATCAGTTCTTTAATGATCTGAGCTCATTACGAGCTGTTAACGGTGTAATTTATATTGTAAAAGATTCTCTTGCTTAGTGATCAGTCAAAGAAACACAGTGTTATTAGCTCCGTTTTACGCCTCTGATTAAAACCAGGGCCATCATTTTCTGCAGTAAATGTACGATGCCAGCATTTTAAGTGGATTAAAACACTTACAGAGTGTTTGGTGCCACTCAAGTAGAGGTTTTCACACGCAGAGCCATGCACTCTTAAATGAATTACTTCGCACATCATAATGGCTCTTTATAAAGAGTGTGTCACCACCTGCAGCTGTACCAAAAGAATGAATGAAATAGAGGTTTTCAAGAGTGGACGATCCAAATTATTGTACAATCTCTGACCTGTTAGCCAGTACTTGAAATAAAACTATTTGTCCCTCACTCATAGCTTTTTTTTGTTTTGTATTTTAGTTGAGAAGCAGATATGGAAGCAGATTGTCAGGCACTTGAAAAATGTTTAATTTAAACTTTCCAAACTTTATCTTTGTTGCTTATGTAGCTGTGAAGGGCTTGGGCTGACTTAATGAGCCATAACTCTGGGGAGAATTGCTTCCACACTCTGAAAAAGTATATTTTGCTTTCATTCAGTTTTAACTTGTAACCAAACTTGACAGGATACAGATTTTCTTTTTTTTTTTTTACTTATTTATTTTTTAAATTGTCCCTGCCTCGGTTGTGTAACCAATCATTATCCCTGCTACCTTTCACTGTCTGGTTCCTCCAGTCAGTTCCTCCTGTGCCGTTTTGATGCATGCTTCACAGTAACACAGATCAATAAGAAATCTGGAGTTTGGTGCACCAGCTCTCCCCAGTGCCTCGAAGCTCGCTGATGATGTACAGACGATAATGAAAGGTCAGTCGCTAATCGAGTCGGTCCGCAGAGATGGCAAGTTCGTGCCACGTCGGACCCCAGAAGACCCTCTGAGACAAAATGTAAAAGTATAACGTTATAGTTTTGATGGGACTAGCGTTGAACTCGTGTAATAGAAGCTGAGCCCTGTAGCTGAAAGAATCCAACTAACACAGCAAAGAAAAAAGAGTTGGAAACAGTTGGAAAACTGATACTTTTCAGGATGTTCAGACCAGAAGAAATTGTTCATTTAACTGAGTAAAACTTAGCTACGTAAAAGATGGAGCCCTAGATTTATAATTGTGTTTACAAGCTCCTAAAGCTGTAGCTTGGCATCTTTGAATGAGTTTAATTTGAGGTGTCCATGTATCTCTGAGGAGGAGGATAGCAGAAGGAAGTGAATATTATCTGATAAGAGGATGAAAACATTCACATGCTGTTTCTGTGACCTTTTAAAGAACAAATAACACATTCATATTCTAACAAACTAATCTTAATTTCATAAGATTTGCTTACCTTAATACGCTTCAGAGTTTACTACTGCAGCTGCTTGATTGTGTATGACCTGTAATTCACCATAATTTTAGTTTATCTTAATGAATTTCTGTTTTGCAGATACTATTTTGTCAAAGGTTGTAGTCCTAGACCACATTACACACAAAGACTGTATAGAAAAATGGATGTGGCTGCCATGGCAACACGCACTGGTACATGAAGTCATGTTTTAAAGCTCTGTCTTGATGATTTTGACAAATACCATGCTGGTATTTTGAAATCTGACTTTACAAGTGAGTGGTGGATCTGATTAAGAAATCTGGTTTACTGCACACTCTCACGGTTGCAACTTGTTGGTTACAAAATAGCTAAAACCTAAAGACTACTTCAAGCTTGCAATGGGCGTATATAACATCATCCTTACCCTAGTGAGACTAGGCATTCGAGAGGGGTTCAGAGTAGAGTCACTGCTCCTCACAATCAAAAGCAGGCTTTTGAGGTGGTTCAGGCATCTGAGTATGATACCTCCTGGATCCTCCGGTGTGATGTGAGGCAGGAATTTTCTACCAGGAGGAGGCAGGTAGAACTCGGAAAGACCCAGGATCTGCTGGAGCACATATATCTCTCCGCTGAGGTCTCAGTGTGGTGTTGTTCCTATATCATTGTAATTGGATCATGTTGGGCCTGGATCAACATCGCAACTGGCCAGTTGCTAGCTATTAAAAACTATCCCAGTAAATCCCCATAATACAGATGTTTTTACACGTCTATTGCTTGGAGTTTCTCAGTTGCTAACATGATGTCAGAGCACAAACTAATTTGCCGTTTTACACTGCTTATCAAAAAAAGTCATGAAAAGTAAATGTCATTTAAATTATTTCTGTTCATGGAGATAAACATGTTAAAATATTCTAGAGGAAATGACGTCAAGTTAAATCGTGAAGAACAGAATACGCGATGGACGTGGTTTTTACGTTGTTTCCTGTCATTTGTGACGAGAACATGCACATTGTGATTTATTTAACGAGTCTGTTTCCAGCGCACTTTCTCACATTTCCTTAAAATGATCAATCTTTTTAACCTCAGCCACAATAATTATTGCATTCTTTTTTTATTCCATGATTAGATTTTTTTCAAAACTCAAATTAAAAACAAGAATGTGATACAAGTGCCACCGTTTTTTGTGAAAATGTAATTATGCTTCATGCTTGAGATAAGGGCATTTTCGCTCAAACTGCAGTGATGGTGAAATCACGCTTAGCACCGGCCAACTCTCGTTTAACCCCGCTCTGGTCAGAGTCGAGCACCACTCATTTCATCTCGGTGGAATTGCCCCATTAAAACACAGCTTGTGGCAAGTGTCAGCGAGAGGTGCACTGTGAAAGATGAGAGCAATAACAGAAGAGAAGCACATCACATTGCGTCAGTAGTCAACCCTCCAGGGAGTGGACTAAATTGATACGTCGCCCAAAGCTCTGGGGGGTAGGAAATGTTCAGTGTGACGTCATTTAAAAGACGTTCTCACCTGAGTTGTTTAAAAGTAGGCAGGGGCGCTTATGAATGGGACACCTGCCCTGCAGGATATTACATGTGTATATAAAAATCACCACTGGGTGCCTGTAGGCATACAGTGAGATTTGCGCTGAGGCCATGGAGGATTACAGTCACATTAGAGATATCCTCTGGGCTTCACTTGTAACCTGTGTGAACACTACAGGTTACAGCTACTGTGAGTGCTCGAGCTGGCTTATACTGCAGTATTGCAGTAAAGCCTAAGCCATAACTTTATTTTAAAAGATAAAGGATGGTCCAAAAACATGACATTTACAAATCTTGTCAGCGCATGTTCACTATTTTTTTTTAACTGCAGTTTGCCAGAAAGTGAAACGAATGATTATAAATGATTAATTTGTGAGTTATGACTCTGTGCCCTGCTTCTTCCCGCTGACACTAAATCACAGAGGAAGAAAAGCAAAGCTAGGTGCTGATTAATTCAAACATTAATTCTCCTTTACAACAAGCCTTCCAGTCAGCTTTAAATAGGCCCATTGTTCAACTGAAATCACTAGACACAATTGTCTTTCCATAGCAGCGTGCTTGTCAATGAGTCACCAATTAATTGGGTGCATTCTGGAGGGCTGGCCAGTGGCAGCTAGTTTTACATCACTCACTTGTATTGCAGATCTGTTTAAGCACAAATATCTGGACTACATGCAGGTTACTGGACTTTTCCTGGTATACTAACAATAGATCTGATAAGTCATTAATTTTCCTGAGATATATCTCTTTAAACTGCAACAAACATCGGGGGCACGTATTTGTCCAGGAAGGATCCACACTGGTCGGCGCTGGTTGTCAGCCAGCAGTCAAAATGATGAGGCAGAAGTCAGCCTCTTCAGGATGAAGAGGTCACAGCCATGCTTAGAGGTTCAGGAGAGCTAATTAGACTGAATGAATGACAGGGGACCTGAGGGGGTAAATGCAATTATCAATAGATTGGACGACAGAGATTTCTGCTTATAAATGCTAACATGTTATAAACCCTCACCCACCTGAAGTTAAACTCAAATATATGTACTTCTTTGTCCGCAGAGTTGAGAAAGCAGGAAGCTTGCAGCACAAACAGCTCTTGGCTCATTACCACACTGCACACGCTCCAATGATAGTTAGTCCAATATGCTTCCTTTCTGTCAGGGAATTTATGGACAATATGACAGCTGCAGTAACTATTTGAAAATTGCCCGCTTGCTAAATGAAATGATAAGCCAAAAAGCTGCAGTGCATCGGGGTAACAAGGATCACCTGCTCCTAAATATATACAACTCTGCCTCAGCAGGTGCTGCAAGATGAGTCGGACTGTCACTTCAAGCATGTCTGCAGAAACAGTCTGAATAATCATTATAGTGTGTTCAGCTTTTTCCCAGAAAGGGAGCAATAACCAGAAGAGATACCGCTCCCGCATGTTTCATGTCTGATTGTTTGATCCGGGATAAAAGACGCACAGGAAACCCAGACGGCTGTCTCCGCTTGGCTTGCTTCCAAAAAAACGCAGTTGTTTGGAATCTACTGGGAGTCCCTTAATGTCTGAGCAGTGTATAGGAAGGATGTCTGGAGGAATTTAAATCTGAAGAAGAGCAGAGCTGACACTAGTGTCTGCAGGCACAATGGTGATAGAAGCAACAGGGGATGAACAAAACCCTAAAAAATTACAAAATAAAAATTAAAAACACATAACGCACGAATCGGTTTGAGAGCTAAAACACTTGTATAAACACAAGTAGGATTAAAGAGGTTGTGATTTAAATTAGTCTGAGATTTATTGCGGAATGAAATAAACTGAATAAATCTGTATAGATAGAGACAGAGATATTCTGCCGGAGGATTCTTCCTTTTAGAAGGGATTTTTTCTTCCCACTGTAGCCAAGTGCTTGCTCATATGAGGTCATGTGACCATTGGCGTTTTGGCTTTATTACTGTAGGGTTTACTTTACCTGGCAGTTTAAACTGAATTGAATTGAATTGGTTTGAGGAAAAATCTGTATTTCCTAACCAGTTGGTAGTTGTTCGGCTGCTCAGAGTCTCTTTCTTTCCTCCCCTCTGTATTGGTTTGTGTATGTGTGTGTCTTGGTGGGTGGGTGTGTTTTTATTTTTGAGAGGCGGAGCATGTTTGAGGTCTCCACCCTGCTTTTCACGCACCTGTGTGACACAGCAAGCTTGGCACAGGGTGCTGCACTAAAACCATTTTTGCGATTCCTTTCTTGCTAGTAGATTGCTGTGATTGCATGCAAACCACAGGTGCCTCTGGCTATCTGCTATCATAACCAAAACAACTGCAAGGTTTTTGGTGTTGCACACTTTTTGTGACCCATTTTTACCAAGGCTACTATTTTTCCCCCAGTTCTTGGTAGTTATTAACCACTCTCCTAGCCTTTTGTGACCAGAATCTGATGTAGGTTCTATCCTCATTCACCCCAACTTGACAGCAGAAATGCCTCAATAGCTGATTTGCTATTGCTAAGCTTCACCTTTGCTAATCCAGGCCACAGAAGAGAAGCTCTCAACTGCGTTTGTGGTGGTAAAGTATGTTTAATGCAATGATCTAACAAATAATGCGGCTTGTCATGCACTCAGATGTTCAAACAATCTGCCTTGTGTGCTACTTTACCAAGTGTCAGTGTGACCCAAGCAGTCGGGGAAGGGACTTTACTAATCATGGGGGCTGGCTTCATACTCCACCCTCATCCAAATATGGGTGGCTCCTGGCTCTAAAAAAGAAGTTGATGAATGCCTTAGATTACAGATTTAATAACAAATAACTGATGATGAAGTGGTGAAGGGCATTTTTGTTGCCACAGCACATTTATGATCACACACTGGTGACACATCAAGGGCACTTCTTATCTTGCACAGGGAGACTTCGTCTGGAGCACCTGGGGATCGAACCAAAAACTTTGTCTGTTCTACCTGAAAGCTAAACTTTAAAGAAAATGGCAAACAAACATATAAAAAGGAAGCAACTCTTTTTGTGTTGGGATTGGACACAAATTGAAAGTGAAGTAGGGGATGTATAATTATCCAAAAGATACGCAATTCTGTGTCTACCTAGTGCATTATACACAACAGTCGAATGCTGCTATTGTTGTCAGTTCTGTTTATGCTCTACTGCTGAGGTATTCTTTCTGAGAAAAGCAACTCCAAGTGCCACTGCCACTTAGAGGGAATTGGGAACAAGTTCAAAGCCATTGGGGAAACTTTGGTCTTGACCCCAGAAAATCTGCATGGGACAAACACCCTTGAAAACCAGCGGGGTGCAAGGAGAAGCAGTATATTCAGGAAGGGTGCAGCTAAAATAGATTTTCAAGTATAGACGTGTTGAACTGGGAAACAGTGCTTTGTTACTGAGCTCTGGGTGTCACAGGAAGCTATATTAAAAGCAACATGAAAGAGAGAAAGTTGGTTAAAGTACTGAAGAACACAAAATATTTCCCATTAAATTTTTGGTACTATAAATTTGCAATCATTCATGGCCAGTTTTAATAAGATTAGAAAGGAATATTTCAGATGGATAGCTCAGGTTTATCCGTTTGGAGACAGAGTGCTCAATGGCTGCCAATTGAAGGAAAAGAGGAAGACCACAGAGGAGGTTCATGGATGTAATCAAGGAGGACATGCAGAAGAACAGGATGAGATGGAGGCAGATGATCCACTGTGGCAAACCCTAAAGGAACTAGCCACAAGAAGAAGGTTCATTTCCAGTTTCCTATTGGCTGCTGCTGGGTTGGAGATTAACGGTCAGAGAAGAGAGCTTCAAAATCTGCTTAAAGAGGCACATACAGTGGGGCAAAAAAGTATTTAGTCAGCCACCGATTGTGCAAGTTCCCCCACCTAAAATGATGACAGAGGTCAGTAATTTGCACCAGAGGTACACTTCAACTGTGAGAGACAGAATGTGAAAAAAAAAAAAAAAAAATCCATGAATCCACATGGTAGGATTTGTAAAGAATTTATTCGTAAATCAGGGTGAAAAATAAGTATTTGGTCAATAACAAAAATACAACTCAATACTTTGTAACATAACCTTTGTTGGCAATAACAGAGGTCAAACGTTTACTATAGGTCTTTACCAGGTTTGCACACACAGTAACTGGTATTTTGGCCCATTCCTCCATGCAGATCTTCTCAAGAGCAGTGATGTTTTGGGGCTGTCGCCGAGCAACACGGACTTTCAACTCCCGCCACAGATTTTCTATGGGGTTGAGGTCTGGAGACTGGCTAGGCCACTCCAGGACTTTCAAATGCTTCTTACGGAGCCACTCCTTTGTTGCCCGGGCGGTGTGTTTTGGATCATTGTCATGTTGGAAGACCCAGCCTCGTTTCATCTTCAAAGTTCTCACTGATGGAAGGAGGTTTTGGCTCAAAATCTCACGATACATGGCCCCATTCATTCTGTCCTTAACACGGATCAGTCGTCCTGTCCCCTTGGCAGAAAAACAGCCCCATAGCATGATGTTTCCACCCCCATGCTTCACAGTAGGTATGGTGTTCTTGGGATGCAACTCAGTATTCTTCTTCCTCCAAACACGACGAGTTGAGTTTATACCAAAAAGTTCTACTTTGGTTTCATCTGACCACATGACATTCTCCCAATCCTCTGCTGTATCATCCATGTGCTCTCTGGCAAACTTCAGACGGGCCTGGACATGCACTGGCTTCAGCAGCGGAACACGTCTGGCACTGCGGGATTTGATTCCCTGCCGTTGTAGTGTGTTACTGACGGTGACCTTTGTTACTTTGGTCCCAGCTCTCTGCAGGTCATTCACCAGGTCCCCCCGTGTGGTTCTGGGATCTTTGCTCACCGTTCTCATGATCATTTTGACCCCACGGGATGAGATCTTGCGTGGAGCCCCAGATCGAGGGAGATTATCAGTGGTCTTGTATGTCTTCCATTTTCTGATGATTGCTCCCACAGTTGATTTTTTCACACCAAGCTGCTTGCCTATTGTAGATTCACTGTTCCCAGTCTGGTGCAGGTCTACAATACTTTTCCTGGTGTCCTTCGAAAGCTCTTTGGTCTTGGCCATGGCGGAGTTTGGAGTCTGACTGTTTGAGGCTGTGGACAGGTGTCTTTTATACAGATGATGAGTTCAAACAGGTGCCATTCATACAGGTAACGAGTGGGGGACAGAAAAGCTTCTTACAGAAGACGTTACAGGTCTGTGAGAGCCAGAGATTTTCCTTGTTTGAGGTGACCAAATACTTATTTTCCACCCTGATTTACGAATAAATTCTTTACAAATCCTACCATGTGGATTCATGTATTTTTTTTTCACATTCTGTCTCTCACAGTTGAAGTGTACCTCTGGTGCAAATTACTGACCTCTGTCATCATTTTAAGTGGGGGAACTTGCACAATCAGTGGCTGACTAAACACTTTTTTGCCCCACTGTACATGCCCTTCACATCATGCATCATCCCACCACCCAGTGAGACAGAATAAGCATGTAAGCAGCAGTCGGTCAACTCCTACGCAAATGCATGTTTGTAACTGAGCCTGTCCAATCACAAATTGTGTGATCACAGCAAAATGGTAGAGCAAGGGGCAGGTGTTTAAAGGGCTCACAGCTCGCGGCATGACAAATAAAGCTTAATGAGCACATGCGAGGCATGAAATCCCAGCACAAACATGGAGAAGAGGGAGGTGCCTTTATGCCAGACAAAAGTGCAGCAAAGATAAGATTCATAAAAATCTTTCCCCCCGCAGTAAATATCTGTGAATACATTTTGAAGCAAATCAATCAAACCTGAAGTGATGCATTTAAAATCAAAGAGGTACACAAGCTGTTCAAGGCTTTTAATTTTAACCCCCTGAACTTGCCCGTGTAATTCATCTCAGAAGTTGCCATTTAGAGAAACACTTATTGATTTGGTTCTTCTAAATACTTTTCTGGTGCTGGCCTTTGTATTGATCTCATTCAATGTTTTGGAAGTTCTGGCAGAATATCACGAGTGAAATCAAGCTTATCATAGCAAGATGATGTCAGAAATGAATGCCTGTGAAACCTCTCCATAACTTTTTATATAAATTGCACTTCCAACAACTTTCAACGTTTACACTTCAGCAAACCTTTGGTGAAATTCACTTTTATTCACCTGAAGTGGAACAAATTTTCTTTAAAGGCTTTCACATTAACAGAAGCCTTGAGCTCAGATTTATTATCCAGACTTTGTCGACATTTTATCGTCTTTCATCATTTGAATTTTAGGTAAATATGCTAGTGCTTTTCATTTTTGTTTGAATTTAGCATAACATGATCACTTCAGCGTTTTTTCCGTTTTTCCAGTAATACCAATACTTGATTCATACTAACATTTACTTTATTATTAGTAGAAGCAGTGTTCTTGTTTTTTACACTTAATTTTTAACTGACAGTTCAGCTGCTTTCAATATTTGTCTGTTTAAAGATTTCAGCTGTCTCTCTATTCTCTATTTTCATACTATAATACATGAGCTTTCTGTGTTCATTGTCTGGACCATCTTAATTTGTCATTTGGTGACTTCCTGTTTTACTCTGAAAGTTAGTTTTCCAATGAGCCTTATTGAGATTTTACTTCCTGCTTTTGTTTCTTGCCTTCCCTTGTAGTGGGTGCAATACTGTAAATGTTGGTAGTGAGCCAATACCAAGTAAATACAGAGACAGTACTGCTGATGCTTTTAACCTATAAAAGTTAAAAGTAGGGGAGAGCTACTACAGATAAGGGGACGGTCTGCTTGCCTTCACCCCGGAGAGAAGGGTTACATCGGTTTGCCCCTCTGGGGACGAGGGTACTTGGACCTGGGATATAGAGTATGTTTGGGGAGCTAGTTTATTGTGATGGTGTTGTATTTATTGTCTCTCTTTTTTGTTTGTTTTCTCTTCTGTTTTGTTTTCTTATCTCCATACAGGTGATCCGGGGTTTTGTTTTGGGTTTTTTTTTCCTCTTCCCCCCTTTCTCACCATCTCTTCTCCCCTCTATTTTTCTTTCTCTCCCTCTCTTTCTTTCATTCTTTCTTTCTCCCTGTCCTATTCCCCAGTCATGTCTGTCCCGTCTGTAACAACAGAAAAGAAAAGAAATACATAATTATAATAAAGGTCGATAAATGGGCCAATATGGCAACTCCATGATGATCCACTTGGTAAAGTAAATCCACTAGGCATCTTTCTTAGCCTTCAGACAACAGTTCTGATGGCTAAAGATCCAAACTGGACAGGCAGAAAAAGTAGGAAAAAAAGTAGGGGAGAGCTGTGTGTCATGATGGGGGAGGCAAGAGATTAATTTAGGGTGGCATGTGCAACCCCATACCACCAGTAGATCTGCCTCTGTTTACGACTGCATTTAAAAAAAAAAAAAAAAAGTTATGTTTGTTATTTAATCCAAATAGTAAATTTTTTAAAATGTATGTGCATTGCACATTAGTCAAATAACTCAAGCTTTTTTGTTTAATTTTGATTCTAATAACTTATAATTGATGAAAGTACAAATTAAGAGTCTCAAATTATTACCTAAGCTCGACCAAAAAAGGGATTACACAGAAATCTGTAACCTCTGAAAAGTATGTTTATTTATACAGTCGGTGCTTGGTTGAGGTTCCCTCATCATGAGTTACTGCATCAGCCATGGAGGCATCTTGCAGCAGTGCTGGGGGGTTATTGATTTGATAGTGGCCTTCATCTCATCTGTATTTTGGGGTTGGGAGGTTCTGATCTTCCTCTTGAGAATACCTAATTCCCTGCGGGGTCCAGATCAAGCGGGTTGGCTGGCCAATCAAGCCTAGTAACATTATTAGTTGTTCAAACTATTTGGTAGTAGTGTTGGCAAGCGTTCAGCAGATGGGAGCATAAAGTGCTCTAAAATCTCCTGGTAGACGCTGTGATGTACGTGATAAAACACTGATGCACCAGTAACACCAGCAGATGACACGGCATCCCGAATTACTGCAGACTGCAGAAACTTCACCCTGGACTTCAAACACCTTGGACTCTGTGCCTCTCCACACTCCAGGACCTTGAGTTCCTAATAAAATGCAAAATTTACTTTTAATCTGGAGAAGAACTTTGGACTTGCGATGTTCTCTCTGGCTCAGCAGTGCCTCAATATTAGGAATGTAACAGCTGTAGCATCTTTTGTGTTGACGTCTTTGCATGGTGGCTCTTGATGCACTGACTCTAGCCTTAGTCCACTCCCGTGAAGCTTCCCAGACTCTTGAAATGATTTTCCTTGATAATATTCCACATTTATTGCTACACCCTTTCCTCTCCAGCTACAACACATCATCGTCATTTTGTTTCTCATAAACGGCTGCGAATCTTCCCAAAGAGACACCAATGGAGCTTTTTCATATCTTCACACTATGTTAATTTCTCATAAATCAAACATCTTGTTATACCAAGAAAGAACAGAAAAGGTTTTACTTGCAAACATTGTCTAAACAAGCTCATTTTCTTTAGCTGTTAAAAATTTGATGTTCACGTGACATTTAGCAGCCTATTATTAATGCGGTTATTACTGGCAGTATTTAAAGCCCCTGTGTTTTGTTCATCATAGCATCTGATGATCAGTTTGAGACACTGTACAGTAGCTTGCAGTGCGAGTCTGCCTAGCTGTCTATTCCAGAATGCTTCTTTTTTTTCAAACTCATTATAACGATTGGCCTGTGGCAGCGAGCCACAGTGCAGCTGGGCAAGAGAAAATGAGTCTCTTTGAAGTTCCCTCTTTTGAATCGCAACACAGATCGTTGTTGTTGTCTTGTTTCAAACCTGGAGCCTGCATTGAAACCATACAAAGAGATTGCGCTTATTATAGCCCAGCAGCCTGTCCATACTTTGCTCTTTTTTAAAAAATTGAAATGTAATATGAATTGACAGGGTCACCCTTTAATAAATATAACAGATCCTCGTGGTCAAACCCGTGTGATTCATCCCTGTTATTTTTCTTCTTCTGCCCATAGTTGCAATGTCTGTTCGTGTCAGTGTTTCATGTTATCTGATCAGATATATGTCACTGTGCACAACACTGCATTCACTAAATATGTACATATTTTTTTTCCGTCTTTTTTTTAACCCAGTACATCTCAGGGAAAGATAGAAGAGCTGGGTTTCAGAATTGGGAAAGCTGGGATTCATGGAGGCCCCAGAGGCTGCTCTGAGGGCAGTTTTGGCCCATTTCTCATGGCCATATAGGTTAGCGAGGAAAGGGCTGATGTTAAACCGATCCTGATGGATGCTGGCGGTCGGCATCAGGCTGCCAGCCCGGACAGCAACAGGAGCCCATCTGTCTGTCTAATGTCAAATGAAAAGAGATGCTGTGCTGTCACTACTCTCAATCACGTCTCCCTGAGAAAAAACAGTGACACTAATGAAGTGAACCACAGATACACAGACACAACCACAGACCCCCCTAACCTCAGAGCTTTAGAACTGATCATTCCTCAGTTATGGTAAGTCCTCAAATAAGGAGGTATTTATTGTGCCTAACAGTGACTTACTGAGACGCCATTAAGAGACTAGATTACCTCCATCAAGGCTAGAAAATGAACACTTTTACCTTAAGGCTCACTTGACAGTAAGTAGATGTCATTTGTTTACATTTAAAATGAGAGTGAAAATATAATGCTCTATTTAGTGTTTTCACAAGACCTTTTTAAAGGAGGCTGCAGTTAAAAAGACATCTCAGTGGTGTTCTGTTTGAGATCTGGTGATTGTGGACACCATCTGAACTTTCTGTCATGCTCAAGAAACTGGTCTGGTTTTTAATGGTTTTTTAAATATGATTCATTATCCTGCTGAAAGCGACCGTGAGAACATGGGCACACTGTGTTCATAAAGCAGGATGGATCAGAGCTTTTATTTTGTTTGCACAATTTCTGACCATATCATCTGAATGATGCACCAGAAATCATGACTCATAACAGCTGGCAACATTTTTACAATCTTTTGCTGTCAAATTTTAGTAAGCGTGTGTGAACTGTAGCATCGGTTTCCTGTTCTTAGCTGACAGCAGTGGCTCCCGCTGTGGTCTTCTGCTGCAGTAGCTCATCTGCTTCAAGGCTTGATGTGCTGTGTGTTCCAAGATGCTCTTTGGGAAACCTTGGTTGTAAGGTGGTTATTTGAGTGACTGTTGCACTTCTATCAGTTCAAAAAACTCTGGCCATTCTCCTCAGACCTCTGCCATCAACAAGGCTTTACCCTCGAGACAACGGCTGCTCAATGGATATTTCATTCTCAGTAAACCCCAGAGGTTGCTTTGTGGGCAAATCCCAGTAGATCAACAGTTTCTCAGATACTCAGACCAGCCATAGCCTATTTTGCACCAATAAACATGCCACATTTAAAGTCACTTAAATCACCTTTTTTCACCATTTTGAACTTCAACAGGATACTTTGACCATATCTACATGCATTAAATTGCTGACACATAAATTGACTGATGTGATATTTGAACACATGTACCTTAAAAAAGTGTCTGTTTTATATTGATGCAAATGCAAAATAAAATGTAACTCCTTTAAAACGTACTAGGAGGCATTTCAAGAGGGCTACTAAGATGAGACTTGGTTCTAGAGTACTCTGGCAACTGAAGAGGTCTCTATCACATATATACTGTCTGTCTACTGTCCCTCATTTTAAATTCATACATAGTCATGTCTACAGTTGTACACAGTTACTGGGTCACCTCACAAAAGGGATCCAACCACTGCAAAAACTTGGGGGAAAAAATCTAAAACGCTAGTCTTGCTGTCAGAATGAAGTGATTTTCATCCATTACACTCTTTATGATATCAAATGACCGACTGTTGTGCATGACATCCATTTTTGGTCCCAATCCAAAGCCAGTGCCCTATGTCTTTGAGATCAGGACAATGTGCAGTCTGAACCTGGCGGGAAGCATCAGTGCAAATCACATTATCACATTTATCAGATTTCTTTCCTGATGGGAGTGATCTCGTCCAGGATGACAATGCCCCCATTCACAGCGTGCGAGGTGCCAGTGAGTAGTTCTATAGTACAAAAACAGTGTGATTCACATCCTACAGCCTTTACAGTGATCACATTTTAACTGAGTTGAATTGTAGATTTTGGGCCAGCATTTTAGAGAGACTTTGCTTTCCACCACCATCGCTGAAACACAAACGGAGGGAATATGATTTGAAAAATGGTGTGTAGCTCTCAACTGGTTTTCAATGACCTTACTTGTTTGTTTTGCCTTCATTTTTTTCACCTGCCTTTATGTTCATAATGATTAATGTAGTGGCGCTTTATCTTTAAATAAATGCCCGGTCAAATGTGGGATGCTCACACTATCATCAGCACAAGGGTCAGAGCATTTTGAACGGTTGGATAAACAACTTTGCTGCTAATAATGTGTGAAACTGTGAAATAGAGTGGTCCATGTTGTGAGTTTATTACGACACATTTAGATAATTGACTGGTGATTTTTTTTTTTCACACTCGTTAAACTGAGGTGTGATGGAGGGGAAAGGCATCACAGACGCATTTGCCTCTTACTCATTAGGGCACATACGGATCAAATGACAGCTGAAGACGACAGCGCTACTGCCTAAAAAGTCTGCTCGCCAAGTTGAGTGATGAGCTAAGATGAAAGAGGAGGCGTGTAAAACTTCAAATAAAGCCTTTCTACTGCCAAAAGACAACACAGTCTACACTGACAAAGCGCTAGTTCTTGCAAGAGCAGAAAAACTGAGGAAGATGGTAAAATGCTGTTTTCATAGACATATAAGATTGGTTAAGCCCTTGCATGAGACCTAACAAAGTGGCTGTTCAGTAGGTATACAACTGGAAACAATAGAATGCTGTGGATACAGTATTAACTGCAGGATAATATTTATATGTCTACTGGATATGTGGAAAAGAATGAATGTAAGGCAGCACGGTATACAGCCTGCGATTTCCCAACCATTACCATGTGATTCTTCTGAATTTATACTCAAAATATTGATACAAAGTATCCTAACCTTATTTAATTGTATAGTAATAATACACTATTAGAAGTGCAGGCTATATGCTTTTTATTTTATGGATATATAAAAAAAATTTGCCAAACATCAGCTTTAGTCTCATTTTTGTTAGCATTAGCCTTCACATAAATAACTGAATGTTTTAATTTCTCTGGAAAACATCAGTCATCTGATCAGATAATAATTAAATGTGTAATTTTTACATCTCTTTCTCTTTTTACAAAGTTAACACCAAAAGTAACATGTTTTTTTAAACTATTGGGCAGGTTCGGCATATTTCAGCGATCCAATGCTATGCTAATGTCTGTTACAAGTGTAATAGATTGGTATTAAATCTTCTCAGCTAATTCTGCTCAGGAAACCAATTAATTTTCTAACTCTATTGAAGGTTTTCCTTTAAAACTCAGCTGACATATAACCAGATCAATGCTTAGACAGAAGGACAAATTTTAACATTAATGGTAATCTAGTTTCTTTACAAAATATCGTAGGCAGAGAGTTATTGTCTTACATCTGCACACTTAGTGTAATGAGGATCAAATGTGAAATCAATGCTGAATCTGAAGCAGCTGGGATGTAACACCTCCTAGAGGAGCAATGTGGGCGACAAACACGATTTTCCAAACCTTGATCCTGGTGTAAGAAAACCTGCAAGTAGCAAAGTAATATTTTTGGGTAGTTGGAGTGCCTGTTTGCATCACTGCAAGGGCTACAATCAGAAAACACATAAAAAGCTCAATCTAATATGTACCATCATCACAGAAGGTGGCTGGCAAGTGGTAATAAGAAAGGCTTTTGTGGGAGACATAAAAAGCCAAACATTTCCCCAAGAACCTTCACATAGTTTGAAGATTAAAAGAATTATAACATGAAGGTAGAAGATCCTGAGGCTCTTCTATGTAAAGCACGGTGCTGAAGTACAGTGCATTAGCATCCTTTTAATTAGGCATAATTAGGGTCAAAAATGAAGGCGGCTCTTAACCTCACAGGTTCATCATCACAACAGAAGATGTTCTGATAACACTAGTTTCATTTATGGACAAAAAAAGATTTTGTATCAATATTAAAATGAAAACTACACATGTACAGCTGATAATCATTGAGAATTTTGTCTGTGAAAAATGAAAAGAGGGGACTGTTGCTCAGACTTAGACAGGAGCTGTTGCTGCAATGCTTTTCACAGACTGAAATCTCATCAGTATAGCAGCCAGGGGGGACACAATTTGGAAAGGCTGTTGATGGTCAGTGACCTTGAAAACTTCAGCTGGAGCCAACTTTTTTCTTTTTTTTTTTTAAAGCTGACTGCTTGGCTGACTGTCCACACATTGTCCAAGTCCGCTGTTGCTGAGCTCCACAGAAAAAGGGACTCTCAGCGATAGGCTTACTGCACACAGAGAGAAACTCTGTGACGGGCCACAACAGAAAGAAACTGACTTCACTGAAATAATATTCAATATTATTAGGGCCAGTTTGCATATATGCTATGCAAATTTATTCCAGCTAGAGGGTAATACAGTCACGACGGTGGGTCTTAACTCTGGCAAAATCAGATAAATTGTAACAGAAACATGGTTGCAAACAATTCTGTTGACTTTCATCAGCAATAAAATAAAGTGTGTTTTTAGTTTTACCTAATGTTTATTAAAATTCTATGTAGTGGAAAATAATAGGACACCAAAATGGCCAAAAACTGTAGCTGCTTTCTCCAAATGCTGCTGTAATAGCCTTGTTTTGTGACCACAAGGTATTCGTTTTATTCAGAAAGAACAAGGAAAATGACAGCTTGAAGACAATTGATCTGTGTAGTTCCACTGACTTCTAAGACATTTAAAAAATGAACAGTGTTAATTGAGCTTAACACTGTTCAGATGTTTAGAGAGGGGTGTTTGGACTGCAGCAAGGATTTTCATGTTTGATGTTACAACCTAAACTCTTCTTCTTTTCACTGTAACCTCACAATTATTGGACTGTAATGACTAAACTATTCCCTGTCAAGCTATTCCCTTCAGGACAGGGAACAGCTTGACTTTGAAAGGTGCAAGCCAGTGCAGAAAAGCTCGATAGACAAACTAGAGCAATTAGAGAGGCCAATGGTTATGAGGTAAAACACTTGAGATCCACTCCTCTATCGATCTGTTGTGACTTAAAATTTATCAGACTGTTTACTTTCGGGTTTTCACTGTGCATTGGGACACTACAGTATAATGTAAGGGAGGTTTATTATAGGATTAGGCTTGGATGAAGACAGCTGCTTACTATTTGTAGTTTGCCTATTACTAGTGTACCCTCTGAGATTTGCACTCCTGAATTGCAACAGAAAACAAGAGGCCACACAAGCAACTGAAAATAGTCTGACTGAGGTGGACACAGAGTATGAAAACTATTACTAGCCCAAGTAAGATAGAGGAATGCATATGGTTAGATGGTGATACGGCCATAGCATTTTAATCCTTAATTGGAATTGTAATTAGTGCTGACTGTTTTCAGGAGCAATTCAGTATCCTAGAGCCATTTAGAGCCAGCATCAGTTGTCCCATTAGAGTCGTGCAAAGACCATTTGGAATAATATTGTAAATTTGTGTGCTTACAGACAAGGATTAAGTGTGAAGGTATCTTGGTTGTACAGCATTCAAACAGATTCCTGTGATAGG
Organism: Astatotilapia calliptera; assembly: GCF_964374335.1. NCBI lineage: Eukaryota > Metazoa > Chordata > Actinopteri > Cichliformes > Cichlidae > Astatotilapia > Astatotilapia calliptera. The sequence goes on along the minus strand of NC_137440.1, from coordinate 14,383,634 downwards.
GAGGGGTTAACTGGAAAACTGGTCTCTGGTTGTTTGAAGAAGAGAACCTCAGATTTTTAGCCTGCTCTGAAAGCAAACAAAGAATGAGGATGTTTAAAATAAATAATACAGCAATGTTAACATCGCCAGTTCAGCTTGTGGGGTTCTGCAGCTAGAAGATATTGTGCAGTTCACACATGTATAATGAAAGGGAGAAAAGAAGGAGTCAGTAACCATTATTTATAGTCAGCATTAGCCTTGGAGGATGAAATTAAAAGGCAAACACAATGTGTGGGGCCCGCAGCTACATCCATTTGTATGACCAGGCTCCATGTAAATGAATTAAAATAACTCATTTTCTGAAGGTAGCAGCCTGGAATAAAAATGACATCATTGACTCGCTGTAAACTGCCATGTACCGGTCGCTAGAGGTCGTCGTTTACCCCTACCAATGACGTAAGCCTGACGTAGTAGGAAGTGTGCTAACGATCATAACAAAATTGCAGCCAAGCTGCAACTGGCTAATCGTAGTTAATGTAAGCTATGGCACCAACAGGCAAAAATGCAATGACTTTTCATTAACACTGAACGTCTATCTTCTGGAACCGCTGTGGTGTGGCGTTTTCAACATCCAAAACACCGAAAAAGTAAGTTGTATTGATGTCGTTGGCTCACGCTAGTTAGCGGGTTAGCTTTAGTTAGCCTATAATCGAATAAACACTACCTGCATTTCGTTTCTTACGCTCTTATTCTTAAAGTTACACATATTAACTTCCAGTCAAAATGTACGTGGAGATTACAATCTGTGCGTCTGAAGTATAAGGTTGTTTACGTTCTTTTTAAATTGCTGTAACTATTAGACGCCAAACTCTGTTTTAAAAGCTTTTAATTTAAATGTAAATTTGATTGCTGTTGAAATGTACAACTATCTGGCAAAGTAATAACCTCAAGCCTCGAATAAGCTGACATTTCTTGTAAATTCGGCGTGCCTGTAATCAATATAATTCTTTATTTGGTGGGATAAGTTGGCTATATTTCACCTGACCTGTAATCAGTGGGGGATGGAAATGATGAGAACGAATGTTTTCTCTGAAATTAAATCCAAGTGCAAGCTGTACAATCCGAACTTCACAGAAGACCAGGAAGTCTCAGAGGCTTTTTTTGAGTGAGCTTGTAACGTGTGTAGTCTGCCAGAAATCTGAATATGAAATGACCCCTTCTTTTTACTGTTTTCATGAATGCCTGTAGAAAACATCTTTTTACTTTCGACATTGGTCAGAGAAGCAGAAGTTGCTTTGGGGCTGGTCTGTGAAGTGCAAACAAATTAGTTTCATTTCCACTCACACTTTTTTTTTTGTCCTGTACTTGTAACATAAACAAAGGGGTTTCTATGTTTCAGGTTAATTATAAGTGATCCTTGAAGACCTGTCCCAATGTCTTCCGGCTGTCCACCTCAATCACCTGCTGTGGCAAAGTCTGAAGTAGCGGTAGAGGGAGAATGCCCGCTCCTGGCTGCCACCTTTGCCTACTGGGACAATATTCTGGGACCACGGGTGCGCCACATCTGGGTACCAAAGGGTGACCAGTTGATGTTCCTCAGCGATGGAGAAGTAACATTTTTGGCTAATCACACACTCAATGGGGAGATTCTGCGTAGCGCAGAGTGCGGTGCCGTGGACGTGAAGTTCTTTGTGCTGGCAGAAAAGGGCGTCATCATCGTGTCTCTCATCTTTGATGGCGAGCTCAAGGGGGACAAGAACACATGTGCCTTGTCCATTATTCTGCCTCAAACAGAGCTGTCCTTCTACCTCCCCCTGCACACCATCTGTGTGGAGAGGCTGAAGCACGTTATCCGCAAGGGACGCATTTGGATGCAGAAGGTAGCCTTGACTTACAGGCATTTGGCCTTAGTGTGCACTGAAGAATAGGCAAATTATTATTCTTTATACTCATAAAACCTGCCTTTCAGCTTTAATTATTACATTTAAAGGAGTATTAACTTATCTGTCACATTTGTTGTACCCATTTGGGATTTCAGTAACATTGCCAGAATAATAAAATTGTATCCTCCAAACACAGAGGGGTTGCTTAGTTAATTAGGTCTGAGGGATCCTACAGGGGAAGCTAGTGAACAAGTAATAATAGCGTTGGATAGAATGATTTAACACACCAGTAACTGGGAGAGAAAAAAAAACGGCTTTAAAATGCATCACTGGAGTAAACATTCAGTTGGTTGGACCTTTCTTTTGGCTGATGCACTTGCTGTTTTTAGAGCTTTGAGGTTTCCTGGAATACTGAATGCACTGATAAAGTGCTAAAAGCAGTCAAAATCTGGTCAGATTTTTAACCTTGTGTGTCTTTCTATGTAGGTTGGAAACTTCTTGTTCTTTTCTCTCCTTTTTTTCTGTTAATTTTAGGGTTACAATATCATCTCAGTGCTGAGCTTAGAAATTGTCCCAATCATGGAGCTGCTGACCTCTATGAAGACACATAGTGTACAAGAAGATATAGATGTAAGTAACAATTTTTCAGTCTATTAATACCAACTGCACAGTAACTAAGAGACAGTGAAAGATGTCATTCATTTTGCATTAGAAAAACTGGTTGGCATTGTTGGCATCATTAAATTACATTTAAATAACAAAATCAAGACAGAGCCAGTAGTATTTTATCCTATATCATGTTGCCAGTAACTGAAAGGAGCTTGAATTCCAGCAAGTGAAATTAATTGACAAAACATGAGGAAATTGTTTGTCTTTTTGTGGTTTTTCTTGTTCAAATGACTTCTTTTTCCAAGAGGTTTAACTAAACAAGGTTCTCTCCCTGCCTAGATTACCACCCAGTGTGATTCAACACATTTGCTCCCTTTTAATATGCAAATGTAAAAGTACAAAGAAGCTCCCCAGAATCTTTCACTGTCTTTTTTTTTTTTAACCCTCCACTTTCATTACAATGGCTTGCAGATATGCCCGTCAGCACTTTTGTCTTTGTTGTAGGCCAATTTTTAAAATGACTCATTTGTTTCGCTCCTGCTGAGCAGATAAAAGACACGGTGCTAAATGATGATGACATCGGGGACAGCTGCCACGAGGATTTCCTACACAAGTAAGCAATCCGGTACAGGCAAATGGAGACAGATGATGAACAATGCCCATTTAACACCCATCAACCTTCAAATGATGAGTAATGGCTCTTCACTTAGCTGAAGTTATCTCCTGAGAAAGGACGAAAAGCTTAATCGCTCTTTAGTGTCGAGAGTCTACAAAGTCCATTCTAGCAATGAAGCGCCAAATTGCTCAGAGTTGAACAGGATTAGCTCAGTATCCTGTGACGACGACACGAGCATCTGGAAAGTGGAACTTATTTGCTGGGATCTGATATTTATAGCTCAGGCTTTAAGAAAGAACACACTCACTGTGTATTACTTGAAATAATCTCAGGTTTAGAAGTAATCCTTTTTTATGAGCAATCAAACAAGTCAATTCAAAAAGGCTGGAATGTGAGCCGAAGTCGATGAGTCAAAAGGTTTAAGGCCTCATATTTTTAGCGGGGAGGGATGCCGTTCCTTAGTCTCAGTTGTTATTCCTAAAAACTTTTCGTTTCTAATCAGAAGAATTCTAATGAAGCTAATTGGTGCTAATCTGCATGATGTTGTCTCTGTGTTTCAGGGCCATCAGCTCTCATCTGCAGACGTGTGGCTGTTCAATCGTGGTTGGAAGCAACCCGGAGAAAATAAACAAGGTAAATGTGCTGGATTAGTGGCTCCACACAGACGCAGCATCTACATAATTTTAAATGTTTTGAAGCTTGTTGTTATGTTTGTTTGTTAATGAGCCCCTCTTGCACTTCTTTTAGTTTCGCATCAGTATTTTGATTTTCAGTCGGGTTACTGCTTCAAGTCTGCTCTTTTCAGACTCTTTCAAGTTTTCCTCATCTTCCTGTGTTTCATACTCATCTGAAAATGAGCCTGCGTTTTATTTTTTCCCCTCGTCAGTCTCTGCAAAACACTTCAAAAACTGTTATTGCGGTGTGACGCCTAAAATCTATCAGTCGTCCTTGAGATGCTTTTACAGCTCAATTGGAGTCAAGTAGGGAGGCTCGCAGTTATCTAGAGAGGTCAAGATGATGTGTGAGAAAGCATTGTATCAACTTAGAGATTTCAGGGGGTACAAGGCTGTTTCTGCAACATTAAAAGGAACCGAGTGCGCTTTCGCTTCTATCATTCTTTTGTTATCATTGGTAGAGGTTTGTGACCATGACAGTCTTCTCAAATCTGGCCACTGAGCCAAACTCGACTATAAAGAACAGAAGGTAACCGAGAAACTAATTATCTCTGTAACTGAGATCTGGCTGTGCTTTGTTGAGAAGAGAGAGCTTTACTAAATGAAAACCATTATGAAGGTAGCGCTCAGCTACTACTTGATTCTGAGACCATAAGAAACAAAATCATCTAGTTTAATGAAATGAAGACTAAACTGTGCAGATGCTGAGCGTCACCTCATTATTATTGTCAAATGTGGTAGGAGCGTCTTATTGTGTGGATGGTTTCTCTATAAATATGGACGTTGAGAATAGTTGGGATAGAGGAAAGACACAGGCAGACAAATTCAGAGAAACCTGATCCAGAGTTCCCCTCAGGCTGTAGCAGAGGTTTACATTTCAAAACTGACCTGCAGCATAAAAGCATCTCTTGGGAGTGCTGAAAATGGCTGTGCACTCATCATCCAACCTAGGTGAGCTTGAACAATTCTGGCAAGAAGAAGAGTCTTTTTTTTTTTTTTTTTTTTTAAGTGAATTGATTCAAAAGTGAAACAAAGTGTGAAAAACTTAAAGTATGAAAACTTTCTCCATACAGTGTGTTTGAAAAACCACTTTAAATCTCCAGGTATCTGATTTAAAGAAAGATTAGTGGTGCACAAATATAGCAGCTCCAGTTTTTCCCAGTGAATATCAAAAGCACGCAATGCATTAATTTGTAGGTTTCTTGTCTCGAGGCCCAAACTGAACACCAATTAATTAAAGATAAAGCTTTTGTTGCATAAATTCTTCAGTAAATAATCAGACCCGGTTATCTTCAGGCCTCATTAGTTAGAAAGTCAGACTGTGGGTTGATAAATCTGACCGTCTTTTACAGATTGTGCGGACTCTCTGCCTCTTTCTCACTCCGGCTGAGAGGAAGTGCTCTCGCCTCTGCAGGGCCGACGACTCCTTCAAGTATGACACTGGCCTGTTTGTTCAGGGTCTGCTCAAGGTAGCCACCAGCTCTTTCTCATTATACAGTACACTGTGGTTAGAATTAGGATCTGGCTATTGTTTTGTTTTGTCTGCTGATTTGATGTCGCCCTTGTTTGTTGCTCTGACCTAATTTCTTTTTCATATCAGGGACGTAATTCAATAAGACTTTCCCTTTACACTGCATGAGATTCATCTGCTTTGAAACATACAACCAGTGTGACCATGCAAAGGAAAACATGGAGAAGCTACATATTTGGTCATAATTGTGACAGACACAATTTTAGGTTATGAAAGAACATATTCAAAAAGAAGCCTTTACTTAAATATTTCATTTATAATTGAAATGGTTCAGCTTCTCTGTAAGCTATAAAATTAAAGTTTTAGACTCTAAACATTCTTTTTTTTTTTTACTTTTTCTCTGCTCTTGGATCTATACGTCACTGACAATTCCAAATATGGTAATCTCAGGTATATCAGGTGTACCACCTACCTGCTGTTTCAATTTGTTGTTTTGTGTCAATCAGAAAAAGCTGGCTTTAAAAGAAGGAAGACGATTAAAGAAGCGCTACGATGGTTTGTTTCTGACAGAGGATGAACTGAGGGACTGCAGAAAGTCTTAGCATAAGATTAATGAGGATTATTTTGAAATGTGAATTGTGCAGAGCTATTCAAGTCCAAAAATAAAAATAAGGACTTGGAAATGAGTATAATAGATCTGCTTTTATGATAGTCCATGGAAAAGATTAAAGTTAAAGGCGCCAGACACATTTTAAAGCCGTTTTGTGCTCATTTTTTAATGTACAGAAAGTTTAAAAAAATACAAAAACCATCATAGTCATAAAGTCATGGAGGGTTGCTAATGTATATTGTAGAGCAAATGCAAAATCTGCATCTTATACATTACTGAAACTGACCGAGAGAAAAACGACTAAAGCTTCTGTGTTTCTAAAAGTTAAATTATGTATTAAAGCTGATCTGCATGTTGTATCTATGGATATGATTGTTCTTTACCAATGTTTTGCATTTTACTTTTATGTGCATCAGAATTTCTAATATAAAATTTTTTGCAAGCACCGAGTTTAGCTTTTGTGCTCACAGGTGCAAACAGGAGCAACTCTTTCACCTTTTTTCCGCTCTTAGGACTCGACCGGCAGCTTTGTTCTGCCCTTCCGCCAGGTACTCTACTCGCCCTACCCGACCACACACATCGACGTGGACATCAACACAGTGAAACAGATGCCGCCGTGCCATGAACACACATACAACCAGCGGCGCTACATGCGTTCTGAGCTAAGCGCGCTCTGGAAGACGGATAGCGAGGATGACATTCCTCCAGATACAGTCATTCATACTGACGAAACCTTTACACCTGACCTGTAAGTGATACTCATATATGTTGTGTTTTTACAGACGTACTCAGTTAGGCATCATATAAGCCTGAACCTGCCAGCTCTGTAATATAAAGACAGTTTAATTCCCACTACCATTGCGTCACAGATTTGCATTCTTACATGCTCCTTTTGGTGACAACTATAAATGTTCAGGGCTTGTGTGAAAACAAGCATGTAACATTTAAGTTGAAGCTTCCTTACACTATACTTAAAAACCTCTAAAATGAAAAGCACTAATGCGATAACCTCTGTGCTCTTTTTCTTAGGAATATATTTCAAGACGTCATGCATAAAGACGCTTTGGTCAAGTCATTTATAATTGAGGTAAGAATCTAACAAAAAAAATCATCTCTCATTATATATAAACTGCTTTAAGATGAAGATATTAAAGATGTCTGTCTTCGTGACATATTGATATAGTAGCCCCATTAGTAATGTCATAATTAAATGCAGAAAAGCAGTCCTTTCTTTGCTGTCATTTAAAATAAAATAGAAATAATGATCAAATAAGAAAAGGCTCCTGTGGTATGAAATGATTTTCGGTGACCGTATACATTGCTCCGTGCTTTATCTTTCCTAAGATGAACTCATTTGTGACTGATTGTTATATGAGCCAGTCTGCAAAATCTTTCCTGTAATTGCTTAAATAAATCACGTTTTTGCAGGTATGTGTCATCTGATTTTGACTCACAGTCAGCTCTGACTCACAGAGATGAAAATTCAGCTTTCACTCTCCAGCTGTTATGTAGGAGATTTGTACATGGCATCTACTTAAAATATCGGTGAATTTAACATTACACACAGTTTTTTTTGTTTTGTTTTTTTTTGTTTTTTTAAATAAACAATTAACACAGAAAAAATTTGGTTCAGTTTTAATTAGATTTGAGTCATAGAAATGTTCAAGCATTTCAGTTCATGAGCATGAAAACAGAGCAGTCATTGACTCAAACTTATAATTAGCAAAAGCGATGCTGAAGCAGATTTACGGTGTATGCTATTAATTAATACTTGTTTTCTAATCACTGAGTTGCTGGTTTTTAGAGGGTTGTTGTGTAATCACCAATTAGAAGATATTTTTGCAATTATGCCACAGCTTCACTCACAGATGGCTGCATGCAACCACCAGAGCATAGTTGTAATTTTACTGCTGTGTGTATTATTGTGAAGTTAAAAGTGGTCGAGTCACTGTCATAGCTGGTGAGAAAATCCAGATCAGATGTGTGCCCGGCTTTACGGCAAATATTTGAAAGCCGAGTGGTCACACCCCATCATTTGTTCACCTGAGAGTCATCTTAGAGCTGCTGTTAGGAATCTCCCCCCAAGACGGTAGCAACAGCATGATTGTTTCTCAAGGTTAGCACAAAGGAAGGGAGGAGTGTATTATTCTGCTCTTCCAGCAGAGCCGCGGATCCGACTACTAATTGACATCCTGTCTCGTACCCAGGTGTTCATGCTGAAGCCAGGCCTGTCCCTGCGGAGCACCTATCTGGCCCAGTTTCTGCTGCTGCTCCACAGGAAGGCCCTCACTCTGCTCAAGTACATCGAGGACGAAACGTAAGAGCTGTCACTAATAAGTCTTTAATCCAAATAAGAAAAGAGATTACCGTGTGGCACTCAGAGACACTGCACCACAGGAAGATTCAAGAAAATCCCCAAAAGGAGAGCTGATGATTTCCTTGTTTTTAGCCATTGTTTTTGATTCGACTTTGCATTCTAGCTGCTCACCTTGCTTTGACCCACCATCACCGCTGGGCATCCATAAAGCACACAGCAAGAGGTACCCTAAAGCCCTGTTATCAAAATAGTAGTTTCAGTTATTGTTGTCTCCAGGGTTTGGCTGTGCAGTAGTGAGGGTGCAGCAAGCTTGGAGGGACAAATTACCAGAAAGTGGATAATTAGGATCTACGACACATTTGATGAGTTTTAGTGAGGACCCAAATGAAACCAGTCTCAGGGCATGATCGGGTAGATGGACAGTTGGAGAGGAGAGACGGTACCACGATGAGCCCACACCCTCAGAGTACTAAACCAAAACTATACAGAAGGAGAAGTGTCCCTTTATCGGTGATGTTAGATTGAAAAACACAGGAATATAGGCAGCTCAGATTCAGCTGACTGCAGGTGTAAGCCTACACTTAAATCAAGATGAAGAGGAGTGTGTCAAGAAACGCGCAGAGTGGAACATAAGGTCAGGGGAACATGGGGGTTGGCTCTTTGCAGGAGAAGTAGTGCAAAGAATACAGACACTGTTCTGCTGAGCAGGAGGCAAAAAAACTCCTGTGATCAGATGAGTCATCCTTCACACTGGTCTCAACAAGCAGGCTATGATGCATTTCCCAAGGAATCTATAGGTCTGAGTGCTTGTTTTCCCCAAAGTGCTGCTTTTGGAGGGATTTTTTTTTCTACTATGCATTACGTTCACCCTTTTGCCCATGAGCAGAAAGCGCAAACATTGCTGCTGTTGGCTTAAGCGATTACATCTAGAACTCATCTGCATATTGTTATTCTACAACAGGCAGCAATATATATCCCCAGCTTTCAGGGGATACCAGATGCTAGTCAAAATAATGTATTTTGCAACCTTCTACCTAAGAGTGCTTATCTTCCTAATGTGTATTCGCAACATCTAACACATAAAACTGTACTAGTGACATCAGAAAACCTTCCTTAACAGCTGCTATCCTTTCCCCAGGACTGATAGAACATGGAGATTATGTTTTAATAACATAGTCACTAGTAATCTGTTTTCATAATCTGCCATTCTGTTTTGTTCATAGAGTCTGTATAAAGGATGGCTGTAGCAGCAGTGACATATCATCCAATAGTTTGTGAATTGCATGTAATGAAGATGAAGCTTGTCTGCGGACTGGAAACTTATGAGTTGTGTCATATCGTCAACCAAGGCACAAGCTTTACTTTGCAGGCAAATGTTTTCCGTTTCCAGTTTGCGTGGCACTTTCTCCAAGTTTAACTGCGGCTAAGTGATGCAAGTATATGATTAGTGTTTGCAGACAAGTCAGCGTCTTGCCTGTAAACTACTGGCGACTATGGCGACCTGCTAGCAACCGAAGCCAGGGGATCACTGACTGGTCTCTATGCCTAGCAATTCGTTTTGTTGCAACCACTTGCCAACCACTCAAGGAGTAATGATTGTTGCCTCTCGACCAGTAGTTGCTAGATGGTTGCTGACCGGTCTGTTGGCCCATGCGTCTTGGGCGTGAGCATCCATAAACCGTATGTTTTTTTTTTTTTTGTTTTTTTTTCTTTTTTTTCTTTCTTAAATGACATCAGAAACAGCAGTATGCGACATTACGTGATGGCAGAGCTTCAGTTCATCCTTTGTCATTTTTTTTTTTTTTTTTTTTTTAATAAATAGGACAGGGGGAATGAATGAGAGAGAGAGGGGGAGAGAAAGAAAGAAAACCAAAGGGGAGAAGAGACGGTGAGAAGGGGGGGGAAGAGAGACAAAAAAAAACAAAAAAACTCCTGGGTCACCTGTATGGAGAAAAACAAACAAACAAACAAACAAACAAAAACAAACAGAGGAGACAGCAAACAACAAAGAGCAACATAATAATAGAGAAAACAAAGCACCATCACAATAAACTAGCTAGTCATAGATATCAGTATTTACTAAGTAATAAACGATATTGTGCAGCACGCAAGATAGACAGCGCACAGTGTGCTTTGAGGCAGCAGCCAAGAAAGCTTTAGTCCGCGTCTGTGAATACCCATGTGTGCATACCTGTGTGGATCAGCATGCTTGCATTCCAAAGGTTTCTCCATGTAATGATCTGCTAGGGAGTGTGGGGGGGCCACAGCCCCGTCCTCCAGGGTGTGAAGCGGGTATGGAGGAGATCAAAACTCCAGACATCCAGAGGCCCCCAGAACACAAGAGACCATGGAAGACCAACAGAGGGGCAGCCGCGCCACTGTCCCAGTAAGAGCTGAGGAGAGTCCCAGATGAGGGCTCGCCCAGCAGCCGCGGAGCAGAAGTCAGGGGGAGTTGCAGTGACGCGCCCGTGAGCTCCGCCGGCCCCCAGCTGCGCCTGAGTGACCGAGCCCTAGGCCGAGAGGCCGGGGGCACCCCACCTCCAAAGGGGCCCGAGCGAGCCCCAGGCCCCAGGCCCCGACAAGCGGCCGCCAAGGAGTGAGCCGGTGTGTACCCGGACGCCCACCCCCAGACACAAAGAACCACCAACACACCGACACCTGAGGGAGTCCGCCACCGGCAGGGGAAGTGGTGGTGGGTGGAGATAGGCCTCCAAACCTTGGAGGGCCTGAGGTGTCCCCAGAGAGGTGGCATCTGATACCCAACCTGACATATAGACACAGACATACAGGCACACACAGACACAAACATCCATTCCCACCCTCATGCTCTCATATGCACTCACTCCACACTCAACCAACGTAGAGACAGACATAAAGAGACGCTGTACACACAATCACACTCCCCAAGCGTACTCTACAAACCGGGTCTAGGTACCCTTGCCCCTGGAGGGGGGAATTGCACCCAGACCCAGGTGGTGTTACCCTTTTCCCTGCGGTGGGGAGAGGCAGACCACCCCGACTCCGCAGCAGCAGGGAGGCCCCACACCCCAGACCGCAGTCGGACGGCCAACTCCTCCTACTAGCCCTCCCGCTCCAGCAGGCCGCAGAGAATGGGGGTGGGAGAAGACTGTATGTGTGCACAGCAATGGCACGGACACCTGTTAATTGAAATTTTGCTCAACAAACACAGAGCACAGATGTTTTGGACTAGAAAATAGGCAACATTATCTGTCTGATAGTTGGTTAAAAATGCTCCAAAAGATGCCACGAATACAACTGTGGGCAGCCTCCCTGCTCCGCAAAGCTTTCAGGCCTCCTAGTACTGTAATCTTTAAGCCTTTTAATTTCAAGCTAACCCCTGTATAGTTTACTGTTGTCATATAAAGGCCGTTATTGTTACTTTTATTTATGTATTTTTGTACCATGCTATAAACCCACCTATTTCTGCCTCATAAAGTTTGGCATTTAAATATTGAAAGATGGCCGTATCCACTGCGATGTGACGCTTCAAGCTGAGCATTTTCACTGTCGCCATCTTGTTTGTGAGACGAGTTTTTAAAACTAAGGATGCATCTGCATGTGAAAATGCGCTCTTATTGGCTAGTGACTTGTGACAAGTTGCTACTCTGGATAACCCTACATTGCTAATAAGAAGAAATGTGATAAGAACTTTACTCATCCTGAGGACAATTTTTGTGCCTTTTTAAATAAAAGCTGTAAAATATAAATAGAAAGGACAATTAAAAACAAGAGGCAGATTAAAGAAAAAGTGGAAATGTAAAAATGTGCTGTATCATAAATGCTTGGCTAGTGGTGTAAATGGGCAGAAAGTGACAGACTTTTCATAATATTGATGCTGTTAGCAGCAGATGGAGGTAAGAGATGGCAAAAAGCAGAAAAATGAGATAATTGTGTAATCCACCTATCCAGTAAAGAACAGATGAAACTGTCTAAACAGTGTAAAGTACTGTTGAGCACATGATGAGTTTCAAACTGTTTATAAATGTCCCCCCTACAGGATGGGGAGGAGTTAAGTAGTCTTAATAGCCACAGGCTGAAGAGATCTCCTGTAGCACTCGGTCCTGCACCTCGGGGCAATGAGCCTTTTACTGCTTCTGCTTCTGACACTTCTAATGACTGTAATTTACTAAATGAACTTCATGTTTTATTCAGTCTGACCTGAAATAACTGAGTGCATAAAGTCATCAGGAAAATATTTAAAGAGGAAAAGAGCTCAAGAATGTTTTCTGATTTTTATACAATTTGAAGTTTTATTTTCGGGGCTGTTTTTGGAAACCAGAGGAGTCACCCTCTATTGGCCTGAAAAAATGCAGGTTTAAGGCAGTTTTCAAACCCAGAACTTGGTACTACATCGTTTGTACTGTCTATGGTAGAAGTGTGTGAGGACTGGGCGCCAGTTTAGCTCACAGCATGAGCCGGCGACCATAGGCCACAAAGACCAAATGCAGTGGCCTGACCTTGATTTCAACCCTCGACCCTTTGCTACATGTCTTCCCCCGCTCTCTTTCCCCACCTTTCCAGTCAGCTCTCCACTGTGTTATCTGTTGGAGGCACTTTTGGGCCCATCTTTAAAACAACAGCCACTTATTGCTTTACATAAAACATTATTATCAGTGTTGAATTAGACATTTCTCATCTTTTCCAGTTATTTTCCAGAAAAGTTGGAAAGTTGTTCTGTATAACTGGTACCTTCACATTTACTTCACTCCATTTATATTTAAACAGTGGCCCAACTTTTTGAAAATTAGGTTATTTGGAAGCTGCTGAACACTGATGAGTTTGAATAACTTCCCATCTTCCATTTTTACCCCATATCTTCAAATAGTGTGCCTGTATGCGGTGGAGAGCACAACATGTTTGTCCTGTAGTTAAGCAGCAGTAAAATGTGTTTACATTGTGATAGCTCAGCTGAAGGAAAAAAAAAAGATTGATTCACTTTTGAGGCAATTTGTGCCCTTCCTTGAATATAGTGCATCAGAGCTTTAATGCAGATCCAACAAACTGTGACAAAGAGGGCTGAAACATGAATAGAATACATCTTATGCATTTAGAAACCAAAGATTCCTGCGGTGTACTACTCTTTACACCCTTGAAGACACAAATTTTAAGTGCTGCCACACAAGAGTGCGAAAAATGGTGAATGAAAAAATTTTATGACATCTGCACATATGTATCTGCTGGGGGCGGTTAGTAGAGATATGATCTTTTTTCTTCTGCTGAAGAAGTAATTTATCAGAAAGAATACTGAATGCTTGCTTGTGCCAGCCTTTCCAATATTAGCATTGGCTTTTCTCTGCAGAATGTGTTTTAAAAGAACATGATTTATTAATAAAGAGAGGAAAATAATTTCAGCTATAATATGTGTAAGGTGTAAGGAGGAAACTGGGGAGAGGCCGACTTTGTAGCCACACAGCGTGATAAATCTTCAGCATCCTCCCAGAAGGACAGCTTCCCCATCTATGTAGTGCATGAATAATGTTTTTGAGAGGAAATGGTGCAGACATTGCGTTACCTTCACAGGTTACCACAGCTAAACCTCTGAAAGGGCTCTGGAAATTGCATTTTCCTCCCATCATCATAATCAAAACACTAAATGATGTTTTTATGATCGCCATTTGATCCCTGAAAATAATTTCTCGTATCTCTTTTACCTCCCGGCCACAGAAATGTGACACTAGTCCAGGTTGCAAGGTGACCTGGTGGCTTATGGTGGCCTCGTTCCATACTAAAGCTTTAATTAAGGCAGCGCGTGTTTGAAACCAGTACTGAAGCGTTATGCTCACTATATGCTTTAATTACCTCCCCCTTTTGCTTGGTCAAGAAAATAAATAAATAAAAGGGGACATAATTGTATGTCCAGTCACACTCTGATCCCATCAGGCTTATTTCACCCATCTCTGGTTCGTGTCCAGAAGCGCCTTCTTAAGCCCTTCAATTCATCTGAGACTCTAAAGTCCACCATATTCCTCAGGCTCGCTGAATTGTTTCATGCCTCCCACCCGGTGGTGACCTGGTCATCGCTCCATCTGGGCTTGACTCATCTCCTTCTGTGCTCCACAACAGTTGACTGACCTTCCCCAACTCCCGTTGCTTCTACAAATAGTTACTTTGATTTTTGCTCCCCTCCTGTCCAAAATGCTTAAACTGAGTCCAAATGAATTATTTTGAAGCCTACTCCTTCCAATGCATAAAAACCGCCCAAACATATCTCACTCCAGAGACGACACTAACTACACAAGCAAAACCATAATTTGTGGGCTCGTGTGAAAGCATAAAACCGGTCTTGTTTATGGTGCCGTCGACAGCCTGAGGTCTAAGGGCATACTATTTTACAGGTGCCTTGACAAGGCTGTTTATGCTCAGGTAGCGTGCTTTAGCAGCATACATAATTCATCATGGCATGGCATTCCTGTGCACAGCTGCAGCCCGACTAAAGGCTAATGCAAGTCCCCCGACCCTGAGTTTTATAGGTTAACAGTTGCATTATACTTCAACGTGTCCACGTCTCTCTCCGCAGGCAAAAAGGGAAGAAGCCATTTCGGTCTTTGCGCAACTTAAAGACAGACCTGGATCTGATGGTGGAGGGAGACCTGAACATCGTGATGGCCTTCGCTGAGAAGCTGAGGGCCGGACTTCACTCGTTTGTGTTCGGGAAACCGTTCTACACGAGCATGCAGGAGCGAGATGTACTCACGAGCTTTTAACTTTCACTCGCACTTTGTATCGTTTTAGGTTGGTGACTTTGTTACATGAAAGCATGCGCGTTGATGCAAGGCTACCATCATGTGCTGTGTCTGTTTCTGCTTTACTGAAAGAAGTAGTCTTCGCCTTCCTTTTACGCCTTTATCAGACTGATTGTTGCTGCTGTTATGAGCCATCACTATTAAACTTGTGTTATATTATCTTGATCAAGAATACTGTCAGTATGTTTTCAGTAGGCTGTTTCTCTGTAGGATGGAGTATTAGTGTTTTCTCATCCTTCTGTTAATAGAAGATCTGCATTAAGTTATTGTTAGAATTGGCTTAGGTGTCCACCGGGATGTTTACAATTTAATTTAAAATGATATTTATTCAAACATGAGTTATTCGTTTCTTCCCTGCCTGCATCGTGCAACAGCCTCCGCTGACCTTTGAACCTCTGACACTTGCCTTTTTCTTTTTTTAATTATCTTTGTTCAATTAATGTGAGCGGTGTCGATTGCCTGACTTTACAGAAAGGTTATGTAATCAAGGCGCCCATATTTCAGTATGGACAAAGACAAAATGAAATCTCCTCGTAATCCCTCCTGACAGACTCAATGTGTGTGTTTAGTTGCCATTACTGAATCCATTTCCCAGTTGTATGTAAAATAGATTTTTTTTTTTTATTTCCTTCCACAGTAACTGCCTAGTTATTGGATTGTTGGAAATGCCCAGCTTTACTGCAACCCTAAATTTGCTTTTGTCTTAAAATCTTGTTTGCGTGGCTCTGTAATAAGCTTACTCGATGTTGCGCCATATTACATTTTTATTATATTTTTAATCTTAAACTTTCTTTGTACTTGCATATTGGAATTCTTTTTTTATTTGTCTAATTGTACATTAACTTGTGTACATTAGTTCATGAATAATAAAAACAGTAATAACAAATAAAGAAGTATCTGGTTGTAAATCTTTGCCCTTCCAAGTTCCTCAAAAATTAAGGTCTGAAAGCTGAAGGTCCCTGATAGGTTTAAAAGCTGAGATGTTTCGTTTTTCATGCTCCTTAACAAAAACAGCGTTAATAAGTTTCAGCAGTTTTTATGTCAATACTTTTGGTTAATTTTGCAAATGTGTATTTATGTCCAAATGTATTTTACAATGATTAGCTTATCGATATATTTTCATTTTCTATTTCATATTAACCTTTAAAGAGACAAAGAAATTAAACTCTTCTGCAACTGACTGGGTAAAAATCTGAAGCTGAAGCTTTTTAAGGTGTCTGTTCTTGCAGAGGACTTTATCAGCTTCTCATCATAAACTCGATGCTTCTCTTAGCTATGCTGTGCCGTGCCGGGCAACTACTAATATCTGCCAGACATATATATCCCATAAGCTTTAGTGTGGAATTTCACAAAATAGTGTGCAAACACCTGGTGTTCCCAGGAGATGAAGCTGGTGCATGTGCAGAGCCGGTTCTGTTTTGGCAGGATAGTGTGCAGCAGCAGACGTGATAATAAAAAAATAACAATCTGCAGGGTCCAATTATTACCTTTCTTAACCATGTATCAATTTCAGGGACATAGGGTGTGGGGGCCTTCAGTCTATCACAGCTTTGGGCACGAGGCAGGGTACACGCTGAAGAATTTGCTGAAGTCCATCACAGGGCCAATACAGAACGACCAAAAGCATTAATGATCATGTTCACACCTACAGCCAATTTAGATTCACCAGTTAACGAGACATGTATTTGGACTGTGGGAGGAAGCTCGAATACGCAGAAAGAAGCCACACAGACATAAAACGAACATGCAAACTCAACATAGAAAGCCCCCAGCTGACCTGCAGATTCAAACTCAGGACAGTGCACTGCAGGAGGTATCATTCCTGCAGGAGCCTCTTACACTTTGGGCCCTTTTTGTCATACTTTTCATTTATTGACTTTGCCTCAGTTTCTGCTGGAAAGTAGAACATTTGCAGTTCTTGGCATTATTGGATGGATAGTAATGAAATGTCTTGCAAAGTATTACGGCCCCCGATATGCTGGCACCATTAAAATATTGGATTATGACCAATGAGCTTGCAGCTGTACTTGTTTTTAGATCGTTTCCAAATGTGTGCATCATTGTTTTGTTTAAAGCAAAGCTGAATATAGCTGAGAGTGCAATCCCATCTATTGGGAATGTATATGCACCATTGATAGCTGGGGCCTCTCTCATCAGCAAGTTTTACAACTGTGCTTTTGGAAGTGCTCCCAAACATCACTATGATTTTTACTGGCAAGCTCAGTTTGACTGACTGATGACCACGAGAGTCCTCGATGTAACTGAGTGTGCCAAGTGTACTTTAGCCAGTCAGTAATTGATTTCCTGAGATGAAGTGGTTAATAAATCCAAGTTATAATATCAGGCAAAGTGTTCACAATGAAATCTGATACTCTGATGAGACCGAGTGGAGGTCTTCAGTATGCAAAGAGAGCCGCACCGGACCTAAGACCCTGAGAATACACATGGCTGATCAATCAAGCGGATACAGTAAACACCAGTGGGTCTGTGTGTTTCAAGATGTTCTTGCTGAATAACATTAATGACATTTGAATAATGCAAAACTGCTCAATGGTGTCAGAGAATGAGGCCTGAAGTGGAGGCCTTCGTAAGCTAAGTGCAGCTTCTTTTAGATTGGACCATCTTTAAAACTAAAAAAATCTGCTTTTTGTAAACCATTAGAGGGAAAAAAAAGACAATTTTGAAGTTCATAGCCTTTCTGTAATTGCCTCATGCAAGAAAAGTCTAATTACGTGTCCTCTAGAGAGCCTTGAACTGCTGCATGTTTAAAAACAAGAGGGTAATGAAGCAAAAGTGAAGGAGCTGTTAATTACTAATATAGTATTTGTAGCTGCGATACCACGGACATCCTTCAGGAATTCAGGTGAAATAACACTCACAAGACAGGAAAAAGGATTTGTGTGAGATGCGGGTTTCCGTTAAAGCTACGGCAAAAAATAGGCTGGTCTTGTGGGAAGGGCTTGATTGGCAGGGAAGAGCTTTGAACCTGATGTTTGCAAGCTTTGCGGTAAAGCGACTCCCACGTGTTCTTTGGGGAGGCTTTGTTGTTGTGACTGGAGGAAGGCTTGACAACATCCTCTTACATTAAACAATACCCAAGAGTTCAGGCAATTCCTGGAGATAACAAAGAGTTGTGGCCTGTACTGTTTTCTGGTGTTTTTGAATTTTTATTTTATTTTTTAATATAACAGGAATCAAATTGCTTCTTGTTTTTCTCTTTTAGTATTATTATTTTTATTATTGTTGTTCTTATGGCTCCCAGGCTAGAAGCATTTTCATCAACTTAAGGTTCAAATATTATTAACAATTTCATAATATTGGTTAAAATGGAGGAAGCAATTCTCCAAGAAGAAGTGAAGACCAGCATGGTTTAGTTATGGGAACGGAATCTGTCATTATTTCAAAACACTTTGCTACAAAATGATTTAATTTTGCCATGAAATTTTGAATAATATTCATGATCCCTACAGAAGCAAATGTATTTGAATAAAGTGATTACATTTTTGAATTGTTCTAATTTATTATATTTATTATAACTACTTTATAAACAATCTGCTAAACACATAGATTGACTGACACATAATGAACATCGGTATAAAAGTCTAACATGGGAACATGGCAGATTTCTTCGGACCTTCTAATTCACATTCAGAGTCCCTGGACAGGGTACATAAAGCTATACAATACAAGAAAGGTTAAATACATAAAAACATAAAAACAAAAATTCATCACACTAAATTGAATTCTCCCTTTTCAAAATTCTGCAGATACAAAGAAGGGGAAACAGTATAATCATTTAAACTAGCTCTTCATCATGTGAACTACCTGCTGCTTGCTTTTGCAATATTTTTCTTACATCCCCAAACTGCTCAAATGTCAGTCATTTTCTACTGTGCAGATATTGCCATAGTCTATAAGAGCAAAAATATCCAAAGTTAATATAACAACTTGGCAGAAAATTACATATATTCCTAGAGAATGTCTTACTTTAAACATTCTTTGTAAGTTTGTAACAGAAAAATGTTATAAAACCATTTTGGGACCATTTACAAATCTAACGAAGAGAATTGTTGAAAGGTCTGGAAGAATAAATATGAAGTTGTTATAATTCTTTTGACTAAAGTATTTCACCATCCCCAAGACACAGAATTAGCATAGAGGAGCTGTGCTGCTCAACACACTGTAATATAATTTAGAAAGAATTTCTTCAACCAAAAAATCTAATTAAGATTGTGGGACAGGCTGAATGTATAGTGTTGAAGTCTTGGCGTGATCAGCCTACACATTACACTTTCTGTTTTGATGAGATGCCAGGAAATAAAGTATTAGTATACTTCTCCGGAATAGCCTGCACTCAGCTGGCAGTGCACTATACCTGTTTATAACCATCTAACAATGTTCAAATGTTGACTAAAAACACAAGCAATGCTGTTAAAGGTAAATTCAAGTTGATTGTAGTCATATCAGCAACACAGCTGATAGGAAATTGTCTGCCAATTGTTGCCAACAACACACAACAAAGGGTGTAACACATCACTCCCTAGAAGCAGTGCAGTGTATCAGTGTACCTAACTTTAAAGTGCTTTTAGTGCAAGAAGGTAGAGCCCAGATTACAGAAGGAAACAACATAGTGCAAGAAGTGTAGTTAATATTGCAAATACATGATACATGAGTATATGTTTCATGGCATTCTGAAGCAATCTGTGCAGCTAAACTGAATTAGCAGGAGGTTCAGTGCATATTTAAATGCACTGAACAGCTTGAAGGTAGGTACCAATCGTGAAGAGTGATGTTCAAGTTATAGTTCACAAAAACAGAGGACTAGGCAACTGGAAAAATAAAAATACATTAAATTCAATATTGTATTATTATTATTATTATTATTATTATTATTATTATTATTATTATTATTATTATTATTATTATTGTTGTTGTTGTTGTTGTTGTTGTAGTGATTAAAAAATGAAGAACAAATTCAAGATAATGAAAACTAATCCGAAACCGACAAAAATAAAGTCATCATTTATGAAAAATATAAGCATCTCTGATCAGTATGTGCTCTTTGTTTAATACTCTAGCAACTCACAGAGTAATGTGTGTATTATTTTAATGCATGAAGTAATTTTTATGTTACGGTATATCGATTTTATGTAACCAATACGACGTCAAACACCATTGTCACAAATACAATCACGCTGGGAGGCAGGAAGAATGTCTGTCAGCTGTGTGTCACGCTCTCATCTAATTGGTCAGAAGCTGCCTTGGCTCTTTTTTCCTATTGGTAGTTTTTGTGGCCGGTCTCGTCACAACAGGAAGAGATGCTAACTGGTCGTCTGCCTGGCAGGTAAATAGTACACACCGGGGATGCTAGCTGTGGTCATTTCCGACACTACTAAAGGACAGAAACTCCGGGCTAACTGGAGCAAAGATGAAAGCCCATTCTTTACTGAGGATATTAAGGTATGTAAGGAACACCAGCTGTTTTGTTTTGACAGTTCAGAAAAGGAGAAGTTGGAGGGCGCGGCCTGCTGTCATTAGCATGCTAGCTAACCTCAGTGCTAACGTTATGATATTGAGCGGCTCTTAAATTAATGGCTTAATACGTCATTAGCAAAGAAGGAGGCTGACTGCAGAGGACAAATCAGTAACTCAGACTTTTGCTACGAATGTTTAAAAAGAAGATAGGAAGATAAGCTAAATTCAACAACAGTTTTTGTTTGTTGTAGGTAATGCTCAGGAAATTGCTCAAGACTTGGGATTAGCTAGGTGTGTGGTTAGTTTCAGGTGTCTCTGGATTCCAGATTACACTGAGCTGGAGTGAGTAATCGTTTCACACCTGGCCTTCTATAAAATGATGCAGCGATGTCCTTTTATGTATGTCATTACCTCTGTCAACAAAGGCAAACTGACAGACAACTTCCCCATTATTATTTTTTTTTTTTGCCACGTTCGGTTCATCTTGCAGTCCGACATTTATTTGGGTTAAACGTCTTAATTGCTCTTTGGTTACCTGTGTGCGCTAATATAATGCTGATAATCAAATTAATGCACATATTTTGGGGCTTTTAATCTGCCAGTCATCTTAGCTATGGATTCTCTGTATAGCCTTTTTCAACTACGGCAATGGGACAGTGCGCCTCGATTGTTTGTGTACCTTTGTTTTTTTTGTTGTCAGAATCCCAACCACAAGCTAGCATTTATAATCCCTCCTAAATAAAAATAATGATGTTAGGAACAGGTGCATCTGTGGCTGATAATTCATGCCCGCATGCTTATGAGTTACTTTTATATCAGTGAGTATTTTTTTTCAGTCTATTTAGAAGGTTTGAATTGGACATAAAAAAGTACTGTGTAGTTATAACAGGGTTTTGTACTTTTATTTATCCACTAGGATATGAAATTGTAATGAACGCTCAGTGACAGTAGACTCACTAAGTATAGAAAGAGACTTAAATTGCACTTATTTCTTAAGACATCCCAGTGTGTTGTACATTTGCTCATTGTGTAAAAATGTGTATATGTTTATAATGCACCTCTTTAATGAAGAATAGAAGGGTGTCGTCGTCCCCCCCCCCCCCCCCATGTACTGAATTATGCAGTAGTTCTGCTCAGTGTGCCCATTGAATGGTCGTTGGCATGAAAAAGTTAGTTAACATAATTGTTGTTTACAAACTAAAGACTGATGGGTGTTGTTTACTTCAGATGATGACTTCTTGCTGTAATCTAGTCACCATTATGAACCTAAAGTGAAAACACTGAGCTTGCAGAAAACAATTATGAGTCAGTGATTGCCAACGCTGATCTTTCCTGAAAGCCAGCATCTCATATCATGTGCTAGATTGTAAAACCTGAACTTGCCTTACAGGAATGGATACGTAGTCTGGGTATTTCCAGATTACAGTTTTGTTTTTGTTTTTTTGTTTTTTTTAGAAACATATGATTTAAACATCATGATGGCTGATGATCATTCAGACTTCTGTGTTAAATTAATGCTTCAGACAACCATGCAAAATGTGATTTACTCTTAACAGTGTAGAGTCTATGTTTTAGCTTTGCAAGTGGTTATATGTTCTGTGGTTTATCAAGTCAAGTTGATCCCTTTTTTTTTTCATTTGATTTTAAAAATAGCAGCGAAAGTCGTAGTTGTACTAGCTGGAAATGCATGTCAGAATATGGTGTGAGTTAAAGTATTTTAGAGAGGTTTGGCGTTTTAATGTATTAACACTTTGCTTTAACATGAGAGTGTAAATCTCACACCAGGAGTGATATGAAAAGATGAGAGGGGAGAAGAAGTGCTCAGTGCATCATCATAATGTAATGCTATGATGACTTTAATGTGATGGGAACACGATCATTGAGGAAATTGTATGTTAGAAGGAAATTTTTTTTAATATCACTTCTCGATTTAAAAGGGAGCCACTGAAGAGAAGCTAATATGAGAGAAATATAATCTCTCTTTCTGTTCGCTGTTAGTACTCTTTCTGTGTGTTTTGGATATACAGAAGAGTGAGGTAAGCTTTATGATAAGGAATCATGGTAGGCTAGCCAGGAAGTAAGATTCTGGAATGTGGGCAGGTTTGAACACAATGACCTAAAGGATCTTTTGCCCATTTCCTTATAATTTGCTTCAGAAGAGAAACCGACAGCCACAGCAGGATTAGCATCTAGCAGGTCCATGTGAGATCAGAAACGTCCGTTAATTTAAAGTCTGTCAAATGTGACAAGCAAACACATGTAGTTACATGTAGTATCTGTCAGAAAGAAACTTTTAGAAACTGTGTTTTCTGTTGGAAATTGTGCTGGGATTGTTTTCATCTCACTGGTTTTACAGCCAACAATGTTTGGGGTGGATTAGATGAGGATTTGTGTTTGTGTGTACAGTATTGAAGCCTTTAAGCATGGGGTGACTGAGATCACAGCATACACGGGCACACATGAGCCTTTCACCAGCCTCCTGTCACTAATAATCATTGAAGCAAATACAAATAACTGAACGAGCCACAACATGCAAAGTAGTTACGCATTTTCCTAATTATGATTGTGCGTCATGTTATGCATACTGTACTGTACTGTAATGTACTGGAAATATGCATTATGTGACTGGTTTGAAATCTTAAAAAAAAAACTTCACAGTAAGTTAACTATATACTAATAACTAATGCTAATTTTATTATTTTCATGCTTTGGGCTTGCCTGTCTGTACATGAGTCCCAATGGACTCAGACAGTTATGTTCTAATGTGTGAAAATGTCTGCTGCATCTTTGCTTCATGTCTACAGGGATGTGAACTATAACTTGGAGGGATATGACCACAGGATATAAGATGAAACAAGCAATGATCCTTTTGCCCGCCAATCTTGTTTATTATTTCTCTTTTACAGAATCATATTTGCAAATTAATCTGCCAGATTTTGTGATGCAAATTTTATGCCAAATATGATGCAGCCCTGCCAGTGTAGACATAGTGTAGTTCTAACATGTAACTTGCTGTGTCGATGCAGCAGTTTTGATAACGCACATTTATCATTATGTACGACACAGTTTGCAAAATAGTTAAGACACTATAAAATGGAAATAAAAGCAGAAAAGCAAAAAATTTTGACTTATTTAAACTCTATATTAAAGAATTTTAAAGGAAAACATATTAGAGCCAGAAACTTAATTATTATTGTTATTATTATCATCGGGTTTTTTTTTTGTTTTTTTTTAATCATTTTGAGTGTGGTGCAGTTGTGACAGACATATTTAGTGTTTTGCATTATTGCTGATTTTAGCAAGACTGTAAACAGGATCTTAGTTGCTCTTCAGGACTTCCTTTGTTGTTTTTTCACAATGAGTCTAAACTTTTCAGCTCTTAATAAGTCTAGGCATGCAGTTCAGACTCATAACATCTAGAATATAGTTTGAACAAGTTTCAAGCCATTGCCTACAAAAGACATCTGGATGCCAGTATTTCTTTAAAACTTCCAAAGCTTGTTCAGAATTTATTCTTCACGGATGTGCAAAATGTTCATGTAGTGACCACTAATACCATCCCGTGCTTCCACAGATGCTGGCTTTCAAATTGTGCACTGAGAAAGTGGAAGGCCCCTGTGGAAATCTGGAACTCTATGTACCAAAACAGTTCCTGTGATTTCCAAGAATAATTTTAAGTTGTTGACTCACCCCCCGAGGAGGCAGCTGTGCGGATGCAGAGACGTTTCTAAAGGGGAAAAAAAAAGTTTAATCTTGTATTTATCTGCATGATGGTTATAACAAGTCACTATTGATAGCATTTGTCTTTCTCTGCAGTGATGTAGTTCATTGCATACTTAAACATGTTCATGTGCCAGTGAAACTAATTTGACATTTGATCATTTCAGTTTTAGACACCTGACTGCGAGCCTGTAGCCATGGATGGACATGCTGCCAAAACCAATGAAAGCACCTTCCCCAGCTTTGTGGATCTGGATAATTTCCTTACCAAGCATGATTCCAACTTCATCTGGCTTCTTGTTGGTCAGTAGTTAAAATTTTTATGGAGACACTTAATTTGTATGTGTTCCAAATATTGGCTTTGCAGCAGTAAAATTATTTCAGTCAATGCATCTTTATGAGAGTGCAATTTAATTCACTTCACTGCACACGAAGGGCATTTTTTTGGCCTTTATACTCGGTGTTGAATGCATAGCAATGATTCAGCTCAGTTTACAGTACGTTTATGTGTTCTCTTGACATGTTGGACATTTTGCTGTACTGAGCTCTAGGACTGAGTATAGTCCTAGATAAATGTTTTAAAAGCAGGTGTCCTTTGAATTTAAGCTTAATCCATATCTGGATTCAGTCATTAAGGAATATATACCCCATCTTTTTATAGAGAAGAGCAGGTTCACCTGAATTTGCACTAAAGCAGGTGAAATGGAGTGTATATGAATTCCATCTGCATTACCAATTATAGTGCCTAAGGAAACAGAGTACTTTCAGGTGGGGTTCCTAATGTGTTACTAGTACTCATGCTGTGCTGTTGCAGAATTTGACCCAACAGAGATTAATCAAGCATTGTGATTATATTTGAAAGTGTTGGCCTACTAAATTGTTATGTTTACAAGCAGACAGAAGCTTCTGTAACTCTTAAAATTAATTTTACTGACTGAAATCATGTTCTTTCTTTCCCCTTTCAGCCACCATTCTGTCCTGTGGATGGATTATCTATTTAACTTATTACAACTCACGCAACATTGGCCTCATTCTCACCCTCATCATCAACAGACTCTACAAGGATGGCTACATTCACATCGGTGTGTTCATCAGGAGCTCTGTCGCACAGTGATGAATAGGGAGGAGGAAGCGTTCAGTTGAAGGCGTTAACTCAATCTGCTGAATATTTCATGATGAGCCAGGTTCTCTCAGTGATTATATCCACAGCATCTGAGCAAACAATACCAGACTTTCTAAACATGGGTGACACAATCCACAATCCAATGAAACCTTACTTAGTTTTTAGGATGTGAGCTTCTCTTTCAAAAACGCATATCAATTAAACACAAACTTGAACCTGACTGACAGCATGAATGAGAAATGCAAAATGACAACAAAGGCAGCATGAAAGTTTAATGAGAAGAGCAAGGCGTAGTTGACATCTCTTTGCCAACATATGCTGGTACAAACTGAGCAGTCACCCTTTTGTTTGCGATTGACTTTTCTATCCAGATAAAGAGAATGTATACTTTTTACTGACATATTTGTGTCAGGTGTTAAGCAGGTTCAAACATGCCTCAGGTGTGTTTCGCTATCATTTAGCTTCAACTCAATCCTGCATGAATTTACAGGAAGGCATTAGCCTTTGTGGTTCTGTGTGGATTTTTGGAGCGAGTTAGACATTGTCTCGTCAGTCAGTGGAGAGGAATTTCACCAGTGTGAGGAAGCTTTACATTGGATGATAATGCATGAAGCACTCAGGTGCTGTCGCTCTGTTTGCATGAAGTAATTGAAACTGAGAAAGACATGTTATGAGCCAAAAGAGATTATTAACAGGAAATCAAATTCATCCTTCTCACTCAGTGACAGACTCAGACCCACTTGCTGATTTAGATCGTAATTAAGATTGTTTTTGGGGTGTTTTTTCTCTCTCTCTTTGATAAGAGTGAAAGTGCGATTAAATATCCCAGCAACACCCATGCTGCTGTTATTGTACCAGAGCTTTTATAATTCTGTAATTGCAGTTTTGTAAGGCAAGGCAAGGCAAATTTATTTGTATAGCACAATTCAACAACAAGGTGATTCAAAGTGCTTTACAGAGACATTAGAAACGATTAGTTATGTCTATAACTTCTGTTCCCTGAAGGAGAGGAACGAGGTACAACACATAAGTATGGGATATCACGCCCTCGCGTGTCCTGGCTGAAGAAACCTTTATTCACGCCTTTACGGCAGATGACGTGTGATGACACGCGCAAGGCCCCGCCCGCACATATAGCCGCTGCCATCACCGTCATCCCTCAGTTCGATAGCCGCTCTTCACCGAGCCAACTGCTCAGTGGGGCCACCCTGTGTTGTACCTCGTTCCTCTCCTTCAGGGAACAGAAGTTATAGACATAACTAATCGTTCCCTTTCAGTCGATTCACTCGGTACAACACATAAGTATGGGACCTATATACACGCCCCGCAGAGCAGCCACCGAACCGGAACGGGACCACCACATCCTTAGTGAGTGGTAGACCCAGCAGAAAGGACAGCATGAGCCACCGAAGGGGCTGTAACGTCCAACCGATAAAACCGCACAAAAGTGTGCGGCGACGCCCAATTAGCCGCTGCACAAATATCAGCCACAGGCACCCCTCTAAAAAGAGCCCATGAGGTCGCCATCCCCCTGGTGGAATGAGCTCCCACCCCGTGGGGCAACGCAAAACCTCCGGTGCTGTATGCCAGCGAGATAGCTTCTACAATCCAGTGGGACAGCCTCTGTCTGGACAGAGCTCTACCCCTATTCGGATTAGCGAAGCAGACAAACAACTGGTCACACAAACGCACATCCCGAGTGCGCTCAATGTAGGTGCGTAGCGCACGCACCGGACAAAGAGAATGCACCCTCCTCTGCTCCTCAGATTCAAAAGGAGGGGAGCAAAAGCTCAGCAACTCAAACTCCATTGAACTATAAGATGCAGGCATGACCTTGGGAAGATAGGCGGCATTCGGACGCAATACGACCTTGCGGCCATCAGGAGAAAACTGTGTGCAGGCAGGATGCACAGACAGCGCATGAAGGTCCCCCACTCGCTTCGCCGAGGCCAAAGCGAGAAGTAATGCGGTCTTATACGAAAGAAGTTTCATATCTACCGACTCAACGGGTTCAAACGGAGGGCCACAAAGGGCCTCCAGCACCAAAGACAAGTCCCAAGCCGGGACACTGGACTTAAGCACGGGCCTCAGCCGGCGAACCCCTTTCAGAAAACGCACGGCGAGGGGATGCGCACCTGGTGTCACCCCGTCAAAACCGATATGACAAGCAGATATAGCCGCTAAATAAACCTTGATCGTCGAAAACGAAAGGCCTTTATCCAACAGCTCCTGCAGGAATGTTAAAACATCCACAATAGAGCACTGAAATGGGAGAGTGTGGCGGTCCTGGCACCATCGCTCGAAGGCTCGCCATTTGTAAGCGTACAAGCCCCTAGTAGACGAGGCCCTGGCGCTCTGAATCGTCGCTACCACACTAGGTGGCAGACCCTTAGCAACCAAGTTTAACCTCTCAGCAGGTAAGCATGAAGGTGCCACAGATCCGGGCGCGGATGAAACACTTCCCCCCCCGCCTGAGAGAGGAGATCCCTGCGGAGAGGAAGCTGCCAAGGACTTGCTGCAAGCAGGCTGATTATTTCTGCATACCACGACTTCGCGGGCCACCAAGGGGCCACCAGGATCAGAGAGAGGGAATGCCGACGCACCCTCTCCAGAATTGGAGATATCATTTCCACTGGGGGAAATGCATACAGGAGCACGTCTGGCCATTGGTGCGCTAGCGCGTCCAAGCCCAAGGGTGCATCGTGGTCGATTATGGAGAAGTACAGGGGGCAGTGAGCATTCACCCTGGAAGCAAAAAGATCTATTTGCGCCTCGCCAAATAGATCCCAAATCTGAGCCACTATTGAAGGGTGTAACCTCCATTCTCTCACCAGAGGACCCCCCCTGGAGAGAAGGTCCGGCCCCAGGTTCAGGTGGCCCGGGACATGGGTGGCTCTTAGAGTCAGAAAATGAACACTGCACCATAACAGCAGAGAGCGAGACAGCTGCAACAGGGGAAGAGAGCGTGTTCCTCCCTGCCTGTTTATATAAGACACCACTGTTGAATTGTCCGTCCTGACTAAGACATGCTGGCCCTGCAGGACTGGACGGAAACGCTTTAGAGCTAAGAACACTGCTAACAGCTCTAAGTGGTTGATGTGCAGCTGGCGCTGAGCCGCGGACCAGATCCCTCTCACTGACGCACCCTCGCACAGCGCTCCCCACCCACTTAGGGAAGCATCTGTGGACACCACCTTGCGAAACAACACCCTCCCAATCCGAGAGCCCTGGTGCAGTAGCCCGGGCTCCCTCCAAGGACGGAGAGCTAGCATGCAAGACGCAGTCACCGGCAGCCTCCTCCGGAGGTGACGCGAAGCACACAAACGGTGAGAGAGAGTCCAGCGTTGAAACGCTCTCATTTTCAACAGCCCAAGCGGCACTACGGCGATCATAGATGCCATCATGCCCAACAAGCGCAATATCGTCTGGAAACGCAGTCTGCGTCCCAGCTGAAATTGAGCGAGGCAGCGATGAAACGCGGCCACTCTGTGCTCTGACAACCGTGCGCGGCTGGAAAGAGAGCATATTTCCAGACCGAGAAAAGCGATCTGTTGACCTGGGATTAGCGAGCTCTTCTGAAAGTTCACAGAGAACCCCAGTGTCTGAATGTGTGACAGAACCCGCGACAGCTGCGTCTCCGCCTGTTCTCTGGAGCAAGCCACGAGAGCCCAGTCGTCCAGGTAGGCCAAGATGCGGATGCCCCTCTTCCTGAGGGGCGCTAGCGCTGCCTCGGCACATTTCGTAAAGGTGCGGGGAGCGAGCGACAGCCCGAACGGCAGCACTAGGTATTCGTAGGCTACGCCCTCGAATGCAAACCTCAGAAACTGCCTGTGTTTCGGGTGTATAGCGACATGAAAATAAGCATCTGTTAGATCGATTGTCGCAAACCAATCTCCCGGGCCGACTGCACTCAGGAGCTGTCTGAGTGTTAGCATCCTGAACCTGTACGTTCGCAGGTACGTGTTCAAGACTCGCAGGTCGAGGATGGGACGAAGCCCTCCCCCTTTCTTCGGAATGACAAAATGACGGCTGTACCAACCTTTGTCCGTCTCCGAAGCGGGGACCACCCGTATTGCTCTCTTCTGTAATAGCGCCTGTATTTCCTCTCTGAGTACCAAGGCTGCCTCGGGGTTGACAATCGTGTTCACGACTCTTTGGAAACGAGGCGGCTTGACCCGGAACTGCAACCGGTAACCCATGGCAACGGTTTGCAGCACCCACGGAGAGGGGGCGCAAGCGCGCCACTGAGGGAAGTGAGCAGCCAGCCGGCTGGCCTGCAGCACTGACGGCGGGGCGCCGTCGCCCCCCAGTGTGTCTGCAGGGGACTGCATCCCCTGCCTGACCTGGCTCATTTCGCCTGCAGGTTGAGCATTTGAGATTGTTTGAGAGTAAACAACACTCTTTATTGATTGCAACATGGGAACATGTACATTTATACATTTTGTTGGGTGCACCTTTTCCGGGGCATAACAATGAAAAACAGCGGGAACACTCGATGTGGTCGCTTGAACATTCAACACATCTGAACCGTGTGCAGGGGTTATGTGCTTGGGAGACCGCGATAGGGAAGTGCAGCGCCTTCTGGGGCTGACAACCTGAACAGAACTTAAGCGGCACCTCTTGTGCGGCAACAGAGGGGTAAGAGCAGCGTCTCCCTGCTGCCGGATCCCTTCCCCACTCGCAATCACAGCTAGGAGGGCTGAGGCTTCTTCCTCCTGGGCGTCGGGTCCCGTCGGGGGCCCGGGGGAGGGCCTTTGCCCCAGGCCGACTGGCGTGGAGCTCGGGCCGGAGTACGTGCTCTCGCCGGCGGCCCTCCCACTCCAGCAGTGGGCGCCGGTCTCTTGCCAGCTGTCAGAGGAGCGGCGGGCCTGTGAGAGCTAGCAGTGGGCTTGGGCTGGGGCTGGCGTCTGGGGATGATGTCGCGCAGAGCTTCCGTCTGCTTCTTCCTCAGATCGAATCTAGCCTGAATGGCTTCAAGTGAATGTCCGAATAACCCAGCCGCAGACACTGGTGCGTCCAGATACACAGCTCTGTCTCTATCAGGGACGTCGGAGAGGGTCAGCCACAGGTGCCTCTGCGCCACCACTGTCGAAGCCATCCCTCTGCCCAGGGAGAGCGCTGCACAGCGAGACGCACGGAGGATGTAATCCGTGGTGACTCTAACCTCGTTAAGAAGAGGTGACAGCGGGCTGTCCTCCGGAACCAGCGATCCAAGCTCCGCCAGGCACATTGCTTGGTATGTCTGGAGCATGGTGACGGAGCTCATGGCTCGAGCGGTGCCGGCCTGAGCCCGATAAATCTTCTCCAGCTGCGAGGCCGAGAATCTGCAGTGCTTGGACGGCAGAGTTGCGGGGCCACCGACACCATGGTTATGGGACGGGGCCAGATAAGCAGCCAGAGACGGCTCCATAGGAGGTGGGTTAGCTAAACCAGCTCCCTCGGCGCCGTCCAATTCCATGTACTGTCCATAGCCGGGCACAGTGACGCGGGTAGACAGAGGTTTGTCCCATGACGCTGTTAGCTCGCAGAGAAAGTCTGGGAACATGGGGAGGCAGTTTTTGGCCGTTGCGGGCTCCGGTGGAAGGAAAAAACCCGCAAACCGCGACGGCTTCCGAGCTGGTGGAGGAGAGGGCCAGTCCACCTGCAGCTTCTCAGCGGCACGGCGAAACAGGGAGAAAAGAGAGGTGTCATCGTGGCCGACCGGCGCAGCAGCGGCGGCATATTGGGTCGACAATGAGCTCTCCTGCTCATCCTCCGACAAACCATGGATGTCCAGGCCGATGTCCAGCACGTCATCGTCTTCCTGGGGAGCGCTGGCGGGCTTCAACCCAGGCTGAAGCCCGTCAGCGCTCCTGCATGGTTCCGGTCCGTCATCGGCTAACCCGTCAACGTATTCCATGTGGTCAGCCCAGCTAATCGCGGGGACATCGACCTGAAAATTTTCGTCGTCGGACTCGGACGAAGCCGGGGCTCCAGACTCGGAAAGAAGAGGGTCATGCCGTGCGACAGCCGAGCGTCCCAGCACTCTTTCCACAAACGTCACCCGTCTTTCCAGGGTCGAGCGTCGGAGCTGGCGACAAAACGCACAAGCTTCGGGCTCCGTCAACGCTCTCCTAGCGTGGACGATCCCCAGGCAGACAGGGCAGGCATCGTGCTGGTCGCTGTCGTGCAAAGAGAAACCACATCCCTGAGGACAGGGGCGAACAGAAGATTTCTGCTTTGCTCGCTTCGGTTTGGAGTCCATTCCCAAAACGCAAAGCGAAACGCTGCACAAGAAAAACTTGAAAATAGCGCTCCGCGGGCAGCCTACGCACCAGCTGGGCGGTGGAGGCTAACACCAACAGGGGCAGTTAAGCTAGGTTCAAGTTGGCAGACAACGGAGCTAACTAGCAGTAGCTAGCTAGCCCAACTCAGCAGAGGTGTTCTCAGCGAGGTGAAGAGCGTAAGAACTGAGGGATGACGGTGATGGCAGCGGCTATATGTGCGGGCGGGGCCTTGCGCGTGTCATCACACGTCATCTGCCGTAAAGGCGTGAATAAAGGTTTCTTCAGCCAGGACACGCGAGGGCGTGATATCCCATACTTATGTGTTGTACCGAGTGAATCGACTGAAAGGGAACAAAAACAAATAAAAAGCATGATTTAAAATTGATTAAAACAAACTAACTAACTAAACACACACATTTCACACCTGTTCGCGGGATCTGAACCCTTATCGTAAGGGGAGCTACCAGTCCTTCTGTGGATGAGCTACTTTCTATTTTAAATTCCCTGAATTTAAAATACTCTCTAGACCCAGTCTAGACCCAGTTGGGGAGCTACCCAGAGCTCTAATCCCACACCTGTAATGATTCATTTAACTGGTTAAGCTTGAATTGAAGACATTGCAATCAAATCCAAAGAAATTTGCAGGATGTTACTAGTACGGTTTAATAGTAAAACCAACACTCTATGTTGCCATTTTAAAACATGCTTACACTGTTCAACTTTGCCTTTGTGCACAGGCTCCTTCTCCTTCTCTGTTCTGTCAGGGAAGGTCATGTTCAGAGATGTCTACTACATCAACCAAGACATGTCTATCAGGTAATCTGACCGATGTTTCTGTTGTTGCTTCTCCTCCATCCATCCCACTCTTATCTTATAATTTGCATGCTGATTGTTGTTTGTGTGTGTTACAGGATACAGGATGGCTTTCTCATATTTCGTTGGTGGAAAATGTATAATCCAAAACAGAAACAACATGGTGAGTAGAGAAGTATTTGATGACTGCTTAGATTAAACTTTTAAATGCATATGTTAGTCCACCACAGAAAAAATATATGTATATATTGGAAATCTTGGGTTATCTATGTTTGACTATCAAGATGCAACTTTTCTAACTGAGTTAGTTTCATGTGGCAACATCACCTTGAGTTCTGAGTTGTCTCTGTTTTTGCATCAGATCCCAAGGCAGAGACGAGGCTTTACGTGACTGTCAACGGCTTTGAGTTCCATGTCTATAACCGGACTGACCTCTACGCACGACTGCAGGAGACCTTTGGACTGGAACCCACGCTTCAAAGGCCCAAAAAAGATGAAGAGAGGGGGCGAGAGGACAGAAACAAGACACTGGAAAGGTATAACTACGGCATCATCGGGCAACTTTGCTTTTTATCCAGTGTTAAAATTCTTTGTAAGACATGAGTCTTATTTGAAGTTTCTAAGTTGTTAATTGCTCTAGTTGTGTTACCTTAAAATGAAATAAAAATGTCTTTGGATGATTTGTCAGTTTTTAGCTATATCTGAAACAAAAAGAACACATGCAACAGTCTAAATGCTTGTTTACCTTTTAAAAAAAAAGTGTATATTTTGTTTTTTAATTGTGATAACATTTTTGGGAGTACAGCTTTTTATATTTTCTCAGCATGTCTGTATGGTTTCAGTTCAGCAGAACAGAAATGAGTGAAAGAGCACATTCAGTGGTTGTGAATGATAAACAGCTGCTGAAAAAGTTGCATAATGTCACACCCTTTTCTATCTGTTGTTACCAAGTGGATTAGAAGTGCAGACAGAACAGAGCTACTGTCGTTTCCTGCTGACAGTCAAATTAGTTGAACTGACTAGAATCACACCTCTACTTAAAGATTGTGAAACTGTCTTCTGTTTCTTGTGTAGTGTCAACATTAAAGCTGAAAGTCAGGATCCCTCATCATCTTGGCGGTCCCTCATTCCCGTCATCAAAGTTAACATCAGCACTGTAAGTACCTAAGAACATCTCAAAACCTTTTAGAGGCATGTAATACAATTTAATAAAAAAATAATGTGTGTTTGCTGTCTTGTAGGGCCGCTTAGCATTTGGGAACCACTACCTTCCACAGACTCTGTGCATGAACTTTGAGGATGCCTGCCTGACGTATGCCACCAAACCTCCCTCCAGCCACTTGGACCAGTACATGCACATTGTCAAAGGCTCACTGGAGAATGTGCGGGTCATGCTGGTTCCCAGTCCTCGCTACCTGGGCATGCAGAATGACGAGTGAGTTCAAGTCATCTAACAAAGATAAGCACATAAACAGTATTTCTCTGTTTACAGTGTTGTTGATAATAAAACTTTTTACCTCAAAGCATTTTTAGAGGAGTTGTAGCCCAAAAAATAACTCGGCTTGAAGAATATCCTATTTCTTTATTTCCACGTATTTCTTTAAGCATATTATAATGACTAGTGCTAGTTCTCCGTAGTGCTTCTCATCTATCCTGCCGCATGCATATCTATGGTGTGAATCTTAAGAACAGACAGGATGAGACTGGGTTTGTATTTTTCATCTAGTTTGTACAAAACACAAGTAGAAGATTTTTGTTACCTTGGAATAATTTTATTTTAATGACTGCTGTTTTTTACTCAATTACGCTGCCAAGTGAATGTCGCTCTTTCAAGTACACTGAGACTGAATTGCATTGCATTAAAGATCATGGGTTTACAGTATAGAAGAATAGGCCACAGAGTTCCAAGTCTCTGTTTAACATATTTGCCCCCGAATTGTCATTTTGTGAATTTCTCATCTAGACCCCCCAGACTGATGGGAGAGGGCTTTGTTGTGATGCAGTCCAATGATGTTGACATCTACTATTACCAAGATGAACCAGGTAAGCTCATGCATGCACACATCCGCTGAGATTTCTGTGCTAAGACATGAATAACTGATAGCTGCTGACACTAAATGTAAAATTTGCCAGCCAGTATGCTGTCTCTATTAAAGTATATTCTTGATTGTTTTTAGTGCAGTTGTGTATTTTTGTTCAGCCTTCTGCTGATACCCAGGTTTTGACGTTTTCACTGTGTATGTGTCCAGGTCTGGTTCCTGTCGAGCAGGAGAGTGGCGAGGAAGCAGAGACGAGCAGTGAGGATGATAAGCTGCAGGACCTGCCTCCTTGCTGGGGTCTGGACATCGTCTGTGGGAAAGGAACTGACTTCAACTATGGGCCCTGGGCAGACCGGCAGAGGTGAGCACAGATGGACAAAACAAAATCAGCATGAAACCTGAACTAATAGGTTTTTAGAGTACAAGCTGACAGTTGGAGGTATTAGTTTTAAAGACATCTCTGTTTTTAATTGTAGTTCATACAGGTCCTGCTCAGGATTTTGTCACTGTAATACCACAAACTTATTATTGCACACACAGAATTTCCTTGGGTGAGCTGCCCAGACATATTAATCCTGGCTCAGTTATACTTTCAAGCATATTTACAGTGATGTGGTATGAACTGGAGAACTGGAGCGTAACTCCTTTTCATGTGTTGTTGAGCTCACCAAGGCTACCGAGTAAAAGCGTCATCAGCTGCACACCAAGAAGTTGGAGATTGTCTGTGGAGGCCATCACAAAGTACTAGGCATTAAAAATGTCTGCAAGCAGTAGGCTGCGCACTGATGTTGTGTCCATCTCTTTATTGCCTTAAATCTCTGAACATTATGTGAAATCCTTACTGTTCCTGTGTACACATAAAAAGATCTTTGTTGCTTGGTTGCTGAAGTTGTTTTCAGGGTCGTTATGCACTTCCATATTTTAGATTTCATTCCAACTAAAACATGAATGAATGTGTTTGAGATGATGACCTATTGCTCACGAACCAGGAAAGAAATTAAATCCAGCTTCAGTATTTGTAGAGGGCTGGCTTCTGGAAGGCAGCCAATCAAAACTGATTGGGTTTGGTTTTGATTGATGACAGAAAGAAAACTCCTGATTTACTGGACAGTTTAGTTTAGAGATGTGCCAGTAGAAACTGGCTGAAGGGGGGGGTGTCATCAAGTCTTTTATTCTAACACCCCGATGGTATGATTAGTTCACACTTGTAAGTATTTAGACTTGGCTCTATAATATGATTTTACCTTCTTCAGGGACTGTCTGTGGAAGTTCTTCCTGCCTGCAGACTACCAGGCCATGAAGGCAACTGAGGTGGCACAGCCGGGAAAACCCAGGCAGATCCAGGCCTTCGAGCTTCGCATGAACATCATTGCTGACGCCACCATCGATCTGCTTTTCACCAAAAACAGGGTGACTCTTGCTCTCTCTCCTGTCTGCTTTTTTTCCCCCTGCCAAACTCTTTGATCTGTCTTCGTCTCCCTGCTGTTCTCCTCGTCTTTGTCTTTATATCTCACCATGTTTGAGCTATTGATATTGGTTCATGTTTTATGCTTTTTCATATTTTCTTCCTGGAGCAGTGCAGGGATCTTCACAAAGCATGTGAAGTGCATACTAAATAACACCATTAATACACGTTGAATAAAAGCCTAAAATTGCTTGAGTCAGGAAAGATTGTCATTTTATTACATCTTTTGAACACATTTCTCTTCAGATTAGGTGATGTTTTTCTTTCTTGTATTTTTATTCTCTGAAGCGCCCACTCATAATTTGACAGCATGTATGATATTGCTGCTTGCTTTCTCTCTCTTCTGATACATCTTCATCCCTGTTACTAGGAAACCAATGCCATTCATGTGAATGTAGGTGCAGGCTCTTACCTGGAAGTCAACATCCCCATGACTGTGGGAGAGAATGGTAAGTGTGTGTTTCACTGAAATAACAGCAGTAGACCAAAGTATGAGTGTTCACATCAGCAAATATCCCCCTGGCTCAAGGTCAGCCCTGGTTAATGTAGACGCACGCAGCAGTTTTCTCATCATGTAGTAATCATCTTTTACACTTAATAATGGCTGAACTGCTACTGTGATAAGCAGCTTTATCAGATCTCACTAGAAGTTCATTTAAGTGTACAGCGATGGATTCGTCAAGCTGCTTATAGTATGGCTAATGATGAAGATGAGGGTATCTCTGTTTTTATTATTATTTCAGATATTTATTACCATTGATATTCATCAAATTCATTTCTCAATAGGGCTGCCAGAAACGATTATTTTGATAGTCGACTAGTCACTGATTATTTTTGCGATTAGTCGACTAATCAGATCATGCATCTATTGGACATAAAACGTACAGCTTATTGCACCAGCATGCATCTGCTCTTATATAACTATCATTAGCTTACAGCTTTAAGTGTTTAAGGAATGTGCTAACTAAAAATAAAGACAAAATGATAGTTTATTAAATGTTAATTACATTTGCAGATTGTTTCGGTGGAGTTTAATAAACTGAGCCGTCTGCTCCTTGCGATCTAAAATATAACAGCACAGTATATTCTCGAGCATCTCACACTTCTGATAATCAGTTGTCTGCTTGACGTTTATTCAGCTGTGTAAAAACTACAACTTTAATCTCAGCCAAACCGATTTACTCAGGAACAAATAAAATACTGAAAAAAGCCAAACAATAACATTTGTAAGTTATCTAAGTGACATATATGTTTCACCTGAGTAGCGAAAGACGGCAGTGGGTTTGAAAACGATTTGCCGGGAGTCCGGTGTTTTCACTGGCTCTAGTGAGCCTTGAACCCCGGCTAGCTATCGAGCTGGTGGGTAACAGACATCTCCGAAAACGTCGGAGCGCTTTTGCAAATACGTGGTGTCTTGATAAACTGAGCAGATATTTGAGGTTTACACAGCTACATTCTCGCCTGAAAATATGTTAAACTTTACTTTGTGACCCAAAAAGAATAATAAGAGTAATATTAAAACTAACTAGCTGTCGCCATTGTTGACAACTGTTCTGGGCCGCGCTATGAATTATGGGACACAGCTTCTTCTTCGGGGTTTAACGGCAGCTGGCATCCTTGTACACGCAGTGCTGCCATCTTCTGTTTCAGTCAGTTATTACACTCTTAAATCCTACTACTCATTCCTGCATCTTTTGTGATCTTACAAAGCTTCAAACAACGCGTCGACTATTAAATTAGTCGTAGACGATTTTAATAGTCGACGTAATCGTGACTAGTCGACTAATCGTGGCAGCCCTATTTCTCAATAATGTTTAAGTGTGCTAAATTTAATTTTGCAGTTTCTGCTGGCAGTTATTTAATAAATCATAATTTACTTTTTTCCTAAACATGATTTTTTTCTTAAAGTGAACCAATGTAGTAAATTGTGCAACATCCTCCATATAATTTAAATTCAATTTAGGGGCTGTAATGATTTAAACTATTAAAATCTTTGGTACGTTAGTGTGTAGAGTGTAGGTTTACTATTATGGAAATCATTCTTATAAATTGCACTGTAAAAATTCTAAAATTACATTACGTGCACTTTTGTTTTGTGATATTACTCAGCTTACTAAGACCTAGAGATTGTTTTCTTTTCCTTTTTTCTGTAACTAAACTTTTAAATACAAAGTTTAGTTACATAATGCATCTTATTACAACACTAATCTTATGAATGATTTCACAAATATAAAAATAGTTTGAAAAACAAAATGAAGACATTTAAACGAGAGTAAATAACAGTTGTTTTAACTCAACTCCTGCTTCCTTATTTAGTAAATGACTAATCGCTTATTAAAGATTGCTGAATGATTGCCTAAAGTGATCACTTATTGGTGTATGTGAGGTTAACCATGCAATGCTAAGCTGCAACTACTCAGCTCCTCTCTTCTGTGCGTTGCACACAGACTGAGGCTTGCCAACATTTGTTAAGTCATGGCCTGTGAGGAACATTGTTAACAACTATTTGCTTTAGGACTTGTGTAACTGTAAAGTTAAGGTTTTATCATTCAGAATCATTGTTTTGTACTGAGTAAAAAGGACAATCAGACCTGGCCACGTTGAAATCGTAGAGTTGACCATGAACTCCTCTGTATACCAAAGTATTCTAGAGTCAAATGTGAGGCCATCAAACAGCTGGGTCATGCAATAGGACAGTCATTCCCACCACAGTTGTAAAACTACAAGTTAAAAAAGAAAAGAATCAAGGTTGCAACGGCCCAGTCAAAGTTCAGACCTCAGCACGACTGAAAAACTGCATAAACGAATGACAATGAACTAAAGCAACATTATAAAACTCCTCCACAGCCAAACCTTTGTCTCACCTTGAAAGCACCCATAGTTTTTGAGATGTAACGATTTGTCACACAGAGCAGATGAAATTATGTCAGTGCTCACCTCTGTTCCCAGAAGTTAACATAAGCAGCTTTGGTAAATAACAGTGTTTCCAAGAACTTAACCGTAGGTCTAGCTTTTGAAAGATGATTGCTTTTGCCTTCAGGATACTCTCCCACCATCAAAGGTCAGCTGCTTCATGTGGACACCACCAGCAGCATGCAGTACAGGACCCTTCTGGAGGCTGAGATGTTGGCTGTAAGTAGCAGGCAATCAGCAACGAAGCTTTTCATTTGACGTTTTGGAGAGATTCTCGAAAGTTATTACATTTCCTTCAGCATTCAAGGAGAGCGGAGCCAAAGCAGACACCAGTGTTGCATACACACAAGGCGCCTCAAAGGTTAAAATTTGTTTTGTCTTTCCCATTTTTTTATTTTTTAGTTCCACGTGATAGCCAGCTACCCCCGGGTATGGAACATGCCCCAGTCGTGGCAGTGTGAGATTGAGGTGTACAAGGCCACGTACCATTTCATCTACGCCCAGAAAAGCTTCTTCACTGGTGAGCAAGATTTCAGATTCTTTTATTTGGCCATGTGCGTATTGACACATCAGGAAATCCCAAACAATCTTGAAAGAAATGTGTCTACGAGAATCACTTTTTCTTTTCCCTTTCTTTTTTAGATTTGATCCAGGATTGGGCGAGTGACAGCGCCCCCGATATCTACTCTTTTGTGCCGTATTCCTGGAAGTTCAAGATCCTTTTCCACCAGTTTGAGATGATCTGGGCAGCAAACCAACACAACTGGATTGACTGTTCCACCAAACAACAGGAGAATGGTAAGACAGATCCACCGAACAGCTGATGTTCATTTTAAATGAAATGTTTTCAAGAAATCACTTTTAATTTGTTTAAAAAACATCTTGAGCAGTTGTGCTTTCTGGAGGTGCTGCAGCCATTGAGTAACTGTCACTTTACGGGTCGAGCATTCATTCTCGGCAAGTTAAAGTAGTTAAAATGAAATGAAAGGTACTGTACGGTTATAAAAAGATGAGATTGATAGGGCGTTTTAGATGCTTAATTAGATAAGCCTAGAAGTTTAAAAACCTCATACTGAATATTTAGTGCAAATGTGTTTAACGATGTCCTGTACCTTTCTGCGTGTGTCATTTTAAAGGAAGTTATGTGTATTTGAAATAACACAGAGCCTTTGTAATAACAGTGATACAGTTCTACAGTGTGTCAAATAAACCTGCTGTTTATGCTTGTCGTGTCTACGCTGTGAGATAAGTATAAGAAAAACATCCAGGTAGAGCACGAAGGCAATCGACGCTTTAGTACCTCTTTAACGTTGGCAGCTAATGTCCAAGGCATTTTAACTCTATTAAGTCATGATACATCTTACAGTATATGTATACTCTACTTAATCCTAGGAGGACAGCAAACTAATCAATTGCATTATTGATCTTCTATAGTGTACCTAGCAGCCTGCGGCGAGACGCTCAATATAGACTTCACTTTGCCTTTCAATGAGTTTGTTCCAACCACCTGCCATACCCGCTTCAGCTTAAAGGTGAGTGAATCGGTTTATAGTTTATTCCAAAAATAAATATCCAATAGAGAACTATTTTTTTTATGTAGTTGTAAAGGATTTTCTTGTTTAAAAAACATTTCAAAGCAGTATTTTATAGATACAGATTTATTTGCTCTTTACTCACAAATGTGACTCCAGAAGATGTGTAGGTGCATTAATGTTTGCGTACTTTGTCCTCCTCAGGCGGAAGATACAGACATGCGACTTTCCCTGCCAGAGTGCCATCCGAGCCGCTGCCCCCTGCTCACCCTGGCCAAAGACTACCAGAACATGAAGCTGCCCCCAGACATGTTCATGCCGGGGGAGAATCAAGGAGCTCCTCCTCCCAAAGCCGCCAAGTCGAGGTGGAGGAACATCACCCGCGCAGAGTGAGTTAAGGCCAGGAATCATTTCTCTCTAGTTGTGGGGGAACAAAGTGAGTGCGTTAGCAAAGAGTATGATGACTCACCACCGTAACATCTCTTACTTCTGAGGTAAAAAGATAGTAGGTGGTAATTTCAAGTAAGAGTAGCACTAACCTGCACTTTTCATGCTGTGGTCTGATCAGTTGTTGCTGCCATGTTGGTTTGAAGTGACATGAAGTAGACTTTGTTTTAATGGAGCTCGTTTCTACTCAGAAAAGGGACCTTTTGAGAAGCATGAATACATCTTATGCAAGATGAAGCTGCAGTTGTGTGCCATTTAAGTCAAAAGTAGTAAATACAGACATTAAAAATTAAAAATAAGCCTTGCACTGTTGCAGTCATATCTTGTTATTTCATGAACAGTAATTGTAAAAGCGTGGATAGCTTACAGATATCACATCTCGCAAACCCTCCGTTTTTTTTTTGTTTTGTTTTTTTTTTTGTTTTAACCCCCGAGGGTGTTTCTATTCTCGATTTAGGAAATATCACCACTCTTACTTGCATATCTCGTGTTCTGAGATATTTTAGGGTGTCTTGCATGCACATGTTTAAGGGCTGCACATCAAATTTTTAGTGATGTTCAAAGCAGAGTAATGCGCGGGCTGTTCCAAAAGCTTCAGTTTGTATTTCTTGAAGTAGGTGATGGGGGATTCTGAGGTCTCCTTTTTTTTCTTTTTATTTATTTATTTTAGTTTATTCACTGCATGAATTAAGATTTGAATCCAGAAATGGCGTGATACATGTTTTCCTTTTTGTTTTGTTTGCTGTGGAACAACCTCAAAGATTTTATACCCACATTTTTAAAAAGGCAGCAAACTGTTCTTGTCATCAACTGTTATCCTTTTCTCTCCCCACGGAGCTTTGTTTTAATACAGTGCCTCAATTCTTACCTGCATCTGGTCACAGCACTTGTTTCCAAAATGATTCTACCTTCTGTGCAGATGTTGTTTTCTTCTGATGACATAAAGAAGTGGGGTGCTGCTGCTGTACTATCTAAATGTTCTTATATGTGTAAGCCTTACCCAAGCATTGTACTGGTCTGAGGTGGAGAGGAGAGAGCGGAGCGGGAAAAGAGAAACTGCGATTAATGGTCAATCTATTGTTCCGTGTACGGCCACAAGCTGTGGTTAGTGACCGAAAGAAAGAAATTGCTGAAATGAGCTTTCACCAAAGGGTATCTGTGGCTCTCGGTTAGCAGTAAGGTGAAGAACTCGGTCATTCGAGAGGAGCTCAGAGTAGAGCAGCTGCTCTTCCACATCAAAAGGAGGCAGCTGAGGTGCTTCAGGTGTCTGAGTACTATGCCCACCAGATGAGGTATTTCAGTCGTGGCAAACCTGCCCAGGATACACTGGAGATATTGTCTCTTGGCTGTCATGGGAAAGTCTCTGTCCAGTTAGAGGGGTTGGTGCAGGTGACTGAGGAGACAAAGGTCTGGTTAGACTCCTAGCCCCACAAAGATGTATGTATGGATGTGTAGCAAGGTTTAAAAGCTAACTTACCTATTTATCAAGCTTCAAATTTATCTTGTATTGTGATATTTTGTACAGTAAATGCTTTACTTGTCAAAACTCATCAGGTTATGTGTTTTGCTCACATTAGAGCTGTGTGAGATTAGTGTTGACAAACTAGGAATTGAGCCTGGGCTTGTTATGCAAATGTGTAAACCACTCGGTCAGTGGGAGTTTAAAGAGATTGTAAAGATCCTTTGCTATTTAGGCAGCACATGCACATGCCTTGTGCACTGGGTACATGATAACCAACATCCAGATCATTTATTATACATGACCCACAGGCGCAGCACTGTCAGACACCCAATAACCCCCTGGGAGGTTACGATCGAATACTTTCTGAGCCGGCACGCTGTGTGCTACCGAGAAATCAGGCGTGACCTATTTGCTGCGTCTGCTGTGTCCTCGGATGAACGGGTCATGAAGCAAACGATAAAGTGTAAAATCCATCTGAAATGGTGATAAAGCATTATGACTGTGCTCTGAGTGTCCGTGTTTCTCGTCCTTACATCAGATCTGGTTGGGTAGATTGCTGGAGTGTGCCCAACTTTTTGCTTATCATTGACTACACCTGGCACCCCATTTATCCCCAGAAGGCTGATGAGCAACTCAAACAGTCATGTAAGCTAACTGCTCAGTATGAGTTCTTTAAAATCTGTCATCATTGTTTACATTCGTGTGTAGATACTGTTGTTTTACCTCGCTCTGATTATTTTCCCAGTTTCTGAGATGGAGGAATCCATGCTATCGGCTTTGCGGCCCCCAGAACACACCTCAGTGGCTCACACATCTGCTTCAGCGCCCCACAGTCGGGCAACCACTGATCCCTCAGAGCTGCCCCCTGACAGACTTCATGTGGAAATGGAAATGTCACCAGATTCTCAAATAATTCTCTATGGGCCTTTGCTCCGAGCTCTGATTTCCATCAAGGTACCGAAATTCTTACTATGACTTACTATGTAGTCACTGAACCAATTTATTAATAGACACTTCATAACATAAGCACCAAGTAAGCATAAGAGGAATGAAATCATGAAAAAGTTGCCCTTTTTTTTAAACAATTTTCTAATCCCCCTCATATTTTGTTCTCACAGGAAAATTATTTTGGCGAGGATGACATGTACACAGACTTCGAGGAAGCCGTGTCGAGCCCTGTGTTGTCCACTTCTACTTCCTCGGGCCTTGGCTGGTCTCCACTGGGAATGGAAGACAGCGAACATAAAGAAACCTCAGACATCCATCCCCTTGACCTGCGGCCCTGGGACATCACCGTGCTCATTAACCTCTACAAAGTTCACGGCCGGCTGCCAGTGGTAAGACTGATGACACAAGTAGTTGAGAACGAGGGGTGGGGAGCAGAGTTAGTGCACAGAATATGGTTATGAAGCATTTGCTCACTGCAGTGGGAAACAGTCAAGTGTAAGACGAACAAAATAAGCCATTTTTAAAGTATAGTAATCAGTTACTAAATATTGTGTTTTAATTGGTAAAAGAAAAATGGAAGAATGTAAATTTGCATCAGGTAGACAGATTGTATACCTTCGATAATATACATTAATTATCTTTGATCAGTAGGTTTCCATCAGTGTGTGTCTGTGCTGATGACTCAGTATGTTTGCTTACTGTATCTGGGCTCTACAGCACTGCAGCAGCGAGGGTCCCGAAGCTCCATCCGGCTTCTTGGAGCGGCTGTGTTTTGAGATGAAAAAGGGCTACAAGGAGACAAAGCTTCAGCTGCTCCTGTCCCCTGTTCACATCTTTGTCAGTGACAACTACCAGGTATTAGACTCACCTTCCTGCTGACGCTGGGCTCCTGTGATTTATGGAGTTTCCTAAATATATAAGTATTAGACTAGATTTGATTGGTCTTAGACACTTCTAGTCCCATCTTTGTGTATTTCCAGCAAACAATTCTTCTATTTCACTCCCTCTACGCCTTTCAGTGACGCAAGGCACCTGCATCTTAGTGCTACACTATTTTTGGACTCCCAGACCACATTCCTATTTAGAGGGCTGTCCTGCAGGAGAGCACAGAGTTACACTTTATCATGTTAATGCAGCTATAGTGAGTAAACATAAATGAATAACTGAAGTTAAAACAGCATTAGAGCACATCTGCTCAACTTCTCAGTATTTCAGCTGAACCTTCAGATTGTTTTTATACAAGCTAAGATTAAGTATCGTCACAACAGGCTAATTCGATACATTAAGTAGATCTTAATCACTGGTTGGTGAATACTATGCAACTCATGTCTACCTTTGTGGTTTTTAAAATATTTTAAAATATTTACAGAAAATTTATATCGTTATCGGGATGATAGATGTCTTATATTGGGATATGAGATTTTGGTCATATCGCACAGCCCTAGTGTCCACACACTTATTTGTTTTTTTGTTCTTGTTCTTGTTCTTGTTCTTGTTCTTCTTCTTGTTCTTCTTCTTCTTCTTCTTCTTCTTGTTCTTCT
The DNA here is from genome assembly GCF_964374335.1 of Astatotilapia calliptera. Taxonomy (NCBI): domain Eukaryota; kingdom Metazoa; phylum Chordata; class Actinopteri; order Cichliformes; family Cichlidae; genus Astatotilapia; species Astatotilapia calliptera. The sequence goes on along the minus strand of NC_137440.1, from coordinate 14,338,967 downwards.
TCTTGTTCTTCTTCTTGTTCTTCTTCTTGTTCTTGTTCTTGTTCTTGTTCTTCTTCTTCTTCTTCTTCTTCTTCTTCTTGTTCTTGTTCTTGTTCTTCTTCTTCTTCTTCTTGTTCTTCTTCTTCTTGTTCTTCTTCTTCTTGTTCTTCTTCTTCTTCTTCTTCTTCTTCTACTTCTACTACTACTTCTACTACTACTTCTACTACTACTACAACAACATAGATATACAGCTTTAGTTTAAGAATCTCTGTCCTCATGAAAATCCAAACACCTTTGTCAAGTTCTGTCAAGGAAACAACAGGTGATGATATAACCCCTAAGAAATGTTGGCCTATTGGCAGCCTGATGGAGCAGTAACACAGTGCAAAGTCTGATGTCAGATAAGGAGAGGTGTAAGTCTTTGTTTGTCATGTCCACATGTAAATGCAGAAACTGAGTTTGTGAAAATCTCCACACTGGAAGGTGTTTTTCAAAAGCTGTTTACCCAAATGTGGACAATAAACTGAGACGTCCAGGGTGCTGGTGTAATTTACTTTTCTCATACTAATCACATTTGGCCAAAGTTCTTTAACTTAAGCAAATTCTGCCATTTCTTCACTCTTTCCTTTAAACTGACAGCAGTTGTGTTTTGTAGTATTTTCAGTGCAATTTTGCTATTAACTTGAATTTATTCAGATATTACTTGAAACCACTTAAGTCAAGCAACTATATGGCTTTGCATTTTAATTGAGTCAGCAATAAAAAAACAAACTGACTTTTTTTAAAAATTTAGGCTGAAAGGGCAATTCAGTCCTTCAAAAACCATAAAAGCTGCTGTAGATGTTGCATAATGTGAATCGCGCTTGCTATAGCCGCATATTTACATAAGCAGCTGCATATTGTGCAACTGCACAGAATTTGTAATCTTTAGCTGTGTTAGATCCTATTTGCTGCTGAGTTAATAACTTTCACTAATCCTCAACAGAGAATGTGTTTTCATCTCCCTCCCTTGGCTAGATAATATGCACTCTTTAAATCTGGAATACGGAAAATCTGGAGGCTTATTAAAGAACGTTGTCACAGGTTACACGTTAGGGGGAAAAAAAAGCATCGTGTCATATCAATTTATGATGGTTTTGTAAGTGCAAATCCTTTCTTTTGTGACAGCGTCCCACAGCTGATGGGGTGTTGAGAGACGGCCACCTGAGTCTGTCTGGCCTACAGATGAGGGCCCATGCCATGTTCTCCGCTCAGGGCCTTCCTCTGGGCAGTGACACACTGGAGTATGCATGGCTTATTGATATGCAGGCTGGGGGGCTCACTGGGAGGGTCACTGTTCCACAGGTGTGTGAGTCTGTTTTATTAACTGGAATTAAACACCAGTACAGTAGAAATCAAACCCGCGTTTGCAAATTTTAAAGAAATGTGCAAATTTTTACTTAAAAGCTTGTCAGAGTGTGCTGTGCTGTAATGTTTTTCATGTTTCAAACCCCCGTAATCACTGTATCTATTTTATTTTCTTGTTACTGTTTTTCGTGGTGATTATTTAGGTGGCCAGCATGATTGAGTGGGCTAAGACTTTCCTTTTCCACGTGTTCTCCCGGGAGTTCCAGCTAGAACAACCCAAGCCCTCTGTCATCTGCCAGCACGGTGTTGATCGTCGCATCTGCGATGCCAAGGTGCAGCCAGACAGCATACAATGAAATACTGCGTGATATTTGAGACTCATTTCTAAACACATTTTCACTTTCTCTGCTGTCAGGCTCCGGTTTGAACTAGTTAGCAGTCGTGTGTCTGAATTGCTTACTGGAAGCTGCTAAATTAGATCATTATGGCTGATGGCTGCTTTTTGTGAGATTTGAATGCTGGTCCGAGCTGTCCTTTGTGAAATGAAATGTTCAAATGAGACCAGAAAATAAACTGAGACCACTTTGAGCCTTTCTTTAATGATGCATGACTCAGAAAGTGCACTTTTTCTCACAGAAAAACAAAGTCTGAGAAAAAAGTCTAACCCGTATCTATTTATCTGCTTGGAACAGCTGTACATACACAGCACCATGATGTATAAAATGATGGAACATGTCTCACAAAGTGTCTTGTCTGTATACGAATACTAACAAGGATATTTTTGAAAATGCTGCCTAAAAGCCCTCATTAGTGTCTAAGCCACTGTGTCTACAGGCTGTGCAGCAGTATTTAAAGCATAGTCTAACACTAAACAGCAGCTTGGCTTTTAGTAAAGGTTCAAAAGTTTCTGCTACTAAATGATGGTTGTCTTTCAGTTGAGCTGCCTCCCCGGTCACTGTCGCACATCCGAGGAGCTGAAGTACACCATGACCCGCCTGGCCATGGATGGAGTTGACCTCTTCATTGTCGAGCATGGCTGTGCTGCCAGTATCAAGGTAATGAGCGTGAAAAAACCAAAACTCTGAAGCTATAACTGTTTAACTTCAGAATGTTTCTTTTTCTATACTTTTTGAGGATCTTCTCTGTTTTCTCTCTTCTTCCCCACCTCCAGACGGGCATTATTCGTGTAGCCAACTGTAACCTGCACAACCAGGCAGTGGGCGAGGGCATCAGCGCTGTGGTGCAGGATGTAAACATCCGGCAGTACATTGAACAACAACACGCTGAAGTGACCAGGCTGCAGCCGGCTGGACAGGGTCAAGGTCCGGGTCAGCCGTTGGGTCTCGGTCAGCCGCCTTTGCTGCGACGTTCTGTCTGGCTGGAGGCGGGTGCAGTCAACCTGAACCTCATCACGGCAGATATTGCCCTGGCTGCTGACCACCCAGCCAAATGTGAAGTGCAGAGGCAATTTCTGGAACTGCACGATGCTCAAACCAAAAGGTAGAAGAAAACAAATCTAAGCATTTTGTTTTCCAAGCCACTATTTAAAAAAAGAAAAAAGTTAAATTTGTTTTTTTTTATCTCAGCTTTCCAGCAGTGCGGTCACTAGCACCCATGAGATAAATGGGAGACCAGTAATAATTGCAGGTTTTGGAGAATGTAAAAGCTGACATTTCTTTTCAGAGGGGGACTGACTCACACTTTGAATCACACTCCTCTAGAATGTGTCACTGAGACAGTTGTGAAGCTATTCAACTCATTTACATGTTGTTCATTGTATTTCGTCATTTACAGTATCCTGACTCATTAAACATGATATCAGACTAGAGTTTTGGTCACTTGCTGTGATTCTGAATGGAATAATTAAGAATCTGTTAAGGAACCAGTGCTAGTGAAGTGCTTTGTTTTCAGTCTTATATTCCAGCATGTGTATTATTACTGTAGGTAAATGTTACAGGTACATTTTATTGTCAAGGTCCCAGTATGAATGACTGGATAAAATCAGGCGTACAGCAGGGAAAGAAACCCCCTTTTTTTTTTTTTTTTTTTTTTCAACTAAGAAAGAGAGCCCCAAAACTATTTTTCTTATTTACTCAATTTCTCTTATTTTATTCACTCCTCTTTTCCTCAGACTCTGGTTCCTGTGGCCAGAGGATGCCAGCATTCGGAACAAGCGAAACAGGAACCGCTGTGGCTGCCTCGGTGGCTGCAGGTTCTTTGGAGGTACCAACATGGGGCTGGACTTCTTCAAGCTAGAAGATCTGATGCCCTCCTCCTCATCTGCATTCTCTTCATCCAGCACCGAGTCAGACATGTGTTACGGCCAATCTTTGCTACAGCCTGGGGAGTGTATCATTACAAAGGAAACGCCCAAAGTGGATGGTAAGATTTATTCTTTATTTTCTACTATCAACAAGAGTGACTCTCCTTTTAAGGAAAAAAACAAAGAATAATTGCAATCTTTTTAATTCATAAGCAAACGAAATGGAACCTCTCTGACTAAACAAGACCCTGCAGGAAGAATGCGTTTCCTTTTCTGTCCAAGGTTCGATGACTGAGGGTGTTTTAGATAAGCAATATGTTGATGTACATACATTTTTTAATCCCTCTCATTTAGGAGGGAAGGCGGTTGGACTGAAAACAGACACACACTCTCCTTGTCTGCCTCCTGAGCTGCCTGAGAGACATGGTCAGCAACACCTGAGTCTCCAGGTGCCCCAACGATCCCACAGCTCGGCCTCTTCCTCTGAAGAAAACAGCTCCTCCAGTGCTGCCTTACCCTTACTGGCAGGAGAGAGAGATTCCCCCTCGCCAAGCACAGAGGAACGCGTGTTCCCCATGAATGGCAAAAGCCCTGCTGAGTGAGTAGCACATTCATGCAATTTACTGTGGTCCAAAAATTCTGAACCCCAAATATTGAACTCTTCTAGTTATGTTCATGTATTAGATATAAAGTGTTGAAGTTTTCCCTCTATATATTTCCTGTCATGCCTCCTGAATGCTGCATTTTCCCCGGTTTCTTTGCAGCACCCTAGGGGAAGTCCCAGAAGTATCACCGGTCTCACCCAACAGCTCCCAGGACCGCTCCTCAGTGCGCTCACCCCTCTGCTCTCCTCTCAAGCGTCAGTCCTCTGTGCACTCTGGTCGGCTGGGCAGCACCAAGAGCCTGTCGGCGGCCGTTTTCACAGATAAGCCGCCACCGGTGTTGTCTGGAGGCGTGCAGTTCAGCAGCGAGGTTTCCCGCAGCGATGAGAACGTCTTGGATTCCCCCCATCAGCGTAGAAGCTACGGCTCCTTTCCCTTCACGCCATCAGCGGACTCGAACACCTTCCATCAGTACCGCTCTGCCGACTCCAGCATGTCAGTGGCCGACAGCGAGGCCTACTTCTCCGCTGCTGAGGACTTTGAGCCAATCAGCAGCGCTGACGAGGGACCGGGGACTTACCCAGGACGCAAAAAGAAGAGGAGGCAGCAGATGCAGCAGCCTCAGCAGCCACCGTATCACATGGAGAACTACAGGTCAGATGAGATGATGACATACTTTAGAAAATGGAGCGTGCAATATTCTCCAAATGTCGCTAAGCCCCAGGGAAGCTTGCAAAAGTTCTCAAAGTTAAAGAGTTTGAAAATTTGAGAGCAAGAGCATGGTCAGATCATGTACAAGGTTAAGCATGGGGATTAAGGAGATGGTAGACTGAAGACAGCTCACAGTAACATCAAAGAGTCTCTCATTTCTCCTCTCTAAGAGCAGATGAATTAATGACCTGTTTAGAAAAGTTCTGACCTTGCTGCATTTCTTTCAAAGTGCTGCCCCTTTTAAATAATAATAATGAGCAGTTGTAAAGAATTTGTTTTAATATATATTGTACATGTTAAGATTCAAACTCTGTTGAAATACACCAAGAGAATGAGTGGTTTCACTTGAAGTTTGAAGGTAGCTGGAGTTGGAAGCAAATTCAGAGACCTTTTAAAAACAAGTAACTAGAAGACCTTCAATCTTTACAATGATTGTAAAATGGCTCGATTCAACTATGAGTTAGAATACTTGAACCGTGTTATGCAATTTTTATCTTTAATACCAAACTAGTTGCAAATATCAATGTGTAAAGCAACTTGGCCTGAAGCTGAATACGGTGCAGCTTTATTTTATTACTGCGATTCAATCATGCATGCACGGCTGAACGTCATGGAGGGGATTTGAACAAATGAGATGTTTGATCCACGGCAGCCACTCACTGCAGGTATGTTTCGCAAATTGGATTTCGCTCTCGTTCTGAAACTACCTCCTCATTTCTCTGCTGCCTTAAATTGCCCTCGCATTGATTTCAGCACGCTTTTTTTGATTGATACAGCGTCCACGAAAACATAAATAATCAATTCGCTCTCGTGAAAAGTTTCACTCGTGGAAACTATGAAAGCATAAAGCTGAATTCAAGAGCATAAAACTGCACACGGACGTTCTCAACATTTTGGTTCACAACTAAGCTTTCAAAGGATTTTTGCTTTTAGATGAAATGAAAGACCGTTTTGCACCAAAACACTGACATCTTTTTAATCACTTGACAAATTAATTTAAGTTCTTTTTATTCATATTTTGTCCTGCCACAGCCGAAGCTCCATCTACCACAGTGTTGAGGGTCCCCTCACGTACGTTCTCAATGGGGAGCTGATCACTGAACCACGTCCTCTGCCGATGCCTCCTACACTCCCTCCACTGCCGCCTCAGCCCCTGCCCAGCCACACATCTCAGGCCTCCTTTGTCTCAGCCCTGGCAATGGAGGAGGAAAGCTCAGTGGAGGCAGAAAAGATGGCGGAACCGGGCCCGGTAACTCGACAGCCTCACGTCATGGCGTGTTACCAGAACTACCTAGCCCACTACCAGGTAAATTCTGATGGAAAATTCATTCATCTATAGCCTGACATTATGATTTGATTATTATCCCTATATTTAACTTTACCTCTGCTAGGTCTCAAATTGGTCTGTCAAACAACCCACCAATAAAAGAACCTCAAAGTCTTCGCTGCATCGCCCCCTTGATCTGGACACGCCTACCAGCGAGGAGAGCTCTGGCTCTTTTGACCAGCTCTCCATCCCAAGCTTTAAGGTCTTTATCTTAATAGTATTAGTCTTCATGTAGTGAGATTACTGACTCAGTCCACATGTATTATTTCCTCTGTAATGCTGTTAATGCTGGCATTGTGCCTCTATGTCCATTATTCACTCAGACCATCAGTTTAAGAATGGGCCTGTTTCTTATACATTACAGGTAATAAAGCACGGCCTCTCAGCCAGCTTGCTGTTAGACAGAGGTGTTCAGCTGATGGGTGAGAACAACAGGTATTTGACCTTCATCATTATCAGTTGAAAAATTCTCATAGGAACGTGTGGGCTGTTTTTTTTTTTTTTTTTTTTTTTTTTTGGTTTTTTTTTGTTTGTTTTTTTTGCTTTAAAATCATAGATTTTTCCAATAACTTTTAATTATGAAGTTACTGTATTGCCGCTCAGCTTCATGGCATTGTTTTCTTTTTATCAGCCAGTAATGTGTCAGCCACCATTACTAATTATACTCTACAACACACAAGTTGCAGTCCTTTGAGGTTGCAGCTTCTTCTATGTTTGCTTTAAGCTTTCTTCATATCTCTACAGTACCCCGTATACACCCCTGGATAAGAGGGCCATGGAGAACACAGATGAGGACACAACCACAGATGACTGGTCTCTGGAGCAGCCCCTAGCTCAGACCAGAACCACTGCCATTGTGGAGGTGAAAGGAGCCATCAACGTGGTGCTCACACCTCTTGTGGCTGAATCCCTGGACAGGTAGTTACGACGCTTATCAGACAGAGTTAGCTGGCCTGGAACATTTCTGTTGTCAGGCTGCCTCATTAGCCACATCTCCTTTAGAAATGGGTTTTTAATACTGGTCTGAAAAACCAGATTATAAAGATAATCTCATGACTGCCAAAAAACTCTTTCTCACACTGCACTTTCTTAGTTTCCGGTTATTTTTAGCCTGAGGCTAAGATTTGACCTTAAGCCAGTTTAATCCCTCTGCACAATGAAACTTGGATCTAAAATTCTGCTGACAGAGCTTCAGAGTCTGGTTCTTTTCTTGATTGTTTAGCAGTGGGAATCTTTAGTTTGCCAGAGGCCAGCAGCACTGGGTTGGAAATGTTCTAAAAGACATTAATCACTTGTTCAGTTTGGAGCCTTTACAGTTTTTTGCAGATAGATAAAACTTGTATCAACTCTTTCTATAAAACTAGAAGTTTTCTAATAGCTCTGTGTACTTGGTTTGTTTCAGGTACATCGAGTCCATGGCCCACTTTGCAAGCATCCGACACCCAGCAGCTATTCTGGATGACCTGCACGGGAAAGTCCTCAATGAAGCCTATCAGATCAGCAAATCTACCGTCACTGAGTCTGTAAGTACAGCAAGTCACAGCGCAGAGCAACAACAGCTTAACATTTAAAATGTTGAGAGATTTAATAAAATCTCTGCCTTAGCTTAAAAGTGAGTAGAAGCGGAGTTTATTGCCTGTTGACTCTTGTCCCTCTATTTTGGGTCTGGATCCGCACAGAGCCAAACAGGCAAGCAGGAGCATAAGCTGTCCAAGACGGAGGGCACGACCCCTGGTTCCCTAAACATCTCCCATGGCCAGACAGACCTGTCCGTCAAACCAGATAATGTGAAAATCAAGGGCCTCCAAGCCAACGTGTCCATCCCCAAGGTGAGACCTGTGACCCAGAATAATGAGAGGCCAGTGGCTGTCCTAAAAAATATGCTCTAGCCACAAGGGGTCGGGAGCAAGCACAGAATCATGAGCACTACTAGATCCCTTTATACTGAAACAATGAATATGCAGTAGTTTCTGATTTTAATGTGGAGTATTTTAATAACAGCTTAGTGTTATTTAGCTGCTTGTTTATTATTTTCATTTTACTGTGGAGCTATAGATTTGGAAACATGGCCCTTTCCGAAGTTTCAGACGCCATTAGATTATACAAGCATTTTACAATTCCTCTGAATGGAATGTGTATGACTACTTAAATGACTACTATCATACTTTGTCTTGTTATTCTGGACACAAGTATTTCTGAATGTTTGATTTTGAAGAGCAATGTTTTTCCCACACAGCATTTAACTTCAAGTTGGATTTGTGTTTCTTTCTCTTGTTGTCTTTTATGTGCAGGTGAACCTTTGCCTCCTGCAGGCCTCTGTAGAGGAAGGGTCACCATCTTGCTCCAGTAAGAGTGTCACACATGTGTCTCTAGTGGCACTATGCTTTGACAGGATTGCCACCCAGTTCAGGATGAACAGGTAATGCCTCCAGCTCTTGTCATGACATTGTATGTGTTTGTGTGCTTACAGTCTTACAGTGACTAAGCTTTTTGGAGTGTGTATGCCCGGGGCAAATATCCTCGTTTGACACGCTCGGTTTGACACACTCCATCACGTTTGGTTGTTGGATTGCTTTTAAAAAATAAATAAATAAATAAATTTAAAAAAAAAAAAAGAAAAAAAAAAAATATATATATATATATATATATATATATATATATATATATATATATATATATATATATATATATATATATATATATATATATATATAAAAATTTTTTTATTTTTTTTATTTTTTATTTTTTAGGAGTGCTAGGTCAGTAAGATTTAAGAATTCAACCTAATTCAGATTTTTTTTGTTTGATTAAAAACAGGAGATGTGCAGAGTATGAAATCAACTAAATTTACATTATAAAGATTTTTAACATGCACATTTTCCGCTGGTGCTTTCAGGGGAATTGTAGAAGAGACTCCCAACACCACAGAGCATGGCCGACCCTCTGTCATGTTTGAGAAGTACGCTTCAGCCACTAAGATGCAGCCTCAGTCTTCGGGCTCTTTGCGCTCCAACGCTGGCATCGAGAAAGGCAAAGAGATTGCTGCAAGACTTAATATCCACCGAATCCACAGCCAGCTCCGAGGCCTGGACTCCACAGGTTGGCTTTGCAGAACAGAAGTCTTATTTGAACATCACTCCAACCTCTTTGTTACAACGCTGTGTAACGATGTGGAAAGATTTGCTCTTATTTGACCTTCGCTATCAAGATTCGCTGGATTTTAGCACATGTTGTTTTTATAAGGTTTGTAGCATTTTCTAATAGTTGTGTTACTTCTTCTTCAGCTGTAGATATTGGCACATGTGCTATCACAGCAATTCCTTTTGAGAAGTCCAAAGTTCTCTTTGGCCTGGAGGAAATGGAGGAGTTTTCACTGGTGGATGAAACTGATGCCCAGGCAACAGCAGGCGATCTGGGCCGTTCTGCCGCATCTCTGGAGAAATGGGGCTGGATCATGTTTGAATGTGGCATTGAGAATCTCACAGTCAAAGGTAAGTCAATGCAGGCTCCTTAAACATATATCCTGACTAAGTTTGCTCCTGGAAATCTGAATATTCTGATTTAGATGACGGCTTTTCTGTAGCCATTTATAAATGTGTTACACTTGTTTTGCAGGGGGCCGTCAGTCAGGAGCTATTCTTTACAATGCGTTCGGTGTGATGGGGCGCTCAGACGCAGGAGGGAAGACAGGAATGTCAAAGTCCAACGGTTCAACCGGCTCTCAGACAGGAAGCGGTTATAGTACTGATATGTCTGATGACAACCTCCCACATGATGCTGTCAGTCCAGCCTCTGATGTTAATGAGCACTCAGACTCAGACGACCAGGTGAGAAACCAGAAAGTCTTCTAACCTGTGAAGTGGCTAAAAAAATGAGCATAACTCTGATGGCTTTTTGGTTAGGGTGAAACGACTAATTGCCATGACAGTAAGATATAGGCCACTGCACAATAAAGAGTGATACCAAAGTGGTTCTGGTAATAAACAGCATAACAGGAAGTTTAACCAAAATCATAAACTGTAACAATAATGCATTTGTAAGGGGGTTGAAGGGCAGCTGCATTGAAAAGATGAGGTTACTGAAGAAGTGAGATATTCATCTAAAAGGCAGAAGTGTGAGAAACAGCAAGACACAACATGTTCATCTTGCTTGAGCAGGCAGGCAGAATTTTCACAGCCGACAGGTGTTTCCAGATGTGATGCTTAAATTTTTCTGCAGAAGCATGAAACAGCCCGAGGACCGAAAAGCGAGTGAAGCTGGCAAAAAACGCATCAGTCTGACTTTGCTTCAGAATCAAACACTGTTTTGCAGTGCCATCAGCTCCGATCTGGCAAAAAAATAAACCAAAAAAAGCAAACAGTAGGATCCTGTTGCACCGTTTCTTATGGAAGACTCGCAGGAACAAACAAATGCTGTGAAAAACATGTATCTACAGTTTGTCCCCCACGCTCTTGATGAAGAGGGAGTGGAGCACTGTGCAGGTTCCTCACAGGGGCTTTATTTCTGAAAATAGATTTCAGTCAGAATCATTTTAATGCTCCGAATCAAAGTCAGATAAGTGTTCATTTCCATATTCCTCGCAGGATATGTATCATCACTATAGAATTTATCCTGAACAACTAGGCAACAAGCTAACAGTGTCATAAAAAAGTGCAAAAGCTCTGCTGTCTTTAATGGACAACAGTCTGATTCAGATTTGTTTTGCTCACATGAAAGTTAAAACAATAAAATTAATGTTCAGATATGTGCAAAAAAAAAAAAAAAGTCAAACTTATTTCTCACCCACGAGAAAAAAAGATACAACAACCTTGCATACATTTTATTGAATCTGAAAAATGATCTGTGATAGGAAATGGAGCTCTACATGGAGGAGAGCCATAAATCCATTACCTCCTGTTAAATCCTCTTCACTTCTGCTCTGCAGGACGAAGGGGTCGAATCAGACGACCTGAAGAAAGACCTTCCTCTCATGCCCCCACCGCCTGACTCCAGCAGCATGAAACTGACCATTAGAGAGATCTGGTTCAGTTTTGCTGCTCCCACCAATGTGCGGTCCGCCTCACAGGCCATCTCCAGGTAGGGCTCTGTGATGCCTGTATGACTATACACTGTACAGAAAAGCTGTATTAAAATCACACCAGCTCTTTTCTTTACGTCAGCCACTTTTCATCATCGTCTGTCTGAAGCACGATAAACTGATTAGTCATTCTCTTTTAGTTTTAAGTTGAGTTGTGAATTTCCTCATTATTTAGCCTACTGTGCTTGGCATCTGCACTAGAAAATAAAGAAACAAAGCAATTCTTAACCACTTGCAGTTGCAGGCATATTAATTTAAATGCAGTGCCTTTTAACCTATAAACTTTGCAGAAGTCTGATTATATTTTTGGTTGTAATGAGCAGTGGTTATTAAGGTGACTGTTGTGTCTGTGTGTGTTTATAGGCAGTTGAATCTTCTCAGCACAGCCACACCTGCCATTGGCGCCTGGTTGGTTCCCATTGACCAACTCAAATCGTCACTTCGGAAACTGGACATGGAGGGCACGCTACGTGTTTGTGCAGTCATGGGCTGCATCATGACCGAGGCTCTGGAGGTTAGGAGCACATATGTGTATACATCAGGAGTGTAGGGTCTCCTGGTTGAATTGCTATTTCAAAACATTTTCTTAAGTGACCTTAATATAATGGAAAAAACATTTAAAACAGTTATAATTCCCAGCAACAGATGCTTTTATTTATTTATTTCTCAATCCCCAACAGAAAAAGAGCATCCACATCCCGATCAGGAGCAAGTACAACCGCGTGACCAAACGAGCCCGCTACCTCCACGAGAACCCCTCCTGCATGCTTTGTAACATCCTGCACCGCTACCTGCAACAAGCTGACTACTCCGTCATAGAGGAAGCTACTATGGTTAGTACGAGCCCTTCTCTTCTGTTGCACTGCTGCAGGATCATAACATGATCATGTGTAGTGTAGCCTCAAACGTCTCTTTTCTCTTGTCTTCTCTGCATTATTTAAATGAATCTGTTGTGAGTGTGAAACAGTGGCGCTGATCTCTCCTCTCCTTTTACCCCAGAATGATGGGGTTCCAGCCCTGGTCACTCTAAAGAAAGGTTTGGTAGCATTGGCCAGGCAGTGGATGAAATTCATCGTGGTAACTCAGGGTTTCAAGGCTATTGGTCTGATGAGGCCCAACCAGCTTACCAAACCCAAGGAGCCTCAGCAGAACCAGGGTGACACAATTTTGGGACTGGACAATGGAGCTGCTCTGCAGAGTGACACCAGCGCGGATGGAGCTGAATTTGAATTCGATGCAGGTGGGAAACTACAGCTTTCACAGTGCTAATAATATTGTGAGGCACCCATCTGTTGCCACAGATGGGCTGTGAAACTCTTGACCTTTACTTTGTCAGTGTTTGCAAAGATGTGTTATAGACTGATACCACTAGTTTGCTGAAAGGAGCTCTGGGGTTGAGTGACAGACTGTTCAACCTCTTTAAAGGATTTTTTTTTTCAGAGTTTTATTTTGTGTTGTTATTTTTAAGCCACAGTGAGTGAACACACGATGTTGCTGGAGGTAGCATGCAGCCGCCCCCCACCGAAGGAAGCCAACTCTGGTCCTGTGAGCGGAGTGGAGATCATGAGGAAACTTTCCAAGTCGCATACACACAACGAGTCTGTGCTCAGAATAAAGGTATGAGTTTCGGTTTTATGTCATGCATTCGTATACAAAGCAGGCTGTAAAGATGGACGATGCACAACTGATGGACGTACTTTCTTGTAATGAAAAAAATCTTCAGAGATTGTGGATTTCACACGTTTGGATTGTCGGTTGGATGAAATGAGGAATTTTAGGTTGTCGTGAGAGATTCAATGACTCTCTGAAGAGAGTCATTGTTTTTTGGTTTTATTTTTTCTGACATTTCAAAACCCAAGGTTGCATAATGATAGTCTGGTTTACATAAACACTTTGCAAAGGTAGTAGCTCTCCACTGCAGACTGATTGTGCTGTCTTGACTGTGGTATGAAGGTGATTCTGCTTTTGGAAAGCCAGGAGGGATTAGAGCTTAACACTGAGTGACGAGGTGACATTTTCCTCTCTCCTAAATTAAAGTGTGATGTGTTTATACAGTATTTTTTTTCTTTTTTAGACAACTCGGCTCTTTTGTCTAAAAAGTATTACCTCAGCTTTAGGTTCAGCCATGTTCATAATGTTGCCAGACGAAGTTTATCCCACCTGTCGCTGAACTAGAACGGGCTCTGGCAGCTTGAGGAAAAAATTATATAGTGTGAACACAAACTCCTCTCAGCAATCTGTACATTTGTCATACCCAGGGTTCGCATCCCTACCAGTCGCTGAGCTACACCAGCGGTGACACAGCAGCTGACTCACCCGCCCATGTGAGCCGCGCAGGCCTGCCAGCCAAGGACAGCCCCAGGAAGGAGAGCCTTCTGAGCAACCTGACGGGCAGCTTTCGGAGTCTGCACAATCTGCTGGAGGGCACGCCCCAGAGGAACGAGCCGTCTGCCGCCACCGCAACCAAGAGCAGCTCGCTCACTCGCACAGGTGCTCGCACTCGACTGCTATTTTGTTGTACCGCTGCTAACTGCAGTATGGGGAAGGTTCTGGTAAAAGTCGATCATTAGCTTGAACTTGATTTTCATCACAGCTTCAAACAATCTAGTTGCATTTCTGTTCCAACAGTGACCTCTGCTGTTCAGCAATGTCAGTAATGAATAAACTGCGGCGTGCTCTTAAATCCGCCACCAGCTCACTGTGAACAAATATGTAGAGAGAGAGAGATTTTCACTTAAACCCAAGAAGGACAAAGATGAGAAATAAAAGCTGTAAAAAATAGATTAGAATATGTTTTTAAGGTGTGAAAGTGGGAACATTGTGGAAACACCTCCTTATACGCATTATCCACGTGCTGACTGTAAAAGATGAATTATGCATGAACAGCAGTCAATCCAAGTGTAATGTCGAGGTTTTTGTAGTCTGTTCCGTGATGCAATATACTCTCAATCTCTCCTTGTTTAGGGACAGACATGCTGACTGAGCACCCGCTGCTGTCGGAGCCCTCCTCTGTCAGCTTTTACAACTGGATGTCCAACGCTGTGAGCAACAAGACGGGGGCTGGAGTCCAGGAGTCTCCGGTCAACCGCTCCCAGCACAACAGTCTACAGACAGGTGAGACACAATGAGCTTAATAGAGGATGATTTTGTTTTGCTATATAATGCTCTATTTTATGCATTTTTGTTATGATGATATTGGAATAGATAAAACAATTATTAACATATTCACTCTTGCGGTAACAGTTCAAAGTTTTCTGTAATGTTGTTTCAGTAGCCTCACTGGGTTCTTCTGTCAACCCCTGCTACCAGTACCAACCGCTGCCAGATAACAGTCCAGAAGGAGGTCAGGGCTAAGTAGTCACTGAGTGCTGTGCTGATGGTGTTGTTGAACTAATTAGCTGACTAGCAGCTAGTTTGTGATTTCCCCCCATTAGTTTGTTAGCCATCCAGACCACCTTCATATATACTAGAGAGATATTTTTGATTTATTGCAATGAAAGAAAATTGGAAATTGCATCCCCTTTTTGGTTTGCACGATTTGCAAAATTAGCACAAAAGTCTGCAAAATTCGTAAAAAAAAAAAGACAGAAACCAGTTTGTTTTACAAAAGTATGGCATGCTATTGGAGACTAAAATGAAATGAGAAAAGGCTCTACACAGTTTCTGAAGCCTCAGCTCTGAATTTCTGGCTGTTTGTTTTTTTGTTTGTTTTGTTTTGTCTTTTAGTTTTTTTAAGCCAGATGTGACCTATATTTGGATGAGGGTGGAAGACATGGCCTCCATGATCTTATATGTACGAGTCGTTGTTCTCTTAAAAACTCCATCAGGCTTTACTGTCTCTTGCCTCTCCAAAGTTGTGAATTCCCACCAATTAGAGTGATTAATTTAAATTCATCATGCTAGTCTCTTCTTGTGTTTAGTCTTGTTCTTATAAGCCTCTCAAACGGTTCTCACACCTGAATTCTGGATCGTATCAGAAAAACAAGGCGGGGCCCAGGCCCCTGTTGCCATTTCTTACATGTAGTACACAACAGATATCCAAGTCAAGTGTTCTCACTACTGGAAATGCTCTGTGTGGTTTAGATTAAAATGCTGCCTGGGCATGCAACATCCACTTGGTCAGTGTGAATTCATCATTGTCTCAAAGTGCAGAACACATGTAGGACTGAAATGTCAGTGATGCGACTAAAAAGCGTCCTCTGATGGATGTAGTAGGAGCCGGAGTAAAGATTTTTACTGAGGAAGGATGTAACGATGCCTCTGTTCGGGTAGATAAGGGGCTGTAATCAGGTGTGCCAAGATGAACCCGTATAACAGTTATATATAAGATACAGACAGACGCTCTGCCCCCAGTGTGTCTTGTCTTTTTACCTGTACCACTGGTGCTATTTCAGGTATTTTCAAAACCTTCACATTGGAAAGACCAAATTTCTCCTTGTGGGACAATTAAAGGATTATTATTACCAGAGGTGGGACCAAGTCATTGTTTTGCAAGTCTCAAGTAAGTCTCAAGTCTTTATCCTCAAGTCTCAAGTCAAGTCTCAAGTAATGTCAGGCAAGTCAGAGTCGAGTCTCAAGTCACTGGTGTAAAAGTCCGAGTCAAGTCACAAGTCTGAAACTTTGAATTTCAAGTCCTTTCGAGTCTTTAAAAAAAAACCGAAAAAAAGCATGTTGCAGTTATGCTAAATGTAAATATTAGACCATGTAATTTTAAAATCTGTGTTTTTCTCAACACATGACAAAATAGTGAACTTAGAAAATATACACAAATTGTGAAATTGCACCTCTTTAAAATGCAGCTCAATTAAACCTAGCTCCAAGAATAATTTTCACCGACAGTTCTGAGATAAGCTGCATGTTATTCTTGGATGCGGTTGTAGGACCGGCTTTAAAATCGCATGACAAAAATATCATACACATTAAAAAAAACTGTATCACCAACGTAGCCTGGACAACATTTGCTAGTTAGATGAAGTCAGCTATCTCATCTTAGCATATTTATATGCATATTTATAATTATACGGTTCTTGGAGTGAGTGCATACACTCATGAAGTTTAGTAACTTCAGGTCACTGCAACAAGCCCAGGTACAGTTTACCGACGGATGGGTGCAGGACCTTGAAATGCACCGTGTAGAACGAAAGACCATCGTACGTATCATAAGTTTACCAGTCTCACAAATCGTCGTCATAAATACACATTCCTTAACCGTTTATTAATAGGACCTTTGAGCTCAACGGTAATTAATTAGTAGTGGAAATAATTTCTGGTAGCGTTACAGAAATGTAGCAGTGACAACAATATTGTATGCTGTAATCACCGCACGGATAGGAGGCGGCTGGCTTGACCGCGGCTCACAAATGACGGCTCACTTTACCGCAGTCTGTAATCGCACTGGGCAATTAGTGATACAAAAAACCTGTTTTATCCTGTGAATAAAAGTATATGTTTTTGTCAATGTACCATAATAACAGAAGCGAAACGCAATATTGTGTCAGGACAATTCACTATTTATGCACAATAAATAAAGGAGCATAGCGCGACAATTTCTGTTCAGCGCCAGACTTGCTTGTAACCTATATCACTAATTATGTTATGAAAATGACGTATTAACTACTAAAAAACACTGACCTTCGTGTAAATGCTTGGAGCAGACTAACCTGTGAGCTGGAGTGTTCTGGGACGTTATATTTGATCTTTGAATGGCTGCAATCCAGGCCACCCGTTGCGTCTTTGTTACTTCGGAAACATGGCTCGAACAATTTCTCTTCAACGACGTAATCCGATAACAACCGATCTCTTTACCCGTCGGCTTCCCGTGGCTGTCATGCGACCGGCTATTGCAGTTAATAATACAACAGCTTCTTGACATTTTTGTGTTTCTTTTTATCGCTGTGTGACTGATTTTAATTGAAAGCCTGCGTGCCGCTTGCCACGAGTTCCCAGAATCCTTTGCGGTTCTACCCGTGAATGACGTCACATTTTCAATCTCTATATAATATGCATGTTAAATTTTATATTTGGGGTAAAATATCAAGTCTTTTCAAGTAAACCGGTTCAAGTCCAATTCAAGTCCCAAGTCATTGGTGTAAAAGTCCAAGTCAAGTCACAAGTCTTGCAACATTTTTTCAAGTCAAGTCTAAAGTCATAAAATTAATGACTCGAGTCTGACTCGAGTCCAAGTCATGTGACTCGAGTCCACACCTCTGATTATTACTATTCTATTTTTATGTGGTACTAGGACTCCTTTTTGTTTTGTGAGTCTTGAAGTCTATACACCTCAAGTCATGTGGTAGCCTGTTAGCCTCTCTCAGCGTGAAGCTGTGTAAGAAAAGCTCATGTTGTTTCCTCACTGGTACTTTCCTGCAAAACACACTCTCAGTTTAGTGACCTGAAATTTCTCTTATTCCTCACAACACCGCTCTATCCCTCGCTCTGTTACCCTGTACTCCCACTCATCTTCTAAGCTACAAACTGCAGCACTCTGCATTTTGTTTCACTCTCTCTTAATAGCAGTTTATTACTTGGAATCAGCCATGCAAATGACTGAAAAACATTTGTTACCTTCGCAATTGTGGATACATTTGTAAGTGTGTAATGATCGGATTTGTGCCAAAGATGATTAAGTTCGTCGTTATGTAGTCACCCAAGTGTGAGCCAATGACAGCACAGCAAATTAGCTGCAGCAGTTTCTCACAAACAAATTAAGTAAGTGTGATGTGGCTGTTTACAGTTGCAAATTGTGCATTAAATGGCTGTAAAGTTGCACTTAACGTTCTCTCTTGCTGTCTGTGTAATTCTTTCCAACATGTTTTTTATGAGGAGCTGGAGTGGTAAAGTGCTCTGCTCTCTCACTGCTGCTTGTACGTGTGCCGGCTTTTCTTAATCCACGTGGATCCTAAACCTGCGCTAAACACCCTCAGGTGGGACGTGTAACCTGCCCACCATCCCTTCGGCCTCAGATTTCAACACAGTGCTGTCCAGTGACCAGAACACCCTCGATGGGACCCACTCCCAGCATTCCCAGCACAGCACGAGCCAGGACGACATGGCCGACATTGAAGAGGGGAACCAGTGTCCAGCTGCTGTTCAGCTGGCTGATGCTCAGGTTTGTCTCTAAATCTGTTTTTACACTTTATAATTAGACATGAATTAGTCAGGTAGTTTGTGTGATATCTGCTGCTCACTGATAAGTTTTAGAACTGGTTCAGAAATTGGTTTTTAAATTAGGCTTTTTTATGTTGATGCCGTTAAAGCAGATAAAAGCTAATTCACACTGATTTGCAATTAGTCCGATTTGTTTATCGAGTTAGAAAAAGCTGAATATCGAGCGGGTCTGTTGATAAGGAATCATTCTGTGTTAATATAAATGTCACCTGTCTCATACCGTTCGGCATTCATTGGGCTTTCCATTTCCTTATTTCACCGTTTTATTTTAATTTCATACGCAGATGTCAGACGGATAGAAAGCTTTTAGTTAAGTGTCTACAAAAATATCTTCTTTTCTGTGCGTTGATCGTCTGTTTTCATCCCCTCAGGTTGTTTTTAAGCCTTTACTGAGCTACACAGGCATCCAGGCCCAAGATACCACTCCGCTTAGCTATAAGATGTATTTTGGAGAGCACCTGTCTTTTTCTGGCAACCTCGAGTGCCTCAGAGCAGACATTGCCGACTCTGATACCACCAAGGAGCGCAAAAACAAGCGATCCAGGAGGTAAAACTGTCCTAAAACACGACAGGCACATGTTGCATTACCCATCCCTGCTTTTTGGCTTTTTGAAGCCTTTTTCCTTGGTTTCTTCTCTTAATGAAATTATCTGCTAACCCTTTGTGCTTCTTCTATATTAAGGCAAGGCATGGTGAACCTGCCTCCCCTTGAGTTCAAGCCAGCGTTGCTGATTGAGACTTTCAGTGTGAATGCCGTGGTGATGGAGAAGTCAACCAGCGCTCCTCAGGGCCCCACCGCAGCCCCGCTCTCCTTCCACGACCTCAACCGCCGCCACTACAATACATTCCACTGTGACTTCACTACAGCCTGCCAGGCCATCAGCCAGCGCGTCGACATGGCCCTGGTGCGCCTCATCCACCAGTTCAGCACCATGATCGATGATATCAAGGCCACGCAGACCGACATCAAGCTGAGCCGCTACACCGCCGGCTCGGCCTCCCCGACACCCACCTTCAAGGCCCGGCCGTATCGCCACTTCAGGTCGTCGGACTTCAGCCGCAGCTCCCGTGGAAGCCTGAATGGGGCGGGCCGCAGCGGAACCCAGACTCTGAAGAGCAAGAGAGGAGTGGGTGGAGGATCAGGAGGGGGAGCCGCAAATGCTGGTGGTTTACCTCCAAACGGACCTCCATCGGGCATGGACACGCTGGGAAGAAGGGAACCGAGAGGACGCAGCTCCCTCGGACGCTCAGAAAGACGCACCTCCAAGGTAACGATGATCATGACAGGACAAGATGGGAAAATATCACAATGGATAGAAAGTAATGTGTATATTTTGAGGAGCCAAACATAATGAAGACTTTGCGCAGTAACTGTAAATGGTTGTGATGAAATTAAATGAAAACCTCTTGTGCCTTTTCAACGGCTCTGTGAGGCGCACCTGTCCAGACCAGTAGAATCACTAAATTCACTCAGCAGCTGACATTTCCTCCACACAAACCCTAGAGGGAGCCAGAAGATTATAGGATTTTCTCAGAACAGACAGTAGTATCTTAAACACATCTGTGATGTTTCAGTAAGAAATATTTTTTTGTTTTCAAAAAAACAAAAAAGTTTTTAACTTTAGAAATCTTCTTGCAAACATGTTTGACTTGGTGAAAGTTCTTTTGTTTCAGAAGTTGGAATATGAGCTTTGAAGTTTGAGGCACTAAGCACTTTTTAAATGAGATTTTTATTAAAGTAAATGATGTATGAGATACATTTGAAGTATTTTCCACTCTTGGGGAACTCTCCTGAAATAACTGAGTCACCTCCCTGACACTTATTTCACAAGTGTCTGTTTTTAGCTTTCATTAAGTGGCTCTGTCGTGACAGCTTACTGCATCATAACTATACTGTCAGAGTAAACAACGGGGTAATAAAATAAGGAATGAGTCAGCAGGCCTGTTTATTTACCCTTCAGCCCCACGATGCATATTGTGGCACGTCTACTTTCTGTTTCATAATCTGGAATATTGCGTAATGCCCTCAGGTGTCACGGAAAGGGTCCCGTGACGTGGCCGACCACATGGCGATCCAGATGGATGACTCGGACTCCATCACAGTGTCAGAGCAGAGCGAGCCATCAGCAGAATGTTGGCAGAACATGTACAAGCTGCTCAACTTCTACTCCCTCATCTCCGATCCCACTGGCATCCTGGAGAAAAGCTCCCCGGAGAACTGCCTTTCAGGTGGAAAAAAGCTTCCAGCACACATCCAATTCCACATTTCAGTTGTTTAGCTTAACTGTGTCTTTTTCATTATGCTTTACTCTTCGCTTTATTTTTAGAGGTTGTTACTGTTTTATAATCTGCACACTATGCTCTGCAAATCTGACTGACTTCCTTCATGATCACTGTTTTATAAACACCTTTTCATTCATTTCTCCTGTTTGTGACACGCCTATTTCAGTTTATCCTACTAGAATATTTTACTGCTGTAACAGAGGAGGCTATGAAGTAGTGACCATTCCTTCGGAGTGGGAGGATAAACTTTCCCAATTTAATAAAAAAAAAAAAAAAAAAGTGGTGCATCTGTCATCACCGATTTTATAAGTGAAAGTACAGAAGCAGTTTTTAATGTAACGTGTAAATCTAAATTCACAGAGACGGGACGTCACACCTCAGAGCCGTTCTGTAAAGTGATATTTGAGAATGAGCAGCAGGACCCCAACACGCCCAGCAAGCCTCCCGGTGCGGGTGGAAGGCGACGCAGCCTTGTGAGCTCCGAGCCTCAGCACGTCACGCTCATCGTGTTCGGCATCGGCATGGTGAACCGCACACACCTGGAGGCGGACATCGGCGGGCTGACCATGGAAGCAGAACTGAAGAAGATACATGGAAGTTTCACCCTGAAGGAGAAGATGAAAGGTTAGGCAGGGATTTTGACAGAGATAATGATTTTTCCATCTTTTTTTATGGTAGGAAAGATCCGATATGAAACTTTAGAAAGTCCCAAAGTAGATCGATGCAGGTGTGCAAAAAAAGGGAAGTTCCTGGTCAGTAGAAGTTTGGTTTGTTTGATCTGATCTCTTTTTTGGTGTTGTTGTGCCTGCAGATATTCTGCACCAGAAAATGACAGAGACGTGCGCATCGGCTCACATAGGAGGGGTAAACATCGTTCTGCTGGAGGGGATAACTCCTGACATTCAGTACGTGCAAACTCTCCTTCTGTTCAGCCTGTCGATTAAATATTTTAGCAGCTATTTAAAAAGAAACCAAGCGTTTTAATCGAAGTGCTTTGTTCCTGTCTGATCTTAACTGTATTGATCCTCACTCTCTCTCATTGTAATGTTTTTTTTTTCTTTTTTAATAATTCAGCAGGTGGTAGTGTTTTTCTTTTCTATTAGTTTGAATGTTTTCTTTAAAAATGTGTCTTTTTTTAATTCTTAATCACAATTTTGTAAAGTGAACAACTTTTGCAAAATGTACTCTTATCAAAACAGTTGATTGAGTGTTTAAGTATAAACTCCATAAACACCTTTAAAAGCCCTCTAAAACATGGTTGTGTTAGTGCTCAGTGAGAACTATTTACAGGCTCCTGTCCAGCCAGTTAATTTTATTATGTTTTCTTTTTACTGCAAGCAATTTCCTCAAAAGGTAGCCAACCTAATCAGGTTGCAAGCCTTGTATTTATGCTTTTAGACAGGCCAGTGTGTCTCCACACTGTTTTGATTCAGTTTATTACATAAATAGATGGCTTACTTAAGAAATCCTCCCACTGTGAAAATAAAACTGAGACCTAATACTGTTTCCATAATGTACCTGCACACTCTGCCTGTTTTTAAATTTATGTGGCCAAGACAGTAGCATTCTCGAGTTGTTACTGTGATTGCTTATTTTGGCTCTTGTCCTTTTGACTCAAGCAAAAACAGTGTGCGAAGACAGCAGGTCCCAGTGCAGAAGTAAAACAAAACAATGGTGTCTGACATATCAGTGGCTTGTCAGAAGTTGTTGTTTTAGTGTTGCCTCCTAGATGCAGTTTAATTACGAGTATGTTCAGCTGTGGTTCTCTGAGCTGCCTGAGCTCATCTTTGTGTTTTAACTGCTTTGTTAATCCAGAGCCTTATCATAAATAACGTCTGAACTTCTAAAACATTTTAACAGTACATTTAATGTGAAAAATTGCTCTGACCTTCAAGTTTCTCAAATTATTTTACACTTTCTTCTTCTTCTTCTTCTTCTTTTTAATTTGCTTTCTCTTCCAACTACTTGCCTAGACTGGAGGATTTCCCAACATCTCCCACCAGCACTGCTAAACAAGAGTTTCTGTATGTTTATGCTGCATTTTAGGGGACTCATTAAACCAAAAGCATAACTTCCTTAAATGTACATCCATCATTTGTTTCAGTCATCTGTTTACCACATCTGTTTTCAGTGAGCATTTACAATGATCTGTCCCCATTAATTTTGTGTAAATGAAGCAACTGCCACCTGTGGATTATTGTTGCTGACTTTTTTTCTTCTTCCCCAAAACATAAAATCATCTGATTTCTTTCTCATCTCACTTTTTTTCTTATAAAATGTCAGAAAAATAAAAGCGAGTCAGTGCAGTATCTCTTTGTACCAGTGAGAAGCAGAAAAACTAAATATTTGAGACGCTGAAGCCAAAAAATGGTGTCTCATTATCTATTCAACTTTCTTGTATTTGTTTACAGCATCCATGTTCTCTTCTAATGTCATCAATCTGATAAAAATCTGCAGTCTATTAATATTTAGTCGACACGATATCATTTTCCTTTAGCTGAGCCAGCCAGGCTTGCAGACCGTACATTCTTTGTTATTCATTCATAGCGTCACTACCATAACCGCTCATTACGTCCCTAAAAAAAACAAAAACCAAAAATGCACACACAAATAATTGCAGTCCTGAATTTGCATGGTGTTTCACTGTTTGGTGTCTAACCCCACCTTCATTCATAAGTCTACGTCTTCTCTATGATTGAGTTTTTTTTGCTCCGCTGCTTATTCCGGCTTCCTCTGTGTTTACAGAACGGTGGTCAAATGCAACATCGCCAAGTCTCAGGCCTTGTACAGCGCCCAGCGGGGTCTGAAGACCAACAACGCTGCTGTCTTCAAAGTGGGGGCCATCATGATCAACATTCCCCAACACCCGGCTACGCTGCACAGTATGATGGTCCGCAGCTCCCATCAGCTCTCCAAGCAAATCTCCGACCTCATCCGCCAGCCTTCTAATGCGTACGTCTGCTTCACCTATTCAGCTTTTCTCACAGCTTTTTTTTTCTCCCCACTTCAAAGTAATCAATTTCAAAATGTGCTCAACTTGAAACCATAAATGAATCCACCATCCAACACGTGCTGTCTCTGAAGTGTAATGTTTACTCATTCAGTTCGTAATGTCTACTAAACAGACACGTTACTACAGCAGGTCCACACTGTCGCCCGCCTTTAAAACCTGTGTGTGGTCTGTTTCCATGGTAATATGCTGAATTATGTTAATATATTTATAGAGTTGTAGGTGTGCTTTGGGTATTAAAGAACTTGTCTATAATTTGATTTTCGCTGG
This sequence comes from Astatotilapia calliptera, assembly GCF_964374335.1. Taxonomy (NCBI): domain Eukaryota; kingdom Metazoa; phylum Chordata; class Actinopteri; order Cichliformes; family Cichlidae; genus Astatotilapia; species Astatotilapia calliptera. Next base: position 14,314,931 of record NC_137440.1, on the reverse strand, counting down.
AATGGAAGTCAGTATCTGCAGAGTTGTGAAAAATAACACACACATAACTGAATCAAAGCATTAGCAGTGACTTTTCCATGTGCAGCTTCCTTCAACGCAGTTTACCTCATAAGGCTGGGTGGATAAATCGGAGGCGCTGCTTCCCAAATCCAGTCCAGACATTAACATATTACATCATCGCTTGAACATGTAACTATGTAGCACTTTTCTAGTCTCACTGACCAATCAGTGATTTCCACACACATTTATAAAACACTTTACTTTCTACTTAAGCACCGTATCTACCCACACACTGGCGGCCAATTTAGAATCATCAGTTTAATTAACATGGACATTTCTGACTGTGGGAGGAAACCCACACAGCCAGCCACCCTCCTGACAACACAGCACACATAATAATAAACATAAACTCTATCAGTATTCCACTTTTGAACAAAGTCTCATCCTATGGAAGTAATTAAATCATCTGAAAGAAAAACAGAAATATTAACAAGAGGAGATTATAAAAAGAATCAAACACGGTATTGGGGAACAAGGCGGCATTTATAAACACATAGCAAACATTCATTAACGGCTCGCAGTAAAAGAACGTTTAAGAAGGGATTTAAAAGGCGGTAAAGAAGTTGATGGATGTAAGTGGGATTAAGGCTATGTAATACTTTAAAAGCCAAAGTTGCGGCTAAAGTAGAAAGTCATGCAATCCTGACCTCATGAGTAATTGTTTTTATGTTTTTTAACAGCCAACCTCCTAATAGGGAGGACACCCCCACCCCGCAACCCTCTGACAAAGCATCCAGCATCAACCAGACCCCTGTCGAGGCCAACGAGTTCCCTCAGCTTCCCGAAGGCCTGGAGAAGAAGCCCATTGTCCTCAAGTTCAGCGCCATGATGGATGGCATCACCATTGGCGCAGCCCTGCTCCCATCACTGAAAGCAGAGTACAAGATGGGCCGCATGAAGAGCCACGGCATGACGGGTGTGTGAAAATATATCTGATACAAACTTCTGCAATATTTATTTAAAATAATCGTTTTCCTCCCAGCCTTTTGTACCAATTTGCTGAGGTTAATGAGTCATGATATTCCTTCTCTCACCAACTTGTCTTTAGGAGCACAAACCAGTTTCACGTTTGAGTTGCCGAACCACAAACTTTGCTTCCAATCAAAAGTGTCCCCGGTGGACATGTCCCAGCACACTATGTCGCCATCAGCCAGCCTCACGCTGCCGCCGGTTACAATGTCGGGAGAGTACATCATGGAGGATCACGATAGTCACTCAGACCAGGGCTGGGCACCAGACGACTTCCCAGCAAAACAAGGAAACTACCTGCAGGGCAACTACCTGCGATGTGTAGCTGAGGTAAAAAAGTTATAGCAGCAGGTGCTTTAAGTAAAGGCCTGTTGATTTACAATCTGCATTTTAAATCTTTAAAGTTTTGTTATTTGTAACATCTAACTGATCTTTGTGTTCACTGTCCTCTCTCGTACACAGATTGGCTCTTTTGAGCACAACCTGACCACAGACCTGCTCAACCACCTGGTCTTTCTGCAGAAGGTTTTCATGAAGGAAGTGAACGAGGTCATTCAGAAAGTGTCAGGTAATGTAACGTAAACCTTCTGGTTTTTCATTATTATTCTAATTATTATCCGGTCTTTTATCAGTTCCCAGAGTCAGAACCAGACACGGAGAAGCTGCATTCAGCTTTTATGCTCCTTATATCTGGAACAAACTCCCAGAAAGCCTCAGATCAGCTGAAACACTCAGTTTATTTAAATCCAGGTTGAAGACTCACCTGTTCTCAGCTGCATTTGAATAAAGCACCAAATCCACACTTTAAGCTTAAATTTCAAAACTTACATTTAACTACTGATTTTATCTAATGTTCTGATTTTATCTGTTTTGATTTTATATACTGTTGTTTGTTTGTTTGTTTGTTAATTAGTTAGTTAGTTTATTTGCTTGTTTTATTCAATTTTAAATCATGCTTTTTATTTGTTCTTGTTTCTAATGTCTCTGTAAAGCACTTTGAATCACCTTGTTGTTGAATTGTGCTATACAAATAAACTTGCCTTGCCTTGCCTTGCCTTTTACATTTTTAGAGACTTACCAGAATCACAAACACGTTACAGTACTGTATCCTCTATGTGCTGCTGCAGCAGCCGAGCTTTCCTCTTGGATCAATAAAGTTAATCTAATCTCAGACATCTGGCTTTTCCCCACAGCATTCTGTATCCTACAGCTGCTGCTTAAGTTGCTAAAAAAATCGTTTTTCCTCAAATATCAATGCCCGATGCACTGCTACAAATCCACCCTTGTTTATTTCCACATTATTGATAGTATTTTGTTAAGCTCACCAAGCTTGATAGTAGTAGTTTTTTTTTTTTTTTTTTTTTTTTTTTGCCATTTTAGAGAAAAGAATAACGATGGAGGCGCACATTAAAGAGGAAAAGCTGCAATTGAAGACTACAGCAGATTAATACTTGCACATCTGCCTCCGGTCCACATTGCCACAATTCAGCTATGTTTTATCCAGCTTGTGTGTGACCTGTAAGGTGTGTGTGTGTTCTGTTCTGCCAGGAGGAGAACAACCCATCCCACTCTGGAATGAGCACGACACCTCAACAGATGCAGACAAACCCAAAATCCTGCTTTATTCTCTCAGCCTCAGGTTCAAGGTATCTGATGTTCAGTTTGTTTCAGAAATGCAAAATTATTCTCTTTGGGAGAAGCTTTGTGTTGTTTTGAAGGGATGAAACCAGTTCAAGTTTTCTCTGTGGAGATTTTATTGTTGTCTTCGTGTTCACAGGGAATCCAGATGACAGCAACCACTCCCTCCATGCGAGCCGTGCGCTTTGAGACGGGCCTGATTGAGCTCGAGCTGTCCAACAGAATCCAGTGCAAGGCTCAGGCTGGAGGCAGCAGCAGTTACCTGAAACTCTTTGGAAAATGTCAAGTTGACCTCAACCTAGCCCTTGGACAGATTGTCAAGCACCAGGTACAAATGAAATCCTGCACGTATTCTCAAGCAGTTCGTCTTACTCAGCATACAGACACAGAATCCTCACTTCTTAACAGGTCCCGTTCATCCCGTGCTTTATCGTATCAGATGAAGTCAATTCAATTCAATTCAGTTTTATTTATATAGCACTAAATCACAACAACAGTCGCCTCAAGACGCTTTATATTGTACAGTAGATCCTACGATAATAGATGACTATTTGATTCCTTTTCTCACTTTCACTTTAAAGGTGTATGAAGAAGCTGGCTCGGATTTCCACCAAGTGGCATACTTCCAAACTCGGATTGGTCTGCGGAATGCTCTGCAGGAGGAAATCAGTGGATCCACTGACAAAGAGGCTGTTCTCATCACCCTCAACAGGCCAGTGGTTTTCGCTCAGCCCGTGGCATTCGACAGAGGTTAGGATTCCTTTTTTTTTTCTATCTTTGGTGTATAGGTCTTTTAAAACATGGGCTGCATGATATTTAATCTGTGTTTAAAGGTGATGATTTTTCTGACGTTCAAAGTTTCTCACAGCTTTCTTGACTGAAGCAGGATCAGAAGCCTCATTATGTACAATGCAGTACAGCGGGTGATACGTTATCCTTGAAGTCAGACTTTTCTTAACGTGGCAGCTTTATTGTTAAAGTTACTTTGGTAATTAGAGTGGGCATGTCCTTTATGAAAGTGTGTGTGTGTGTGTGTGTGTGTGTGTGTGTGTGTGTGTACACGTGTAATAAAGTTTGGTAAATGGATGTGACAGCTTAAAAGCTGTGACTATGTGAGGAAAGAACACAATGTAATGTGTTGTTGGATCCTTATCAAACCTGTCTGGGATAATTTGTTCCAAGTGATTACGTTTTTGCTTCTTTTCCATGTGTTTAAAAGTTGCTGCTACTAACTGATGTTGCAGTTAATGTAATAAACTCAAAACATCTACAGCTGGAAGCACCTGCTGAACTTCAGCTTCTGTTAACATTTTGTCAAACTCCCATTATACATTATTCATTGTTAGTGTGTCTGAATAATCTGACCCATCAAACACTTTGTAGAAATTTTAGAAACATGTCTGTCTGTTAAGATGACTCCGTCAGTCTTACTTAGTCTGGTTTAATAAGACTCAGACATGTAGCTGACATATTTAGGTGACATTACTGGAGAAAGACTTTCTGTTCCTATTAATGTTGTTGGGTAACACTGAACAATCAACAGTATAAAGTATAGGTTTTAATGTTTTTATACTGTGTAACATTATTTCACACTTTGATGCCAATTCCAACACTGGTGGGTAAAGTGGGCTGGGTGTGTGATTTTATTTAAGCTCTGGGAAAAACAGATTTTCCTTATTTAGATCCATATTTGGAGTTTTTGGTTCTTTAGCATCTCAAAATTTGATATAAATTACTTAAATGACATGTTAGATCTTATTTAATGTTTATTCATCCCACCACTGTGCTCTTCTGCAGCTGTGCTCTTCTGGTTAAACTACAAAGCTGCATATGACAACTGGAATGAGCAGCGTATGGCCCTCAACAAGGACATTCACGTGGCCACAAAAGAAGTGGTGGATAAGCTGCCAGGCATTCAACAGACCTCCGCCCAGGCATTCAGCACCCTCTTTCTGCAACTGACAGTCAATGACCTGGGTATTTGCCTGCCAATTACCAACACATCTCAGGTAATATGCTATGACTGAGTCTCCCAAGTGTCATTGGTCAATCCCTTTGAGCGTTAGATTGTTTTCTTATAAATAATCTTATATATTTTTAAGTTCGGTTTAGGATATAAAGTGCACAACTTATTTTGTTTTGTAAAAGTTTTAATATATGCTGACTTGAAATACACACTTTGAAAAGTTATAAAAAACAAAAATCCCCAACAAGGTGCTCTGCTTGTGGCTCTATGGCTTGCTTCCATCACTGCTGCTTTTTTCAGATCATCCAAATTTGAATGTACTGATGAATCTACTAGTATACTGATCGCTAGTAGATGCCACAATCTGCAGTAGTTTTCAACTACTACAAGTTTTGGAAGACATTGATTTCCTATGTCTGCAAATACTCACTCACCTAGTGTAGCAGTAGGTAAACTGGAAATGCAGACTGCTTGCCTTCAAAGTAAAACTAGTTTATGTTGAAACATGTTGGTTACAGTCATAAGACACTGTCTTTACTTTGAAGGCTGCTGATTCCACCAAGCAGCAGCCAGCAACTTGCAGCAAAAACACTTGCTAACTGGTTAGACAATCCACATTTTTCCCTGGCTTCGGGAGATTTCCAGCTCAACACCAACCAGTCTGCAGGCATGTGAGACTGATGCCAAACTAACAGCCTTAAGAACTGTTCAGTGATGTTGAGCTACTCTTATCAGATCTTATGTCAGTGCCTCCTCAACAATTGCTGTAAATCTGTATACAGTCCCAACAGACAGGCTTCCTCACAGTTACTTTAAGTCAACATGTGCATGTGCATATTGGGTGTCCTATTTTTTTTTTTTTTTTTTTTTTTCCTTTCTCTTTTTTTTGGAAGTGTGTCCTATATTTTATTGTACTCATTCATCATAGTTTGAATTATCCTTATTCTACTTTGCATGCTAGGATTGGAAAGATTTCAGATGCAGACAGTTATGTTACACTTATTTCCATAGAGAGGACAAGAACCAGTTACGGAGGGCACAAACTCTGAAGCTGGGGCCAGCTCTTCAGCAGGCCAGCAAAGAAATGCACGAAAAGTAACCAAAAGTTTATTACATCTCTTGGGATGGCTTGGTGTGAGGTGTTGACTGATACTGAGTGACGCTCTTCTATAAAACCTGTCACACTGCAGTATACTGCATCATAGGTGCTTTGTGGTTTTAAAAAAAAAAAAGCTTCTCTAACGGCGGCATAACAAGTAGTGAAGCTCGGGCTGGTGTTTGAGGTGTGTTTTCATAATAAAAGTTATGCCTGTTGGTATCCAGAGTATTGATTATGTGAGTGCTTTTAAGTTATGTACGTTTCTATATGCGAGACTAGATTAAGAATATAGTTAGGTGCAGTGTTGCACATGGTGGGCTCTCTCTACGCTTGTATGCATGTGGTATTTTGCATTGGCTTATATCTGGGATCTTGTAATAGCTGCCCCAAAATTGTGGTCTGATTATTTTCATCCAGCTGATTGAAATGGGCTAGTAAATAGTTCAGATACAGATATATGTATTTTCCTAATGATAATGATCAGACTGCTATTCTGGGACTAATGTCAGGTTAATCAAATTCATGTAATTTGGATGTGTGGGTTTCTGTTTGTTTGTTTTTTCTTCTTTAATCACTGATTTTCTGCATTTGAACTTGAAATGTACTGAAGAGCTTGGTAACACTTCACTCAGAGATAGATTTATGTCAGTAGCACTTAAACTTGTTCCCTCGAAGGTTTTAAAGTGGACCTGTCTTGTTAAGCTTTTGACTTATTTTCAGGTGGACTTGAATATTAAACATGCTAAAATCACAAACAAAAAAGTTTCAGACCTTTTGGATCTTTATGATGCCCAGTCTTTACGATACACAGTTCTGGCTCCACTCTTTCACCTGCCATTCAAACCTTCCGTTGGTGAGTTTTAGGCCATAAGAATAAAGATGCATTAAAGAGACGGTGCAAAGGGTGTTAAACCAGCTTGTGTGTGGAGACAGACTATACAGAGGCCAGAAAGATGTAAAAAGGATTATTTGTTTTGTACCGTGAATCATGTATAATCTAGAGTCCAAGCTAAAATGTTTAGAGCTGGAAATAAGCATAGCAAATCCCCTTTAATGTGCAATAATTTGCCATTGTGCTATTGTTCTTAATATTTGGTTAAGTTGATGACAGCTGTACAGAATGAAGTGTTGCCAACGCTTCCTTTTCCAAACAAATGGAGGTGGTTTGCCTTTCCTTGTACTCTCCCCCCTTCTCCTCTCTCCCTTGAGGCCAGAGTAACCTTTCTCCCTGCCATTCCACCAGGCCAATCACAGCATAGATTTTGACACGGGCTCTGCGCTGGTCCTGACCATCGAGAGCACACTGATCACCGCCTGCTCCTCCGAGTCCCTGGTGAGTAAAGGACACTTCAAAAATTTCTGCATCCGCTTTGCCGAGGGCTTCGAGACCTCCTGGGACGACTGGAAGCCTGAAGTCCGGGGAGACATCGTCATGAATGCTTGTGAGTGACACAGTTTATGCAAATGTTTTTATCTAAGTGTTGCAGAAAGCCATTTCAAATACAAATTCTGTACTGTGTGAGCCCGTTCACATTTGATTTGTGAGCTAGTGGGCAGAAGAAGACTGTCAGTGTGTCTCTATAGAGATCATGAAAGATATTTGTTTGTATGTACTTGTGTGCAGGTGTAGTCCCTGACGGTACATATGAAGTGTGTTCCAGGACTACAGGGCAGCCCTCTGCAGGCAAGTTCTTTTAACTGTGCTCTGGTCTATTAAATATAGATCACACCCTAGAGCTGCACAATGATATTGAGACTGTGTGGAAAATTTTATTATTTATTGCATTAATTTTCCCAACATCATCCACTGTTTTCCCTCTCACTCCTGGCTTCCTTTTCACCAAAACAGAAAGCAGCAGCGCTGGTACCTGGACTCTCAATGTGCTTTGGAAGATGTGTGGAATCGCCGTTCACATGGACCCCAATATCGGCAAGCGCCTCAACGCTCTGGGCAACACGCTGACGTCCCTGACGGGCGAGGAGGACATAGACGACATCGCCGATCTGAACTCTGTGAACATGGCAGACCTTTCAGATGAGGACGAAACCGACTCCATGTCACCCACCACGCACATGGTCAGACACCGCTCAGTTCGTTTTTTATTACAGTTTAGTTTGAATTCGGAAGATTGCTAAAGAGTAATTGTGTATTTCCGCCACAGCTGGATTCAGTCGTTCTTTCACAGCCTGACTTTAACGAGACCCGAGCAGCTGTTGCATCAGTCAGATCAGATGGTCTCCTTTAGAAGTTAGAAAGTTCTCAAGAAATATCTAAAAATATATATTTCCAGTGTTGAAAGTTGTGAAAAGAAAAACTCTAAACTGAAGTGGGAATATTCAGCTGTTGAGTTTACTGCCAGTCAGTATCGCAGGTTCAGAAGAAGTAGTTCAACATTTAGGGAAATGCATCTATTCTCTTATTTTGCAGCTGGTAATATGAGAAGATAAGTACCACTGTGGTGTATGTAAATTAGATAACAGACTGCAGCAGCAGCTGTTACCTTAGTTTGATGCAAAGACTGAAAACAGGGAATGTGTTGATAACTAAAGCTGCCTCTAAAACAAATTGGTTTGGGTTGTCTGGGGGGCTGTTATGAGTTTCTGCTGGTTTCCAGCAGCCTCACAAGATTGAGGTCACAGCTCCCAGCTAAGAAACACCCAGGCACGTAACCCCTCAGTAAAACAGCAAATTGCTGTTTTTTCTCCTCTTTGGTTTTTGCACAGATTAAACAAACTGATAAAATGTGTTAGTTTGGGTTCTTTAGGACTGCCTATATTCTCCTTCACTAAGCTAACCAGCTGCTGTTCATTGTGGTGTCGCAGGTAAGCTCTACGATATCTTCTCATCGTGCTGTCGACAGGATAGTGTTTGTGGATTTCTAAAATGTTGAACTATTCCTTTAATAATGCATCAGTCCGTTTGAACAAATCCTACCTGGCTTGCATTAAAAAAAAAAAAAAAAGCTTCAGAAGGCAAAGTCTGACCCAGGCTGTTCCACCTTTCCATTCACCTGTCCCTGCTGTTATTTACAGACTCCAGAGTTCAGCCCTCGGCTGACCTTAAGGAAGCGTCTGGTAAACCACATCCTGGGCCTCAGCCCCAGGCCTCAGAGCATATCTGTCCCCATCGACTACTTAAACTGTGCATCTCCTTGCCTACCAGGCAGTGGCAGAACCCAAAGACCCCTCTCCTGGGCTTGTGTATGTAGCCGCCCGCAGTGTTAAACTTTTCTCCAGGCTGGTTGAATCACTTACAAGGTCACATTTCAGGCACTTGCACTTAAGTGATGAAGGCTGTGGATTCCAAAATTCTGAGCTGTGTTATTTGCTTCCACTGCCCTCCTCATTAAGCTTCAATGATGGGTGAAAAGAAGTAGATTAGTGGCCCATAATTCCCTTTGGCAATAAAGCTTTGTTTCCTTCTTTCACTAGGAGTTGTGGTGGTGGTGGTGGTGTCTCTTATTTGTGACATGGCTCCTGGTGTGTGGATAATTCTACAGATAAACTTCTAATGATTGAATCACAAAAATGCACCTTTTAATCAGAAACTGGGACATCGGGACGATGGATTCTTATTGCACAATCTGTTGATCAGAAAGTTTGTCACAGTTGTCAGTCAGTTTAACCACATCTGTGTGTTTCCATGTGTGTTTGGTTTCCTGCTTTGGTGCAACAGGAGGCGGTTGACCCCAGAAGGCCCATGGTGTCAGGAAACCAGATAATTGATGCTCGTGGGAGGAAGTTCACAAAAAGGGTCATTGACATCCGAGAACTGAATGAGCAAGCCAAAGTCATCGATGACCTCAAGTAAGACTCCAGCTTTTTGTAACTGTTCTGTTTAAAGAGTTGCAACAACTAAGTGACTAGCCGTGTCCTCTTCTTACGAACGCAGGAAACTGGGGGCCAGCGAAGGAACCATCAATCAGGAGATTCAGCGCTATCAACAGCTGGAGTCTGTGGCCGTCAAAGACATCAGGAGAGATGTCAGAAAGAAGCTGCGTCGCTCCAGCATGAGGGTGAATCCCCCGTCTCTTTACCTTCCCCGAGTAGAAGTGCATTCGCCACAGCACCTTAACTTAAAATAGCATGAAATCATGCTAGGGTGTTAGTCATGTTTATCCTTTTATGGACCCGTTTGTAGCTGTGTTTGTTCTTTCCCAGGCGGCCTCTCTAAAGGATAAGTGGGGTCTTGGCTACAAACCAAGCTACAACCGCTCCAAAAGCATCTCAGCGGCAGCAGGCCGGCCACCTCTAAAAAGGATGGACAGACAAAGGTAACAAAGAAGGGCAGCAGGAGGCACCTTCCCTGGTATCAGAAATGACACCATTAAGGGAGCTTCACTGTAAACAAACAGGACCATGTGACCTCTGTCTCACTTCTCTGCTGCTGCTGCTGCTGCCATTATGTTTTTCAAACATTTTCCCATTATCTTGCTGACAAAGAGGGACAGAGTGACTCACAAATTAGAATGTAGTGAAGAGGAAGTGCTCATTGCATTTTGTTTATAGTAATTATGCAGATTATCTCAGGATTAATGTAGTATTGATATTCAGGCAGTTCAGACCTTTCACAGGAGAAAAATATTTACTCTGGAGGGGTCAACAAATGCTCAACAATGACTTGAAATGAATCGTACTAATAACAGGCCGGGCTTTGACAAGTGTTGGCTGATTAAATGCCATATGTTCTGAAACAAAATCAAATAAAAATGAGATCCTCACAATGTTGGCTTCAGTTCCAGAATCGGAGATGTGGATGCAGATTTCCCAGATATCCGTGTGGACGTGTCCTCTCCGGCACCACGGGTCACCTTCAACATCCAGGACACGGTAAGCCTGCCTTCTTCATGTGTCAGATATCCATTGCTGTAGCACATTAATAGATTGCATTGTACCTCTTAATTGATTTATTTATAAATTAAAGCATTTCCAAACAAATCAATATTCTGTTTTTTGTTTTTTTAGTTTTGTGCAATTTTATATGCGATCATCTGCATCTCATCCATCATTTACATGTTTGTTTGTTACCATAACTGATCTCTGTTACAGCTGATTTGTACAGTATGTTGCAGTAGAAACAGAGGGATGAACTCTTGTTTTAAAAATAACTCTTCTGTCCAATTAAAGATTAATAATCAGGCTTTGGAGTCTGCACCTGTCAGTCCAGGAGATATATTCAAGGTATATGGTCCAAGAATAAAATTTAAAAAATGAAAATGCATAACCAACGCTGATCAAAAACTTCTGTTTCCTCCTCTCCTCTGTGATTACCTTGACAGTGCTGACAGGATTTTGAATATGCAAAATCAAAACAGGATGATAAGACGGGAACTTTCGGCTATATGCAGTAGACATTCATTTGCATAATAAGTTAGATTTTGATTTATTACTGGTGCATGAGGATCATCCGGATTTATAATAAAACCTACTATTCCCTTAGCTGCTGAGTGTGAGAGTCAGCAATTCATCCCTGCTTTTATTTAGAATGACCTCAACCCAAGAAAGTTCTCAGAAAATCAATTGTTTGCAGAATAAAAACACTTTACAGTTGAATTGCTGCTTAATGAATTATAGTTTCACACCCCACACACACTCATCCTGTCTTGAAACTGCATAAAATAATCCAGCAGCTTTTTTCTTTTTTTTAACCTTAGTATATTGAGTGATTTCTAACAACTATGCATGGGTGGCCACTGAGTCACAGTCTGTCGGCTTTTGTTTGTCACAACAGCAGGTCCTTAATCGCCCCCAACAATACCAAAAACTTCACGAGGATAAAATAAATAATACGTTTAATATAAAGTCACCAGTTTACCTTTTAAAATGCCACAATCACAAATAATAACTCAGACATTCTGGGGAAAAGAATCCATTCTCTTTAACCCCACATCCCTGAAGCGGCATTTGTGGCTCATACTGTGAAGACGGCAGTCATGTGTGTTGAGGAGAATAATAACTATATAAGAAAACTTGCTTATTATTTGCGGGCGTGACTGCGAACATAAACTGCAAACAACTTTCATAACTGTGGCTCCCAAACCTTTTTCAGACAATCCTCTCTCTTCAGAAGCCACAAGAAAGTTCCCTCCCCCTACCCGACTGTTTTAATTACTTATTAACAATTTTTTTTAAAAAGTCCAAGTGAAATTTTAGGGTTAAACAGGTGGTCACAGGCATGTGTGAACGTCACATAATCCATCATAAAAGATGATTTTATTTAAAAAAAATCATTTATTTTTACTTAATTTTAACAAAACCAAGAGATTGAAGTCTTATAATGAAATGGTGACCTTATTATGTAGTTGCCAAGCAACCTGTAGCCACTTAAAATATTCGTCAATAGCGTAATCAAAATTCCTTTGATGACATGAGTTATTTAATCTCCCAAAGGAGCTTTCGTTGGGTTTATTTGCTCAGCACTGTAACTGAATGGTGATGAATCTGTTGTGCAGTTGTGTTATTTTCTTGGTGAGTGTAAATCTTTCTCTTTTTTTTTTTTTCAATAAAATCATTAACGGTGAAATTGATAACAATAATCCTGATATTAATTAAAAAATTATAGTAATCTCTAACTCTTTGATGAAAGAACAAGACTTGCTCAATAAATCAATACCACATTCATATAAAACTCTATATTGTCCTATAAGGAGTATTTGTGTCGCAGATGGATTATTTCTAATTTAACTGATGCTCACCTCTGTCAGTGTGTTTGGGATCTGTTGACCCTACACAAATGGGCTTTGTCCCTGGCTGTCATAAGGATACTTCTACACTTTCTTGGGCATTTTTCTGTTGTCACCATCTTGAGACGGGGTATGTCATCTACTCATCCTCATCTTCTTCCTTTGTTTCAAGCTGTCATTCCTCTTCACAGAAAGTGCATGACCTCTGAGCTCCTCGGTGAACCGTTGCAGGCAGTAGTGTTCTGCCTCTGGACCTGCAGAAGTAAAAGATTAAATTTGATTTGAGGAGTAAACACAAATTTCAGAACTGATCAGTTAAACTAATTAATAAGGTCCAGTCTACAGAACACTACTTCCTTTTTTGGGTGGATTTCTGCTGAAGACATCAGCTCCAGCTCTCAGATTCCCTGGATCGATGTCTCCACGTAGGAACAAATTTAGACAGACATTAAACCATTTCCTGTGTGAGTTTGACCTTTTGTCCTTTTCTAAAGTTCCCTGAGGAGTCAGAGGGGGACCTGTCGACAGTCTCCATTGACGATTCATCCCATCCTCATCACCTCCATCTCCATCCCCTATCTGTTGTCGATGGTCATCACTCAGTTTTCAGTGCCCCCGCCACCCCTGCTGTCTTCTCACCCACACTTCCCTTCCAGCATGACGACATAAGGCGCGATGACCTGTCCTCTTCCTCCTCGGAAGACTCGGACAAGGACGACTTCGAGCATGACAGACAGCAGAGCTATCGAAGGCCTGTGTGAGTTTATTGCGTTTGTCAGTGCAGGCGTACTTGTTATGACAGTTAGGAAAAGAAAGCGCCATTAATTTCTTTTTTGTCTAAAAAAGAAAAGCTTTTCAATTTTCAGCATTCACTAAACGGTGCTGTCCTCCCTGATTCTCAGCCAAACGTCTCAGAGAAAGTCCTCGGGCTTTTCTGCTGTGAGTCAGTTGTTCAGTGAGCGCTGGCCAGGCACTCCTGCCAACCGCAGCTTCAGTGGCCCAACGACAGAAAGAAACATCGACTTTGAGCTGGATGTCCGTGTGGAAATCGACAGCGGGAAGTGCGTCCTTCACCCTACTACTCAACAGCCCGAGCACGAGGATGTTTCTTTGAGGAGGTGCAGTAAAAAGTTCATTTCTCAATCTGGGAAATGCAAACTCCTATTTAAAGTTGGTCTCACATTTCCTCCCAAATGTAGTATTAAGCGTAGATTAAATCAGACTCTATATTAGCAGAAGTACCTGAACAGCTGTGATGATTTATCCTCACTGGACAGAAGAAATGAGACATTCTATATTCAGATCAGTAATTTGGGTTTTATAGGAGCTGTGAGCGCAGCCTCCGAAACCTGGACCAAGAATCTCCTCCCAAGAAGAAGAAGCTCCAGCCCAACTACCCCTCTTCCAGCCATCTCCTAGCTGGAAAGAAGTGTCCCTCCACTCTGCCGACCAAATCCAATGACTTGGAGACTACAGTTTTCTACATTCCAGGAGTGGACGTGAAGGTCAGATTCTCCTACATCATCCAAACTGCCAAGGGTTTCTTTTGTGCTTTAAATAATTATTTTTTCCTTTATTTTTCCCTGCAGTTGCACTACAACTCAAAGACCCTGAAGACGGAGTCACCCAACGCCTCGCGTGGATCCTCTCTCCCTCGCACTCTCTCCAAAGAGTCAAAGCTGTATGGTATGAAAGATAGCGGCCCTCCAAATCCTCCCAATGCTGTCCAAAGCAAGACTAACTCGCTCCTACCTCCCCCGCCCCCACCTATTCCATCAGGTACTGAGCATTCCCTCATTTAATTGCATGCCCTTCTACCATCCATAATCGCCGACACTAGAGTGCCACGCCTCTTCGATCCGATGATTTAAATCTACACGTGGACCGTCCAAATCAAATGCATGCGATTCCATCCCTTTTTATTTTTTTATTTTTTTAAAGGCATGGATCTAGAGGGCACCCTTTGATCAAACGGGTTCATGCATATTGATGCGCCCCACAGAGGGAGAGACTCAAAAAGACAGTTTAAAAGAACCTCTGTTAATATGATTCCAGTTTATTTGAAGTTCAAGAAACAAACTTCTGAAAGTGCTGTTAGAGTGTGGAGATGACTTTAACTTTCATGTGTCTTTGCAGCTAAAGGTAAGAGCAGTGGAGGGGTAAAGACGGCCAAGCTGTATGCCTGGGTGGCCCTCCAGACCCTGCCAGAGGAGATGGTGATCAGCCCTTGTCTGCTGGACTTTCTGGAAAAAGCACTTGAGACAATTCCTATCACTCCAGTGGACAGGAACTACACAGGTGTGTTTTTAAAACCAGTCCTTTGGGACAGTGTTCTTGGAGGAATTGTGTGTCTTGATATTCATAGTAAACTTCTTCTGATGCCTTTCCATCAGCTGTGGCATCCCAGGAGGAAGACATGGGTCAGTTTGATACAGTGGAACAGCTCGAGGAATCGACCACCTCCCTGGTTTCCTCTTCAACGTCGGCATACTCCTCCTTCCCCGTGGATGTGGTTGTCTACGTCAGAGTCCAGGTACTGATGAGCTGTCATTCGTGCAATTTCTTCAGAGCTGCTTTGGAATTTAAGTCGACTGTTTATATAAATAATAATTAATGTGTTACATGTAAGAAAAAACTAAAAGCACAAGGAAAGTATTATGACAAATAACAATTACAAGTCATAAATTTACACTAAAATGAGAATTTTAGTGTATGAAAACATCTACTGTCTTCTGTTTCCAGCCCTCTCAGATCCGCTTCAGCTGCCTGCCAATGTCCAGGGTGGAGTGTATGCTCAAACTGCCCTCGTTAGACCTGGTCTTCTCCTCTAACCGTGGAGAACTGGAGACCCCGACAGGAGCCCATGTGACAGACGGGTCACACCAGCCCTCCTCAACTCCACCCGGGCAGCATATCCCCAAACCACCTCCCAGCAAAGGTATCTAGAGCATGACTTCCCCGTTTATTTTGGCAGAATAATGGCGCTCTAATGTGTGCAGAGATACGTGAACGAAACAGTCTTTTAAAGTCTTTCGCACACCGTGAGAATATCTATTAGCTGCCACTCCATGGCATGTCTGAGCCCTGTGTGAGTTAATGTTGCTCGCAGCATGTTCTCCTGCATTCATTACTCTTCTCTCCAGTCTGTCTTTATGCCAGATGATGCATGTTAAGATGCATCTCAGGTCTTGGAAATCTGTGAGTCACTAAATGCACAGGTTTGATAGCTGGTAGCTCACTCCTTTCCATCCTGAAATTGTGTTAGTGCTAATGCATTAGAGGATGTTAGACTTATATATATCACAAGTGTATAGTGCTGTTAATGAGTGTGTGACTGGATGATTTCTTTTGTCTCTCCTGCCCCCTTCCAGCATCTCCGTTGTTGGGGAGCCCTCTGGGCAGAAGCCGTCACAGCAGCAGCCAGTCCGACCTCACCGGGCCCCCGAGTAACTCCTCGGGCCTCAGCTTTACAGCCTGCATGTCTGACTTCTCCCTCTACGTCTTCCACCCCTACGGCGCCGGAAAGCAGAAATCTGCAGTCACGGGGTTGCCTCCGGGCCAAGGGCCGTTAGGTATGCTAAACATTTGTGTTATTCTTATCTGTTAAAGATACAGGACTGCATTTTATCCACTAATAAATGCACCTCTTGTAGATAGGATTGATGTAAAACAATTACATGCCAGCTGATCCCATCACCCATATCTCCTCCCCCTCCCGAAGGTACCGTGGATGAGGAGTCGACTTCAGTGACAGGAAGGAAAGACTCTCTGAGCATCAACCTGGAGTTTGTGAAGGTCAGCTTATCGAGGATGAGGCGAACAGGAGGCCCCACTTTCATTGAGAGCTTTATTCCTCCTAAAGGGGGTAAAATGGACACCACCCTCATCAACATCTCAGGTACACGGTCGTCTCCAGAGAAAAACACCTGTCCATTAGACAGATAATAACAATATTGGGAAGTTGACACAATTCCTGCAAAAGTTGAGGTATATTTATCAAATATATGCTTTCTGTTATGCAGCACAAAGTTATACAAAGTAAAAAGTTGTCAGTTTATTTTTGGGTTTATAGAAGAGTTTGCAACAGCAAAGGAAGGTGTTTGTCAAAGTGCAATGTTCAGGGGGGGACTTGTTAAAAATGGATTTTAGGGCAGAATTATCAAAAGCTGATTTGACTTGTGATTATTTTCAGCATTTTTATGTTCTCATGACTGCCCACATAAATACACTGAGCCATTTTAAGATGGCTGCTGAGTCGTGAGGCCTGCTTCTTGAAGGACTTTGCTCCAGCATGGTGCTGTGTTGATTCTGCTTTGATACTGAACCACGCAGAGCTTTGAAGATCCATATCTTCATGTTGTATCTGTCGTCTGCTAACGTGGGGGGACTGTCAAATATACTGTATGTTGAACTACTGGAACTGAACACTGCTAAAGCTGAGGTTTGTGCTGTTGTCAGTCCTTTAGCTTAGTTATGGTGTATATATAGAACTGGTTTTGCTGTGTGTTTAAAAATGATTCACTCTTTGCACTCTGCTTTTCATCAGTGCTTCTTTTTTTTTTTTTTTGTTACTTTTTAAGCCCCGATTTTCAGCCCATCACCTTTTCTTCTACGTCACAGTGTTGGCTTGTTAGAGGATGACGCACAAGCGAGTCAGTGTTGCTAATCCGCTGGTTAAAATTCCCACAATCCTTCTCTGTGCACAGGGAGAGTGGTAGGGAAATGAACACTGACGCGGACCATAAATCAGCTTTTAAGTGCATCACTTAAATTGCTTTTAAGGTAAAACATCAATCATGCAGTTGGGGGTGACATTTGGTAAGCAGCTGCAGTTTTTTAGAAGGGTTAACTAAACCTAAATTAAATTCTGAAAATAGGCGTAAGGCAAAGAATTTTAGTTAACTGGAATAAATCCGGTTGCATGTGTCAGCACGCACAGCCTGAGGAGTCCTGGGCAGATGTGCTTAACAAGACTGGGACTCAGTGTTTTTGTTGGCCATCCTTTCTGTGAACTGTCTCAAAGTTGTCCCAGCTCAGCAGGAACTTTCACAACGTTGTGTTTTTTTGGAACTCCTGCATAGTGCTAAATATTTCATGTTCACTAAAAGTGGGAATCGAGAAGCTTGCCCCTTTCTTTCTCTCTGTAAAGCAGTCAGAAATACAGCCAGAGTATATGAAGTGGAAGTGACGTACAACAGATGCGAACCCTTTCAGAGAATCATCTTTAAGGGATATGAAACTCTGTGTTGAGTACTCAATCATATCAGCAGCACCGTGGGAATGTACTCCAGCACAGAAGCAGGCTGTTGTGACCCCAGCTCATCGGAGGGTAACTGCAGTAACACAAACAACCAGATGAAAACAGCTGAAGGCAAAAATGTTATCTTTTTATGAAAGTGATGAATACAAACAGTGAAGCCAAGCAAAGCACAAAGTAACAAAAGAAGTGGTGAAAGAGCCATGGGCAAATGGTGCTCGTCAGAACAAAGAAATAAAGGGCTCCGAACTTGAATTCCATTTAAAATTTACCAACTGATTAAAAAGAAAATTGGAAAAATAGCGAAAGAGCTTTACGCCATTAAACAGCCAGATTAAACCCAAACAGTTAGAACAAGCAACCTTAAAACCCGAGTGTCACTTTACAATAAAGTTATTCAACAAACCCTGTCCGGTCTCCAGTGCACAACCTTTGCAACATGCAGCTGCAGGTATGCACGATAAGGTGTCTGCAAACTAGTAAAGAGAAAATGAGCATCTGGAAGCACAAACTGCTGACAAGCAAGTTAATAAAAAGAGAGACAATGACGAGCTGCTCATACCAAATCAGCCTCCCTGACTGACAGATCACAGCCACTTTTCAGAGCAGGTGTTGGAAGGGCTGGTGCACAGGCCTGGGCACCAGTCCAGTCATTCAGAGGCGGGCCAGAAGCAGCAGAAAGGCAGGATGTATGGTGAGTGTAGGCACCGATCCTGGAGAGCCTGCGTGTTCAAAAAGAAACACTCCAAAACGGTTAGCCACACTGTAAAAAGAGAGTGGGAACATCAAGAGCTCTAACGCAGGGTTTGAAATAGGCATCTCACAGTGAGTGCTTGAGCTGCTGAATGGGACATTTTACAAGCACATAAATGAGACTGAAGAATACGTCTTTCCAATCTGTGAGAGTAAGTGCATACTTTTCCCCCTGTAGCTTTTAGAACTGTGGCCTTATCCTGTGCAGTCTTATAAAGAAGTCTTTCACATGCTCACTAATGTGATATTCTTCCGTCAGCTGTGTGTGACATCGGCTCGGCTTCCTTCAAGTACGACATGAGAAGACTGAGCGAGATCCTGGCCTTCCCGAGAGCCTGGTATCGTCGAAGTATCGCCAGACGCCTCTTCCTGGGGGACCAAACCATCAACCTCCCACGTGAGTGCTCAGCGGTTGCACTCGGGTGTTGTGATGGCCGTGTGTTGTTTACGTTGCCGGCTTTTAAGTTGTTGTAGAATTTCAGCTTTTATGTGGCATCTGACACAGGGAACAGTGAGCTTTTCCAGGCTTCTGTCAGTGCTGATCTTTATTTGAAATGATCAACAAACTGATGTGCTTTTACTAAAGCGAGATATTGTTGGCTTCTATATAAATCTCTGCACTGCCTCTCAGATGGGTTTCTAAAAACAAAATCTTTAACTCGGTGCAGAAATGAGTGAACATTTCTCCCCAAAAATTCTGATATGAGCACCAACATCCACCTGCTAACCTCTGTGCATTTAGCCTTTTTTCATTTTTAATATCCTGTCTCACTGGCAGTCCTTTAGCAAACATTTCCTGCAGTCACTTTACGTTGACATTTACAAAGGTGTCCTTTACTTACCTCTTCGAACCTTTACTTCGCTCCAGCTTCCGGCCCCGCCACTCCTGACTCAGCTGAAAACGTCACCCATCACCTGTCCCCCGAGTCCAGCCGGAAAGCTTACTGGAGAACGTGGGACGGCAGCACCGGGACGCAGCACGTGCCCCAGTCCCCCAACGTCTTTTCGGAGCACTCCACCGGAAGCAACATGTCCCCAGGCAGCCTGGGGCACCTCAAGTCCCCTGCACCTGGTCGCACCAGGAGCGTCTCTGACTCCTCCGCTCCAAGGAGAGGTAACGGGGAACATTAAATGCCTTTTGTTACCGGAGTACGAATCTTCACACCCAAAAATCCAGATAAGGAAGAAAAAATAACTGCAATTAATTTTTTCCTATTTTTTTTTCATTGTTTTTTAGATTCAGTCACAAAAACATCGACTCCTTCATTTGGTAAAAATGGGAAGGCAGCAGGTCAGCAGGGGTCGCCGTGGGAGACGCTGGTGGTGTTTGCCATCAACCTAAAGCTGCTCACCGTCCAAATGAACATGAGCAACGTGATGGGAAACAATACGTAAGTGCATCCAACGCTGTGCAAACACGTGCTAATAATTAGGATTTAATGGTTACTCTGGTAACTCAAACACAGAAGCGATTTAAAATTATTGACTATATTTTCATTTATAGAATATCTTGGCCACACTTGTCCAGTTTCACAAATCATGAAAAAAAAAAACATTAAAATCAAAAGAACATAAAAGAAACTTTAGGAAAACAAACACAAAATATCATTAAAAATGAATTAGCAGGGGGATTATGCACTAAAGGAAGAAAAACACTAATTAAATGGATGAGAGATAAAAATCTTTCATCTGAAAGTATCTCATGATTTTCAATCAAAGTATATTTTTTTGGCTGCCCCACTTTAACGCTTGTCGATGGCTACAACAGACTCTCATCTCATCTCAACAAGAATCAATTGCCAACAACATATAAGTGCCTCAGAAAAGCCAGGCATTTTCACAGCCACACATCAGACAAAATCAGGCCTATTTACAACTACAAGGGTCTGTATTTTCTTTAGTATCCTAACAGGTGATGCAATCATTGAAACCAGCCTTACACTTAAAGTTGCTTTCAATATAATCCTTAGTTATCTTATACCCGGCCCTGTTGCAGTCCCTCAGTTCATATGTGGTTTGAAACCAGCTGATTTAGTTCCCTCCTGAGAGCCTGAGATGTCCACATTATATTATCCTTTCCTATTATGGTATCATTAAGATCCAAGAGGAGAAAAGCTATTGGAAGCTCTCTTATAGATTGGTCTGAATCCTTAAGTTTTTTGCTCGCATGCTGATCTAATTGTAGCAATTTTTGCTAGTGTAAGATAATGACTTAAGTGAAAGATTCCACGCTTGAACAGTAAATTACTGACTGGAAAACACTCTTCATCATGCATTGTAGCTCTAAAAGCAAAACTAAAGTTATAAATTTAACTTAAGAATGTTACTGTCTAAATAAAACATAGCCAACATTGTTTATTTACCTTTTTACTGCAGTAAACAGCTGTTAAACTGGTGTACAGATGCCTCTGGGGTGCTTCTCCTGCACTTCTTATCACCCTTTATCGTCCACTCTTATGGGTTCAGTTTAACTCTACTGCACTGCTGGATTTTACCGTTCACCACAATATGGTGTCAGTACACCCCTGATCTCTACGGTTGAGGCTGAAGTGCAGAAAATGATGCTGAAGCAGTGGCAAACACAGCACCCTCATAACTAAGGCTGTACTGTTTTATGAGCTCTGGGTCTCCATAAAGTTAAAAAAATAACCCTCTTCCACAGTGGAAGTGTGTGGGCTCCACAAACAACACACACCTTCTGCTTCTTTCTCACCAAGGCAAGACAGTACACTTCTCCAGCTCTAATTAAATCATTTATGAGCTCAGGATATTCTTCCTTCATAAAAACTTTTATGCAAGGGTGCAGCCTGGATTTAAAGCGAGAATTGTATTGTCAAAATAGCTGCACTTGGATATAAGCAAAAAGGCAATAACACATCAAACTGATGAAGGTGAAACGCACAACGACACGTTAGAAAACACAGTTGACATGTTGACTTGTGAAAATGGGTTTAGCGCTCAGAACTGGCTGTTCGTTTCTTCCTCTGTTACCTGTGTTTATTCCTTGGAAACTTCTTGTGATGAGTCATTTATGTTTCATACAGAAGCCTTCTACATTATTCAGCAGCATTTCAGGAGCGCTCACAGTTGTTTGTCCCTGCAGCTGGACGACCAGCGGGCTGAAAAGTCAGGGCCGACTTTCTGTCGGAAGCAACCGAGACCGAGAGATCAGCATGTCTGTCGGCCTCGGCCGATCCAAGCTCGACTCCAAGGGCGGGGTGGTGGGTGGCAATATAGACGTGAACACCCTGGAGATGGTCTGTAAGTAAACAAGGCATCAGCTTTTCAAACATCTGGTGTTTTTCTCCAACTCGTTAGCAGCTTTTATTCTAACAGAGTGTAAAGTGTGGATGTGGAGCTGAGCCAAAGTTCAGTGCTAGAGTTCTTAAAACACTGGGAGCAGTAATGTAATATTATGCACATACAAAAATGTTTACTCTGCTAAATAGGCATAAAATGCATTTTATTTTATATATTACATTTAATGTTTAAATAGGCTAATATATAGATACAGCAGCCACTTGGAAGCTGGAAGCAACTCAGTGCATTTAGGCATGCAGACATAGTTAAGGCAACCTGCTGAAGTTGAACCTGAGCATCACAATGAGGATAAAAAGGGGATTTAAGTGACTTTGATGGTGGCTGGAGCATGGCTGTTGGTGTCAGACGGCCTGGTGTGAGTATTTCAGAAAAGGCTGATCTGCTGGGATTTTCCTAAACAACTGTGTTTTAGAAGTTTAGAAAGGCTGGTCTGAAAAAAGGAGAAAATATTGAATGATGAACATTTCTTTCAACAGGTCAAAGGAGAATAGTCAGACTGTTTCAAACTGACAGGAAGGCAACAGTATCTCAAATAAGCTTTGTTAAAAAATCAAAATGTGCAGATGAGCATATATTCTTAAAGCGCATGGAGTACAGCAGCAGAAGACCACACTGGGTGCGACTTCTTTCCGTTAAGAACGATAAACTGAGACTAAAATTCACTTTTGCACAATAGACGATTGGGAAAATGTTCCCTGGTGTGACCAGTCTCGATTTTGGGATAAAATCATAAAACGACCACTTTAAAAACAACAGTTGCGGCTGCTGGTGTAATGATGTGCAGGATATTTTGTTGGCACGCCATGGACCCCTTAATACAGCCTAAGCATCATTTCAGTGACACAGCCTGCCTGAGTGGCCACACTGTGCCCATATTCTGATGGCTATATCCAGCAGAATATTACAAAATGTTATAAAATGCAGCTCTAGCTTGTTCTTAAACTTGACAATAAATTTGTTGAACTCTAAACTGGAACACCTTTGGGATGTAGAGACTGAAATCATGGATGTAAAGATGACAAATCTGAAGCAGCTGTATGAGCCCATCATGTCAGTATGGACCAAAATCTCTGAGGGTCCAACATAGTCCTAGCAAAGTGTAACTAATGAAGTGATCAGTGATTGCATATTAGATCTTTGTTCATTGAGTTTAATATCTAAGCACTGATCACTGATGCTTCTGCTTGAGATGCAGTCAGCTAAAGAAATTACTTGTTGCCTGAAATCGTCCCTACTCGGTGTCCTCTCTAGATGAACTAAATCTGCCACAGTGTGTGTGAAGCACACGTCACCTTCTCGCCTGTTCACCTTCAATAGTTTATAAATAGACACAAAAGCGAATATTTACAGCAAAATAAATCATTTTAACTTTGGTATTTTAGACTAAAAACATAAGAACAAGGTGCTGAGCCATTTTTATCTGAGAGGAGGCTTCACAGTCAATCTCAGCATGTATTTAAAGACACTGAAGCCATGAAGCTGTGGCTGGATGTGTGTGACTTTATAAAACTATTATTAGACCAAACATATTGACATGTACCAGTTGTGGTTTGTACCTACCAGAAGCCTAAAGCGTTTTCATGAATGCCAGTTGAATATCTTAACACAGGTTAGCACCATTTTTAGATGATATGCCTTGTTGGTTGTGGAGCTGTGAATTTAAGCTTTCAGGGCTGTGGAGGAGGGCAATCATGCTCAGACACCATACAAAGCAGCCATGTGTAGTGTGAGTTCTGCTATGTATGGTTGCACCCTTGGTGTTGTGGTCCAGCAGCAATAAACAGGTAAACCAGAAGAAGAAGAAGTCAGTCCTTACTTACTAGAATCCACTGATTTTGATGTTGAGAGGTATGGGATTGCTTGTGCGCTCTCATTGGTAACTACTATCGTGTGGTTTGCAGCCCACATCTCAGAGCATCCAAACCAGCAGCCCAGCCACAAGATCCAGATTACCATGGGCTCCACAGAGGCGCGAGTGGACTACATGGGCTCCAGCATCCTAATGGGAGTGTTTAGTAATGCTGACCTGCAGCTGCAGGATGAATGGAAGGTCAACCTGTGTACAGTGGACACCAGCCTATCAGAGAAAAGGTGTGGTATGATGTCAGCGTGACTGCACTGTTCGGCACAACACGATCAATACAGCACTTTTAGATGAGTCATGTTTAGTGCCATTTATTCATTTCATTCTTGTGGCCATCAGAGATTAGCCTGCTTCACGTCTCCATGTCTCTGTACTTTGAAATGCAGATGTTTTCTCTACAAAGAGGTTTGTATTCAGTTTCTGAAGTGTTGAAACACAAAGCACACTAACTAGAGAGCACAATTTCAAAGCATCGCGGGTTATGAAGAAAAACAGACAATTTGCTGACATTTATTGCCCACGTTTCCGAATGCTCGGCAAGCCGAACAAAATTATGTCTGGACTCGAGGGTTTGTGTTTGTATCTAGTTTGAACACAAGAATACACAAATTACACGACATTATGTCGAGAATATATGCCATTTTCTTTCACCTGTGAGCCATTTATGCCTGCTCTCCTTTCCTTTGTTTCTTGCAACAACCTTTTTCACTCATCTGCTCCGTTTCCCTCCCCATCTTTTCTCCTTCCAGTGAGATCTTCATCCACGGAGACCTGCAGTGGGACATTTTCCAGGTGATCATTTCACGGTCCACCACACCAGACCTCATCAAGATCGGCATGAAGCTGCAGGAGTTTTTCACTCAGCAATTCGACACCAGCAAGCGGGCCCTCTCCACCTGGGGCCCTGGCCCCTACCTGCCCCCCAAAACCCCCGTCGTCAACACTGACAAAGGAGCTGCAGAGCTTTGTAAGCATGCCTCGTTCCATACTGCTGGGTGAATGTTGAGCACAGTCTGTAGCATAATAAGGCGCGCACAGCAAGCTGTGCTGCTTGCAGGAAGTGAAATGATTTGTAATTCTAATAAGCTTAATTTGTAAACAACTTTTTCAAATAGTTGAAAAGGTTGTTTAGCAACTGAATGTAATCAGCCTCGCTCATGAGATAATCAGTAACGAAACAGGCAGCATACATTTTAAAGATTGAGGGCTTTATAAGGACAAAAACAACATGACACACTAAATCTGATCCTGTTAGCGCCAGCAACAAGCCTCGTGTTCCAGTCAGAATTCATTTGTCCGCCTGCTTCTCATTTTCCCTCCTAACTGTCTTTGTCACGCAGACATGGATGCGGCCCATCACCGCCACTGGCCCGGGGTGCTGAAGGTAATCGCCGGCTGCCACATCTCCCTCTTCCAGACGCCCTTGCCTGAGGATGCCGTGCAGCTTGGCGGGTCGATGAGCCTCCATGGCAATCACATGACTCTGGCCTGCTTCCACGGGCCAAACTTCCGCTCCAAGTCGTGGGCCTTGTTCCACCTGGAAGAGCCCAACATCGCCTTCTGGACAGAGGCACAGAAAATCTGGGAGGATGGTGAGACTAAATGTTCTTTTTAGGGACTCGTGAATATTAATATTATTCAGTCGAGATGATGCTCAGTCCTGATGAACAGATCAAAACTAAATATATAAAGGTGCATCTCTTTATGAATTGTTTCTGTTACACACAGGCTCAAAAGACGACTCTACCTACATCGTGCAGACACTGGATTTCCATCTCGGCCACAACACGATGGTCACGAAGCCGTGTGGTGCTCTCGAAAGCCCAATGGCCACCATAACCAAAATCACACGACGGCGACATGAAAACCCTCCACATGGTGTTGCTACTGTCAAAGAATGGTTTAGCTACGTCACTGCAATGAGAAACGAAGGTAAACATTTCAGCAAAATTGTGTCATTCATGTGTGCCCATTTGTTTAGTGGAAAGCCTCGTCAGTGGGCCGTTGATGCTCGCTTATTTGGGATCGAAAGGCTTGAACGCGTATTTAAAAAGAAAATATTTGGGATTGGAAAATACAGGGAAACAGTTGAATCTGATTACTGTGGTTTGGTTTTGGAGCTGTCCAATCAGAGTCAGCGTGGGCTGATGGGGGACCTTAAATAGCCTGAGGCTGAACTTAAAGTATCGGATGGAGCTGGGCGATAGAACGATAACGATATGTGTTGCGAAATAACTTTTCCTCGATAGAAAAGTTAAACTATTGCGATAGACCTAGTCTCTCTTGTCCTCTTTTAAAAAAAAACAAAAAAACAACAACAAACAAACAAAAAAAACCCAACAACAGCCAATTCAAATTAAGTAGCGCAGAGCTGAACCAATCACAGACGCAGTGTCACGTCACGTGACTTGTTACGTACAGCACAAGTGCCAAGCCGCACATGTGTATTTGTTTGGGACGCAGCCAGCCGCCGTGCCGCCCGGTAATGGAGGAAATGAGTGCGCCGACTACAGAAAAATCAACCGAGAGCGTGAGCGAAGGTTACCGAAGAGAAAACAGATGATGGTTCCAATGCCGGAGAGATTGTCGAACGGAAGAGCCACAGAAGTTCTGTAGTGTGAAGGTATTTCGGCTATTTCAAGTCTGACAAAAAAAAGAGTAGCGTGCACTGTAAATGTGCCGAAAGCAAGTCTGGAAATACAATAAAGCGGTGCATGCTCAGTCTCTGACTGGAAGCGCTAATTCGTCATTCGCTTTTGTCAGACTAAAGTAACTGTTAAAAGTGTTTGAAAAGCTGAGCTATACAACAAGGAGAGATTGAGAATTTCCTTTTAGTTCTCAGTTTATTTGATATTGACAAAAGTTAGTCAGTTTTGTCTGTTCTTCTGTAAAACAAACTAAGATTTATTTTTAGAATTAATATTTTGTTTCTAAGTGGAATTGACAATTTAGTCTGTTTCGTTTGTTCTATTTTGAAACTTAAACGCTTTAGCGGCTGCCTTTTGTGTAGTTTGTAATATTTGCCTTTATCTGAAAAAGTCTCATGTTTCTTTAGTACATCTACCCTGTTGAACTTATTATGGGAAATAAATATTTTAATCAAAACAAGCTGCTGATTATTTCACATTTTACTTGTGAGCAACGGCACATTTAAATCTTACAAATATAGTTATTTGGCTTATATCGTGATAGATATCGTTATCGTCTGAAATGAAAAAAACATCAAGCATAACATCTTATATCGCCCAGCTCTAGTATCGGATCAATTTGGATCTGTAAATCATGCAGATTAATGCCAGTAAACCCCCAGATTTAAAATAACGACCTGGAAATGTGCAGGATATGTCCGCTTCAACTCTGTCATCAACTTGGCTCACGCTGTCCTTGGAATCTGATTATTCCATGAATATGGGAGCAGTTCCCTTTCAGTCGATTCACTCGGTACAACACATAAGTATGGGATATCACGCCCTCGCGTGTCCTGGCTGAAGAAACCTTTATTCACGCCTTTACGGCAGATGACGTGTGATGACACGCGCAAGGCCCCGCCCGCACATATAGCCGCTGCCATCACCGTCATCCCTCAGTTCTTACGCTCTTCACCTCGCTGAGAACACCTCTGCTGAGTTGGGCTAGCTAGCTACTGCTAGTTAGCTCCGTTGTCTGCCAACTTGAACCTAGCTTAACTGCCCCTGTTGGTGTTAGCCTCCACCGCCCAGCTGGTGCGTAGGCTGCCCGCGGAGCGCTATTTTCAAGTTTTTCTTGTGCAGCGTTTCGCTTTGCGTTTTGGGAATGGACTCCAAACCGAAGCGAGCAAAGCAGAAATCTTCTGTTCGCCCCTGTCCTCAGGGATGTGGTTTCTCTTTGCACGACAGCGACCAGCACGATGCCTGCCCTGTCTGCCTGGGGATCGTCCACGCTAGGAGAGCGTTGACGGAGCCCGAAGCTTGTGCGTTTTGTCGCCAGCTCCGACGCTCGACCCTGGAAAGACGGGTGACGTTTGTGGAAAGAGTGCTGGGACGCTCGGCTGTCGCACGGTATGACCCTCTTCTTTCCGAGTCTGGAGCCCCGGCTTCGTCCGAGTCCGACGACGAAAATTTTCAGGTCGATGTCCCCGCGATTAGCTGGGCTGACCACATGGAATACGTTGACGGGTTAGCCGATGACGGACCGGAACCATGCAGGAGCGCTGACGGGCTTCAGCCTGGGTTGAAGCCCGCCAGCGCTCCCCAGGAAGACGATGACGTGCTGGACATCGGCCTGGACATCCATGGTTTGTCGGAGGATGAGCAGGAGAGCTCATTGTCGACCCAATATGCCGCCGCTGCTGCGCCGGTCGGCCACGATGACACCTCTCTTTTCTCCCTGTTTCGCCGTGCCGCTGAGAAGCTGCAGGTGGACTGGCCCTCTCCTCCACCAGCTCGGAAGCCGTCGCGGTTTGCGGGTTTTTTCCTTCCACCGGAGCCCGCAACGGCCAAAAACTGCCTCCCCATGTTCCCAGACTTTCTCTGCGAGCTAACAGCGTCATGGGACAAACCTCTGTCTACCCGCGTCACTGTGCCCGGCTATGGACAGTACATGGAATTGGACGGCGCCGAGGGAGCTGGTTTAGCTAACCCACCCCCTATGGAGCCGTCTCTGGCTGCTTATCTGGCCCCGTCCCATAACCATGGTGTCGGTGGCCCCGCAACTCTGCCGTCCAAGCACTGCAGATTCTCGGCCTCGCAGCTGGAGAAGATTTATCGGGCTCAGGCCGGCACCGCTCGAGCCATGAGCTCCGTCACCATGCTCCAGACGTACCAAGCAATGTGCCTGGCGGAGCTTGGATCGCTGGTTCCGGAGGACAGCCCGCTGTCACCTCTTCTTAACGAGGTTAGAGTCACCACGGATTACATCCTCCGTGCGTCTCGCTGTGCAGCGCTCTCCCTGGGCAGAGGGATGGCTTCGACAGTGGTGGCGCAGAGGCACCTGTGGCTGACCCTCTCCGACGTCCCTGATAGAGACAGAGCTGTGTATCTGGACGCACCAGTGTCTGCGGCTGGGTTATTCGGACATTCACTTGAAGCCATTCAGGCTAGATTCGATCTGAGGAAGAAGCAGACGGAAGCTCTGCGCGACATCATCCCCAGACGCCAGCCCCAGCCCAAGCCCACTGCTAGCTCTCACAGGCCCGCCGCTCCTCTGACAGCTGGCAAGAGACCGGCGCCCACTGCTGGAGTGGGAGGGCCGCCGGCGAGAGCACGTACTCCGGCCCGAGCTCCACGCCAGTCGGCCTGGGGCAAAGGCCCTCCCCCGGGCCCCCGACGGGACCCGACGCCCAGGAGGAAGAAGCCTCAGCCCTCCTAGCTGTGATTGCGAGTGGGGAAGGGATCCGGCAGCAGGGAGACGCTGCTCTTACCCCTCTGTTGCCGCACAAGAGGTGCCGCTTAAGTTCTGTTCAGGTTGTCAGCCCCAGAAGGCGCTGCACTTCCCTATCGCGGTCTCCCAAGCACATAACCCCTGCACACGGTTCAGATGTGTTGAATGTTCAAGCGACCACATCGAGTGTTCCCGCTGTTTTTCATTGTTATGCCCCGGAAAAGGTGCACCCAACAAAATGTATAAATGTACATGTTCCCATGTTGCAATCAATAAAGAGTGTTGTTTACTCTCAAACAATCTCAAATGCTCAACCTGCAGGCGAAATGAGCCAGGTCAGGCAGGGGATGCAGTCCCCTGCAGACACACTGGGGGGCGACGGCGCCCCGCCGTCAGTGCTGCAGGCCAGCCGGCTGGCTGCTCACTTCCCTCAGTGGCGCGCTTGCGCCCCCTCTCCGTGGGTGCTGCAAACCGTTGCCATGGGTTACCGGTTGCAGTTCCGGGTCAAGCCGCCTCGTTTCCAAAGAGTCGTGAACACGATTGTCAACCCCGAGGCAGCCTTGGTACTCAGAGAGGAAATACAGGCGCTATTACAGAAGAGAGCAATACGGGTGGTCCCCGCTTCGGAGACGGACAAAGGTTGGTACAGCCGTTATTTTGTCATTCCGAAGAAAGGGGGAGGGCTTCGTCCCATCCTCGACCTGCGAGTCTTGAACACGTACCTGCGAACGTACAGGTTCAGGATGCTAACACTCAGACAGCTCCTGAGTGCAGTCGGCCCGGGAGATTGGTTTGCGACAATCGATCTAACAGATGCTTATTTTCATGTCGCTATACACCCGAAACACAGGCAGTTTCTGAGGTTTGCATTCGAGGGCGTAGCCTACGAATACCTAGTGCTGCCGTTCGGGCTGTCGCTCGCTCCCCGCACCTTTACGAAATGTGCCGAGGCAGCGCTAGCGCCCCTCAGGAAGAGGGGCATCCGCATCTTGGCCTACCTGGACGACTGGGCTCTCGTGGCTTGCTCCAGAGAACAGGCGGAGACGCAGCTGTCGCGGGTTCTGTCACACATTCAGACACTGGGGTTCTCTGTGAACTTTCAGAAGAGCTCGCTAATCCCAGGTCAACAGATCGCTTTTCTCGGTCTGGAAATATGCTCTCTTTCCAGCCGCGCACGGTTGTCAGAGCACAGAGTGGCCGCGTTTCATCGCTGCCTCGCTCAATTTCAGCTGGGACGCAGACTGCGTTTCCAGACGATATTGCGCTTGTTGGGCATGATGGCATCTATGATCGCCGTAGTGCCGCTTGGGCTGTTGAAAATGAGAGCGTTTCAACGCTGGACTCTCTCTCACCGTTTGTGTGCTTCGCGTCACCTCCGGAGGAGGCTGCCGGTGACTGCGTCTTGCATGCTAGCTCTCCGTCCTTGGAGGGAGCCCGGGCTACTGCACCAGGGCTCTCGGATTGGGAGGGTGTTGTTTCGCAAGGTGGTGTCCACAGATGCTTCCCTAAGTGGGTGGGGAGCGCTGTGCGAGGGTGCGTCAGTGAGAGGGATCTGGTCCGCGGCTCAGCGCCAGCTGCACATCAACCACTTAGAGCTGTTAGCAGTGTTCTTAGCTCTAAAGCGTTTCCGTCCAGTCCTGCAGGGCCAGCATGTCTTAGTCAGGACGGACAATTCAACAGTGGTGTCTTATATAAACAGGCAGGGAGGAACACGCTCTCTTCCCCTGTTGCAGCTGTCTCGCTCTCTGCTGTTATGGTGCAGTGTTCATTTTCTGACTCTAAGAGCCACCCATGTCCCGGGCCACCTGAACCTGGGGCCGGACCTTCTCTCCAGGGGGGGTCCTCTGGTGAGAGAATGGAGGTTACACCCTTCAATAGTGGCTCAGATTTGGGATCTATTTGGCGAGGCGCAAATAGATCTTTTTGCTTCCAGGGTGAATGCTCACTGCCCCCTGTACTTCTCCATAATCGACCACGATGCACCCTTGGGCTTGGACGCGCTAGCGCACCAATGGCCAGACGTGCTCCTGTATGCATTTCCCCCAGTGGAAATGATATCTCCAATTCTGGAGAGGGTGCGTCGGCATTCCCTCTCTCTGATCCTGGTGGCCCCTTGGTGGCCCGCGAAGTCGTGGTATGCAGAAATAATCAGCCTGCTTGCAGCAAGTCCTTGGCAGCTTCCTCTCCGCAGGGATCTCCTCTCTCAGGCGGGGGGGGAAGTGTTTCATCCGCGCCCGGATCTGTGGCACCTTCATGCTTACCTGCTGAGAGGTTAAACTTGGTTGCTAAGGGTCTGCCACCTAGTGTGGTAGCGACGATTCAGAGCGCCAGGGCCTCGTCTACTAGGGGCTTGTACGCTTACAAATGGCGAGCCTTCGAGCGATGGTGCCAGGACCGCCACACTCTCCCATTTCAGTGCTCTATTGTGGATGTTTTAACATTCCTGCAGGAGCTGTTGGATAAAGGCCTTTCGTTTTCGACGATCAAGGTTTATTTAGCGGCTATATCTGCTTGTCATATCGGTTTTGACGGGGTGACACCAGGTGCGCATCCCCTCGCCGTGCGTTTTCTGAAAGGGGTTCGCCGGCTGAGGCCCGTGCTTAAGTCCAGTGTCCCGGCTTGGGACTTGTCTTTGGTGCTGGAGGCCCTTTGTGGCCCTCCGTTTGAACCCGTTGAGTCGGTAGATATGAAACTTCTTTCGTATAAGACCGCATTACTTCTCGCTTTGGCCTCGGCGAAGCGAGTGGGGGACCTTCATGCGCTGTCTGTGCATCCTGCCTGCACACAGTTTTCTCCTGATGGCCGCAAGGTCGTATTGCGTCCGAATGCCGCCTATCTTCCCAAGGTCATGCCGGCATCTTATAGTTCAATGGAGTTTGAGTTGCTGAGCTTTTGCTCCCCTCCTTTTGAATCTGAGGAGCAGAGGAGGGTGCATTCTCTTTGTCCGGTGCGTGCGCTACGCACCTACATTGAGCGCACTCGGGATGTGCGTTTGTGTGACCAGTTGTTTGTCTGCTTCGCTAATCCGAATAGGGGTAGAGCTCTGTCCAGACAGAGGCTGTCCCACTGGATTGTAGAGGCTATCTCGCTGGCATACAGCACCGGAGGTTTTGCGTTGCCCCACGGGGTGGGAGCTCATTCCACCAGGGGGATGGCGACCTCATGGGCTCTTTTTAGAGGGGTGCCTGTGGCTGATATTTGTGCAGCGGCTAATTGGGCGTCGCCGCACACTTTTGTGCGGTTTTATCGGTTGGACGTTACAGCCCCTTCGGTGGCTCATGCTGTCCTTTCTGCTGGGTCTACCACTCACTAAGGATGTGGTGGTCCCGTTCCGGTTCGGTGGCTGCTCTGCGGGGCGTGTATATAGGTCCCATACTTATGTGTTGTACCGAGTGAATCGACTGAAAGGGAACGATTAGTTATGTCTATAACTTCTGTTCCCTGAAGGAGAGGAACGAGGTACAACACAGGGTGGCCCCACTGAGCAGTTGGCTCGGTGAAGAGCGGCTATCGAACTGAGGGATGACGGTGATGGCAGCGGCTATATGTGCGGGCGGGGCCTTGCGCGTGTCATCACACGTCATCTGCCGTAAAGGCGTGAATAAAGGTTTCTTCAGCCAGGACACGCGAGGGCGTGATATCCCATACTTATGTGTTGTACCTCGTTCCTCTCCTTCAGGGAACAGAAGTTATAGACATAACTAATCGTTTTCAGTTGGATATAATTGTGCCTTCTGTCT
The DNA here is from genome assembly GCF_964374335.1 of Astatotilapia calliptera. Classification (NCBI taxonomy): domain Eukaryota; kingdom Metazoa; phylum Chordata; class Actinopteri; order Cichliformes; family Cichlidae; genus Astatotilapia; species Astatotilapia calliptera. The sequence continues at coordinate 14,282,223 of NC_137440.1, read as the reverse complement.
GTAGTAGCCAAGAAGAGATCCCTCCAAACTCAGTCACGACAATAGAAGAAAAGAGGAACAGAATCCAGAGTCATTGTTCTGTGCAAAAATGCATTCAGGTGTCTCTAAAACGAAGCTTTCACACTCTGAGTGAACCAAATCAAACGGGAATTTTCCAGGATCGCACCCTTTTTCTCACAGAATTGATGTGTTTGTGTTTATCTGTTTTAGTTCTGCAGGGAAACACAGTCTAGGTAAACAAAGCGAGAATCTCACTTCATACTTGGACTATAAGTTTAGAATATACTCACTCGATTAGTCTCACATCAAGTTCGGCTGCACAGAATTCATTTTTAGCCATTGGTCACATTAGGATTCTTGAGACCGAGTGAGAACAAAAAGATCAATTAATGGGACCAAATGCTGCTTTAATGTCATACGAGCATGCTGGGAGGGGGGGAAGAGCAACCACTTCAAATGTTGATGAAAGCCAGTTTGGGACTGTTGCAAATCAAACATCCTGTATTCTTTAATCAGTGACGTAAACCTAGTAGAAGATAAACCGAAAGGAAGGAAAAAATGAATTTCGTAGCCTTAAGTAGCTTCAGAACTGATTTACTAGGCTAGAAGTGTTAACTGGGGGTATCTGGGGAAGAAAAGATTGCTTCAGACTTTAACCTTTTCTTCACTCGAGACAGCTCAGACTAAAAGGAGAAATTTTCTCTTCTCTCCACCGCGCAGCAGCCGCGTCTTATCTTAAATGTAAAATAGGTGGAGATAGCATTTAACAAAGCGGAAAAGCAGAGCGTGAGCGTGACCTTAAACTCAGGAAAAGAGTTCCCACGTGTTTTATCTCCTGTCGCAGAGCTGAACTTGCTCAGGAACGTCGAGGCCAACAACCAAGAGAGCGGATCGGCTGCCAAGAGCTCCAGTCTGCTGAGCAGCTTCCGCAGCACATCCAGCTACAACCACGAAACAGAGACCATCTTTGCACTACCCAGAATGCAGCTGGACTTTAAGTCAATTCACGTACAAGATCCGGATGAACCTTCTCTAACGGGTAGGTGACAGTAACACCATAAAAACAATCTGCTAATGAATGAGCTTTTTGTGATGTTTTAGTTCACACAAGTCTGTAAATGAACTGTTGGGATCACACTCGGAGTATGGGAGTGTTTATAAAATTACCTGCGCTTCCTTAAATAAATTAATAAATCAACGAATAATCAGCTCCTCTTGTTTGGAGCATCTGCATCCCAGCTCCGCCTTGCACTGCAGGAAGTGACGGCAGCCCTTCGCTTTGCTCCGCGAGCCTCAGATTCCTGTGACCGTGAACCAGTTCTCGCCCTGCTGCAGGTTCTTGTTAGTGCCCGTCTAGCTTGCAAAGCAATTTCAGAGCAAAACCAGCGCAGTCTTGTGGCAGTGTTTTCTTTGTTTTTGTTTTTTTTAATAGTCGCAGCCCGAATCTGTTTATTCGTATTTCTGAACAAGAACTTAATTATTTCATCGTGTCTCTGGACATAATTTGTACTATTATTTGTATTTCATTTTTGTCCTTATCCACATTTGGAGGTTGGAGGGATTCATACCCGACTCAGTTATTAATTCTAAATGAATTACTTGGTTCAATTAAGACATTAAAACTTGGTTGAGATTAAGGATTAAAACCTCCCAGGTTAGTTTTAGGGGAAAACAACCAAGGTTTAGGTTCCTGCTGCTTCTTACACATCTGGTTTTTGTAGTTGCTATGGTGACATATCTCCCACTTTGCCTGGACAACACAAATTATACTCCCTACTGAAAAACATTACTTACAAATTCATGCTGACACAAAAAAAAAATCATAATTTTCTTTGTCAAAGAACAAAGAGTCAATCTGAGTAACACCGAGGACTCACACAGTCAGCAGCAATGGAAACTTCAAAATAAGAGCGAGGAGATTATCCCATTGAGTTGCATAATATTCTCAAGTATGTAGGAAACCAAAGGTCGTACTAACTCTACATCGATGTGTTTGCTGAAATTGATTTTCTTGGGTTTTTTTGTTTGTTTTTTAAAATATGACCTTACAAATCCAATCTCTGTGTTTTCATTTGTTCCAGACTCCAGCAGCAAACCCAAAGTGGAGTGCAGCGTGGTGACAGAGTTCACCGACCACATCTGCGTCACCATGGATGCCGAGCTCATCATGTTCCTGCACGACATGGTGTCGGCCTATCTAAAGGAGAAAGAGAAAGGTTTTGTTTTTTCCATGTTACTCATCGATGTTAGTCTTTCAGTGAATAGAAAAAAAAACCCCAACAACAATGTTTATTCATTTCAACTGCCCACAAATTTATGACTCAACTAGTCACGAAAAAAACACCCTCCAGAGTTCCAAGCATTGTACAGTCTGTCAAGAATATGAGTCATCAAGCCATCGGAGGAGAAGACCACAAGATTAAGCACATCTGTCTGTCTCTGTACTTGTGAAGCTGTCCGCGTGCTGTGGGACAAATTTTTGGGAGCAGCGTGACACGCTGTTACTTTCACACACAGCAGCCAGGTCAGGGAGCCCGACGCGCGCAGCATCCTAATGGGTTTCAAGTCGTCACAAAGGAACAAATTAGCACTCTTTATGCCGGCGACCTCGCTTTCATCACCACAATTAAAACAGCCGTGACTTTGTTCTGTTGATTCTGCAGCAAAGTAGAAAGAGAAGCACTGCGAGCGCTTCAGATTTTCACACGTTTGATTCATTCTGAATAATTGAAGTAGGACGCATCTATGTTGTGCTCTGATGTTGTTGTTCACGAATGTGCTAAAAGAGAAAACTGGAGCGTTTCAAAGCAGGGACCTGATTGCCTCTCTCCCTCGGTGTTCTCAGCTCTTTTTGCCCCGCGGATGTTCGCACCTCGGCCCGGCCAGAAGAGCCCCACCGCCCTGCACGATGAAAGCTCCGCGGATAAAGACAAGGACGACAGCATCAACTACACCACGGTGGACTGGAGGGAGTTCATGTGCAACACCTGGCACCTGGAGCCGACTCTCAGGTCAGCTCAGCATCTGTTTGTTATTATAAGATGCACACTTTCACATGATGAGCAGGAGTCCTAAAGCTCACTCAAAAATGTTAGAGGAGAAAATAAAAAGCATCTTTTTCTACGAGTTTGTTCTCAAAGCAAACATGATTGCACAAACCAACAAAAACAAACAATGCAGCAAAGGTTTAAAAAATTGCTTTCATTTTCTGTTTAGTTAGTGTTTGTGCTGGAAACCATCAAGAAATGATTGTGCCGTTTCACCAAGATGTGGAACAGCTGAGCCCCAATTATGGCCTAATTTTGTTCTGTTTGTTGGATTTTTGTGGGTTTTAGCATCTTGTAAAGACTCTTTGAATATTTTCGATTCCACAGAGATGCCGATGAGCTATTTAATGAGCCGGGTTGTAAAAAGTAAAAGTGCAATTAGCCCATTAAAAATGCAAGTTTTGAAATGAACAGAAAGATGCGCTGTCAGTGCTTGGTTATCTAAATGTTATATATCGATTTTTACTAATATTAGTAACTCTTCTATATGTGAGAAGCAATGTGTGATGCTAGTTTAGGTGGAGCCAGTTAAAAATTAGATTCACATCAATGAATTTATAGCTGTATGATTAATAGCCCCAGTAATACAGTAGGAAAAAGACAGTATCATAGAGAGAACCCGACTCACGAACAGACGACCTCTGAGAAGGCACTTGCAGGTGATTGCAGGAAGGAAGAACTCCTTTATCACAGGAAGAAATGTCCTGCAGAGGCAGGCTCAGGCAAGAAGAGGAAAAAATAAGGACCAAACTCAAACTTCAGGAGAGAGAAGACCAAAGTTAATGACATGCAGAAGTAGAGAAGAAATGCTCAGTGGGAAGTCTCCCAGCAGCCTGAGCCTGTAGCAGCGTAACTAAGGGATGGTTAAGGGTCACCCGATCAGCCCTAACGATAAGCTTTATCAAAAAATAATGAACAGAGGTATAATTTCACAAATGGCCTGTACAGGATGAGCAATAACTTTGCAGTGCAGTATCTCTTATTAACCCCCTTAGCCTTTTTCAGATGCTAGTTCATAATTACTAATCGTTAGTCTTTTGTGAATTTGTACAAATGCAGCACAAACACTAAATAAATGAAGCATCTTAGTCCCTTCACAAAGACTTTGCTTCATTAATCCAGGAAAGAACAAAGATTTTAATTTAAAAAAAAGAATATTTTTGAATCTTTATATGAAATATCTTTGTACAAAGCAACAGCTTCCCCTCTGAGATTCAAAAGGAAGAAGCAAATCCTTTAATGGAAAGAGACGTGCAGCAACAGGGAGTCTTTTCATGCACCTTTAGCAATGCTTAAACTTCACCTCTACCTTCAGGCTCATCTCCTGGACGGGTCGGAAGATCGACCCAGTTGGCGTGGACTACATCTTACAGAAACTGGGCTTCCACCATGCCAGGACTACAATTCCCAAATGGCTGCAGAGGGGTGTGATGGACCCACTGGACAAGGTGCTGTCAGTACTCATCAAGAAGCTGGGCACCGCTCTGCAAGACGAAAAGGAAAAGAGAGGCCGAGACAAAGAAGAACACTGAGGAACTCAGTCATGCCACTGGAATCAGAGCTGTGCAAAATGTTTCAACACTAGTTTTCTGTATTTAAAAGGCCACTACTTTACGATGTCCAGCATCCTGCATAGTTGTTTACTGTGGTGCTTGCCTCTAGGGGTTGCGACTGAAGCGTTTTGCACTGCTGTTTTTCGTTTTCTGTACATTTTGAACAAATTAGCAAATGCTAGCATTATTTGATTGCTTTATGGGTAAAACCCTGCCTCTCTTACCTGTTGTAAATGACCTTACTGAAACCGCTTCAAAGTTTATTTTAAGGCTTACCAGTCGTTCATGAGAAATGATTTCTTAAACCATTGCCTTTTTCTCTGTTTCCCATGGAACACATGGTGGGTATGCTTGATGTAATTTATAGCGCAGCTTCGCGATATTTAAGAGGAATTCAGTGACGTGTTCTTCATTCTTGACACGAACAAATAAATCCTGGGAGATTTTTCTTAAAATCATCCCCTCACTCATGAGGATGATATAAGCTTGTAATTATAATTTGATCATTATTTATGACTATGTGAAATTCAGCGTCTGTATGATGTATTAGCTTGATGTGTCAAGCTTCTTTGTCTTTTTTTTAATCCACACATTAGAACCAATGTATATAGTTAAATTTCTTAAATGTGTTGATTTCGTAACTTAATAAAACTATTGCCATGAAGTTTTAAAAAATAAAGCTCGAGTCTGTTCATTTTACACAGCTTAAAGGTAGGCTACCTGTTCCATGAGCTTTAGGAGTTTTGTTGTAAATCACAACCACCAGTCCTGAGAGAAAAAGTGAGTTTTCCCCAACTGGTTATGAGTGGTAGCTGGGAAACTGATTGCTAATGTCCCAGTAATCCAGGCCTACAGATCGCTCAGTGATTCCCTGTTAAACAGCTTTCATTGTATCCTCCATCCAATGTCCACATAATGTCACATGAGGCAGCTTAATAGAAGTCCATGGGAAAATATCCCTCAGCTCTAAAATCTTTAAACAGTTTCCAGATGACTTTATGGGTTCAGTCGCCGATATTTCATATCTTGTTTCAAGACCCCAAGATGCCAGCAGGACTTGATGGAGGGATGTCATTTCTGCTGTCTTTGGTGTCTAGACCTGCCTCTAGACGGACTGGTTCACAATTGGATCCAGTTTAAGAAACAAAGCCCTTTTTTTTTACCCTTTAAATCATAGATTACATTTGGCCCGCGAAGCCATACCAAATTACTATCAGAGCTGGCCTACTGGTATTATACAGCTAATATATATATTGTTTAGTATTAAGCTTTGCTTGTTCCATATTCAGTTTTTCAGCAAAACGTGTTTGAGTCCATAAGAAAAGATTCATTCTTATATCTGGAGGAATAAATATATTTCAATAAATATTGTCAGCCCACGACTTTGTTCCAGTTTTGAATTTTGGCCCACTGTGTATTTGAGTTTGACACCCCTGCTTTAAATGAAAGGGCAGCACTGCTTTTTTTTTTTTTTTTCCGTGTCTAAAAGCCACTGACTCACGAGCACTTCATTCTCAGATCTATGAAATGCATCTTTTGTGTTGATACTTTTCCAGGAAATGTCAGTCAGGTGTTACAGGAGCAGTGTCTGATGCTTTTAAGTGCTTCACATGGTTTAAATCAGAGCAGTAATGGTATCTGCATTAATACATTTCCTTTCTTGAGGCAGTAATTTGCTTCACCTCTGGATTTTTGGAGGAGGTAATGAGTGCTCCTGTAAGACTCTTTGTAATTGAACTCCTACTAGTTTCCACTGATGTCTGTGAGGGGGGAAAAAAAACCTCCCCACATGTCACCGGCTTTGCTCACCGCGGGGTTTTGTTAATACATTACTCTGACTGTAAGACCCCCTTCCCCACCTCTCCAGTGCTAATCTCTTCCTCCGTGCCTTTCCCCCCTCACCACGAGCCATGTTCCACTTTTGGTTCCATGCCATGCTTGTTGAATTTTTGATGGTGCGTTGGCGGGTGGAGCAGGGCACGCGGCAGCACAGCAAAGGGGGAAGAGAACTGCTGCGTTTCCTCTGTGATGTCTGCTGTGAGAATGCAGAAGTGTCACCTGAGGAAAGGCAGACCGCTCAGTATGAGAGCACACTCAAGTCTTTGGTCTCGCTCGCCAGGACCGGACATTATTTTTGATTTTTTATTCTGCCTACTCCACGCGCTCTCCTTTGAAGTGACTTCCGATTTGCATATCGTTACTGCATATTTCTTTTATTTCCTTCACTTCCTGGAGATACAGTATATACATATAAACATGAGAGCCAAGCAAATGACCAGTAGATGGAGTCAAAAGCCAGTCGTCCTACAAACTGAACACCTTAATGACACCTCCCTTTAGTGTACTGCTGTGTTCCTGAATTATAAAATAGAAACGGAATAGAAGACATTAAAAAGTCATGAAGTGGCCAGAGATGTCAAGCAGCTTATATTGGATCCGTCTGGCTCAGACGCTCTTTGCTGGAGTTACCAGGTCCAGGAAGACTAACAAAGACCATTAGGTCGCCTACATGTGATGACAACAATCTCCATTTGACAGATTAGTGTGCAAAACACCGTTCTGAAAAACTAATTGTAGAATTAATTTCAAAATCACTGCCAACTCTAAGTGCAAACTTGGTGGTGGTGCAGACCAGTCGCTCTGGTTTTCACCAAACTGAGCTGGACAAAAGCACCAGGGTTCCTTTTAACCTCACAAACTGGGTGAGAAACTACATGAAAGTCGTTAATTAGCATGTTTTTTTATATCTTCTGTGTTTGATCACAGCAAGAAAAAAAATGCAATTGCAAAAATTGCAAGTCATTGCCACATAGTAATGCCGGGCATCTCCGCATGAGAGCCACGCTCGAGTCTTTGTTGAGGTGCCAGAGTATGTCTTGAGTTTTGGGACAACAGGAGAGAATTCACCTAGACTAAAAGATGAAATGAGTTTTTAGCCTTGCTGTTGTTGTGCATCTCTTTAAGGTTATTAAGTCTCTTTGTTTCATTTTGTGTTACTTTGCACTGTTTTTCCATCTGTGCTCATTTTGTCTCTTTGAACCCATTTGTATTCATTTTGCAGCCTCATAATCGTTTGTAGTTACTTACCAAAAGATCTGGTGACTGTGGAGCACATTTGAGTACACTGCCGTGAACATTGCCATGTTCATGAGACAGTTTCAGTTTTATGACATTGTTCGTTGTCCTGCTGGAAGCAGCTGTCAGAAGATGTTCACCGTGGTCAGCAACAGTACTCAGGTAGGCTGTGATGCCCAGAGTGTGCCAGGATAATATCCCCCACCCCATTACAACACTAGCAGCAGCAGCAGCCTGACCCATTAATAAAAAGCAGTCCAGATCCATGCATTCCTGTCATTTATTCTTTAAAAAGAAACCTAATTTAAAGTTCAGGTTGGATACAAGCTTTTCAACGTGCGTTTCAAATTACATTTCGAATAGTAATACTTAAAATATTGTGACAATTTCAATTTCAGCCTCGAGTAGTTTTGACCTTGGGAAGATGAGATGGTAAAAAAAAATAAGCTGAAGCAAAAGCAGCATACAGAATACAAGTGAGAGCATAGCACTATAAAACAAGTATATCACCTTGAGCTAGTTCAAACAGCAGCAGCTTGACTTCTTGTTTATCAGATGTCATCACATCACCTCCGACATGACTGCTCTTTATTGGATCCTGCAAGGAAGACTTTACTGGTCATTTTTGGTCTCTTGCCCCGAGCTACACAGCAGAAAGCCTGGGTGTATGTGCTTACATAAAGGGGGGGTCTAAAATTTTGACGTCAGGGCCCTTGGACTTTAGGAGGGACCATAGATACATTCATGGACAGCAGCTGGATAGCGTAGTGGTAAGACTACACATCTTTGTAGTGGGAGTCACAAGTTCGATTCCTGCCTGGGGTGTCTGTATCCAGTAGGGTCCTAGACCTAGAAAGTGCTACATATGCTACGGCAAGGAGGAGTCAGGACGCCAGAACAGTGGGGGTAATATCACAACCCCCCCACTCAGAAGAACAAAGCGAGTCAGAAGATCTTTATCTTGGAGGAAGTCTAAGAAGCTGAAGATGGAACTGGAACCTACAAACCATCCTCCTGTTGTATCCCCCCTGTGGCTGTGCTCTAGCACCACTTCTCAGGCTCAGGTCACCCTATGGATTCAGGCAGTAACAATCAACTTTGGTGGAAGATGCAGAAGGTAGGTGTACTTGTTCATGTCTTGGCAGGAAACACGTGCTTTGACATGTCGTCACCTCCTTGGCTTAGGTAGTTTATCTTCTTGTGGTTAGAGTCCTGGTGATGTTTATGAGCACTATTGGTGTCCAGCTGATCTGAATAGCTAATATAAGTAACTTGCTTTAATCAAGCTGGGGGGGGGTGGTTGGTTTCTGGGTTTTTTTTTAACATAAATAAAATCAAGATTTTTAACCAAGTATGTTACTCAATAAGTTTGTGGCCAACAGAACAAAGAGCAAAAACCATGTTGAAAGCTTTATTTGACCTTCTTTGAGCAGGTACCAAAATCTGTCAGCATTCATGCACAAAATACTTCAACAAGCAACAGAGACTGCGATACCAACATTTTGAAGAAAGAAGCAAGTGAATACAGTGAAGAATGAAACACTGCAGCATTGCACTGTCTCTTTTCTTAGACGTGTTGACACGAAACGCTCCCCAGGTCCAAGGAGTCGGCTGCAGGTTTTTAAAAGAGATGTAAGTGTTACCAGCGTATGGATTTGGGAGCACAAAAAGGTAAAGGAGGGTTAGGCTGGGCACACATTAAGTTCTCTGCACACCTACCCTACAGATAAAACAGTGACTACAGCAGATTCAAGTCTAAGCAGACAGGGAAGGCTTTATCATTTGAAACCCACAATGCAGTAAGAGTAAAAGAAAAATAGAATAAGAAGCAAAGGATAAAAGCATGCTTTATAAACATTGATGAGATTATTCAAAATAGCAATATAAACATTAGTGACAATAATTATCAGGATCAGTTGTAAATGTTACCAGTTCAGTGTCACAACTTTTCCACAACTACACAAATAGTCCCTGAGAGCAGTGTGGGGTTGATCTTTGAAAAATACTCACAAGTTTCCCAGTAAAACTGGAAACGTACTTTTGCTTTAAATTGTGCTCGCTTCTTCTGTTGGTATGTTGTATTTGTTGTAACCTTTGCTTCCATGACGGCCAGGTCTCTCTTGGAAAATTAAATCTTGATGAGACTTTTACCTGGATCCATCAGCCCAAGCTGCGAAACACTGCAATTATAAGAAGACACCCATAAGTGATTACATCCAGGAAGTGGTTTTTTGTTGCACTTTTCTGTTTTTTTTTAAAATTACTGTAATTTTCATGTGCTAAGAATTTAATTTAACTGATTTAAGATCTCACTGCTTCTTACTTAAGGTTTTTTGTCTTTTTTGTGTACAAATAAATTCACATAGAAGGTTCAAACACACAGATCTGTTCATGCACACTACTGACTATCACAGCATGACCAATAACGAGCCTTTAAAATACACTAATTACAGAGTGTACACAGTCTCAGTGGGTACAGTGAGTCACAGGCTCCCAGGTGGTGTGTTTTGGTTGAAAAGCTGCTGCTGTGGCACACTTCTGGATCATCGCAACACTTAAACATTTTTTTTAATCAGTGTGTGATCAAATATGGAACTTTTCCATCTTTTAACTAGCCAGTACTGAGACATTTTTTTTGTAGTGTCTGTCCCAAATTACAGATCCTGATTCTCGTTGATGGTGAGAGAGACCAGTGAAATGTTCAGGCTTTTAATAGTTTCTCAAATATTCGTGTTCGAGCATTGCCTCAGATTTCAATGTGTGAAAAACAGGAAGTGTGTCAATAAACAACTTTTCAAAATAATCTATCTTGAAAACTATTTGATATATGAAGCCAAAATTTCACAGCAATCATAAATGTTCAAAATTATTTATGCAAATCGATGGTCAAGCAGAAGGCTTGGTTGATTTGAAATGGAACAACCCCCTCTGTCCAATAGAGGCCATGCCCCCGCCCGGAAGCAAAACTTTGTCACTGTGTCCTCTGACGGTGGTTATCAAACCCGTGCATGGAAGAAGACTCGTTTAAAGACGAAAAATACAGAAACAATGCATCAAAGTGCATTCTTCCAAGATTTATGCATTCACATGAGATGAATCCCTGTAAAACTCCACATCAAAGACGGCTCCTAGATTGCTGACCGTGTAGCTGGTCAAATTAGGAAAAGCATGAAGTAAGCAGCTCTGCAGTGCAGAGCAGTTAACTAAACTGTGTGGCCCAAACACAACATGCTTAGTGCTGCTGGTGTGGGAAACAACAGCTGGGATTATTCTCCCTGTTCTGTTCTTATGCCACAACATCTGCTTTCTGTGGTTTTTTTTGTTTGTTCACACAACATTTTATGAATAAAATAGCTCACCTGTCTCTCCTCCACTCCTCAGTAGTTCCTCCCCATGCACAGTGGAGTTTTTCACTCTCAAACAGCCACTGAAATTACAAGTTGAGGGGAAGATAAACAAGCGTCTCCATAAACGCAGTTGCATGAAGCTATCATTTATTCAGACCAACAGAAACACTATTCTTCTGATTTCTTTCATTTTGAGAAGAGAGAAAAACATGAAGAGTAAAATATTGAAATAACATTTGAACCAAATAAGTCACTTCCTGCCACTGGAAATGCCTCCAGTCACAACTGTTAGAAATCCCACAATGCACCTGTAAATTTACAGGTCAAATAAACTACCACAAGCGCCCAGAACTGCTGTTTGCAGATGTTACTGCATTTGTGAAATATAGCCTGATTACTGTAAAATAATATATTATTTTATATATATATTGACATCACATCCTTGATGCCACTTTAGAGCCACAAGACCTTGTCAAAGCAACACTAACAAAACTATATAGAGGAATACCCATATTCCCAGGCACACACACTCTCACACACCTTTTGACTAGGTTGTTTCTGTGCACATTAGCCCTTTTTTTGTTCTTAGAAAAACAAAATATGCAAGAAGGATGGAATGACGGCTGAATGAGCAGAATGCCAGGAAAATCTATTCAAATTCTGTTGAATTTGCCAGGGATGTACTTAAAAATGTAAAATCTGCCAATAGACTACAATTACAATGTCACAACTATTTTACAACATACTGACTTAAATGACACATCACCAACAAAAGGAGTTGGTATCTACAGCAGGAAAATATTGATCTTTAAAGATGAGTAAGAGGCAACAGGAAAGAAGTATGTTACCCTATTTTAAGGGGAGAGGGGGTCGGCTTACCTTATTTAAAGTGAAGATCACAACATCGAGTTTTCTGGGATGCAAACATGTTAATCACCCTGTCGTTGAAGTCAAACGACACCAAGTGCTTTAGAGTCTAAAGCAATGCGGTGTCCTTCATCCAGGTGGCAGGCGATGTTAACTTTACCCTATTTCCAATGTGACTTGTGCTTCATTCGTGTTTCCTAATTTTGTCAGATAAATGCTTCAAATCCACAATTCCTTGTTGAATTCAAGCTGTGTCTCCTCCAAAAAGCAGGCATGGGACACAGTAAAGTGAATTCCTGCTTTCCGTTAGCTAGTCCTTTCGTTGAAACCACATAACACAAACTTTACGATTCTGTCGTTTGTGTTATTTGAACATCGTTTCGATGATGTGGTCCCAGTCTCTTAACCTTTTCGTCCAAAGATATAGAAGAAAATATACAACTAAGTAAATAATCCACTTCGGTTATGCTAACGCTCGTCGCTGCCGCCATATTGATTTCGCTTCCCGTCACTCGTTCGCCAAAATTCCCGCCTCTGGGCTGAACAGCAAATTAAGGGGCCGTGACCTGACGCCTGTCACTCACTACTCCATGAAGATGAATGGTAGCTGATGCTGCGGTGCATATGCTTTGAGAATTGACTATGTGCACGAGACAATGCTAACTTCCTGAATTTTGTGTTTTTGTTGTTTCCTTTATCTTTTCTGAGTTCTCTCCTTGTTACGAGAAAATATTGTTCGTTTTCTTTAAGTACCCCATGCACAGGGCAAACGAATTTTATTTGATTAATTTATTGATATTATTGGCTAAATTTCATATACATAAGTCGAAATTTTCTAACGCAAAACCATCCTTTCGGTACTTTTTAAATGAAACCAGACAATATGTTAAAACCATACAACATTCTCAAAATCAAAAAGCTGTCAAAACCATAAACCTATGTTCCCTGTTCAATATCATGTGATTCTATAATTGACTGTCTATTTTGCTTTTTTATACGAACCCCCTGACATTGTGTTTGCTATTTTGTATTTGTATATCTGTATTTTGTGCTTTGTCAATAAAACGTATTAAAAAAACCAAAAAAAACCCAATGCTAACTTCCTGGTTTGAGACCGGATATGGGGTTGTGCATTTCCGGTAGCTTTACTTTGCGGTCAATGCTACTGCGAAGATATACTCCAAAATCATGTCCAAAACTCGAAAACGGAAAGATTGCGTTAAGTTACAAAGAGCAGAAGGTGGGAACACTCACCACTGCTGTGTCATAAAAAATCTAATGATCAATTTTGACGTTTAAAGCGTTTAGATCGATCAGTTGTTTACATCACTCAACACAAGCAGAACTGCATCACTGCAGCAGAAGACACATCGTCCACATTCAGAAGCACATCTCTGTATAGTGACTGGTCTCATGATCTAAACAGGCAAATGTTCAGCATTCAAACTACAGGTGAAGAATAGTCAAACCAGATGTTTCCCTGTTATGTCGATATCAGCTAGTCAAGTACACACCTACACAGCATGTTAACAAACCGTGAAAAAAGCTACACAAAAAATGAATGATTGCTGGTAAGGGTTTCTATACATTAGTATTTACGAAGGGTATGTTGTGGCTTACCTTAAAAATTACAGCGGTCCCTCGCTATAACGCGGTTCACCTTTCACCTCGCTGTTTCACAGATTTTTTTAGTGCAAGTTTGCATGCTTTTTTTTACATCACATTGTGTCCTGCGTCCTGATCGCTGCAGACGATCTCCTCCGTGACGTCTCTCCTGTACAGTACAGAATCGCTGCAGTGTGACTCTGAAGTGCAGTACTGTATGTCCACGATGTCCAGGAAACGTTTTGCACCGTCAAAAAATAAAATTGGCTACTTGATTTCACCTATCGCTGGTTATTTTTAGAACATAACACCCATGATAAACGACGGACAGCTGAGAAATATAACATTTGAATCCCTTTTCTCTTTTTCTCTGAGGCGCGGGGGAAAAATATCGACAAGTCGATGAACATCATTTACAGATATAATGGGTAAATGCCCGAGACATCTATAGACATGTAAATCGCCGCTTGATTCATTCATTTGCTTAACTTGTTTTAGACAGTAAACAGGGCGCGAATAGGACACCGGAAACAAAGCTCCCCACAGGAGTTTCCGCACCGGAAGTAGCATATGCTAACGTGCACACAGTCAATAAGCCAATGTAGCTAAATCCTGTGGGTTGTTTTTTTTCTTTTGACTATTTGGTGTTGTTGCTGCACTTCGTTACACCAGCGTTTAAGTAATCTGTTCTAAGATTATTTGAAATTTATATAAATATATTTATTTTTTATTGAAAAAGATAGGAGGGCTTAGCCCTGTCAGCCCATTCATACCAGCGGTCCCTGCCTGCATGTGTGGATAGCAGGGTGAACGGTGGCCTTGTCCCTTGCACACAGAGATTTCTTCCAATTTTCTGAATATTTTGATGTTATTGTAACATAAATGATTAAATAAAATTCTTCTCATAGTGATAAAACATTATTCTAAATTCATTCCAATATTTTTAGAGGCTATTTCTTTGATGCTCTTTTTTTATTCAGTCTTGTTTCTAAACCTAATTAGACTTGAGCTCTTCGTTTTCACAAAATATTGAATTTCTATGTTCTCTTGTGAATAAAAAATGGCCTTATTATAGTCACAGTTGCATTCTGTATTTATTTACAAGTTACGCAGCTTCACAACTGTTTTGGACCTGAGGTTGTGCCCTGCCAACAACACACGAGACCGCTTTGAACACCTTAAACTGACACAGATTTTTTTCTGTTAATAATTAGAGTTTTATTTATTTATTTCCCTCAGCCATTACTGAAAATTGCTTTCCAGGGGAAGAATATTTTTTCTTTACATCTTCAAATCATCATCTTGTTATGAGAGGCCTCATTAGCCTAATGATGGAAACAAAGAGCAAAGGCATGATACTTTCAAGGATATTGAAAACCTCTTCAAAGCTATCTTCTAAACCTTGCCCTACAGAACAAATGTGCCCACGTGGGACAATAAAGTCAGGTCCATTAAATTGAATACCAGAGAGCGCTGTTATGACGTACAGCTGCTAACCTGTTTTAATGCAAATGTGCAGATTGAGATTTGAGCGTCTTTTTGATTGAGTTTGTAATTGCTTGTTCCACCTCATTGGCTTTACCTGATTTAATAATTCATTATAACAATATGCCTCATAAACATTAGAAGGGGAAGTTGGTAGTTGATAGTCAGATGTGGCTTTTCTCAAGTGTTCACTTACTCATTCTCTGTTTGAGATGCGCACATGGTACCTCAGGGGCTTTCCTCACTCGGTGATGACCCCACTGACGACCGTGTTGTCTGAACTGAACCGCTATGAACATCTGCGCCAGCTGCCGCATCTCTTTCATGTAAGCTAGCTTGAATGTAATGCTTCTGTACTAACGCCAAGGAAATCTGCTTTCAGGCCAACTAGCTAGTAGCAGAGGTGTGGACTCGAGTCACATGACTTGGACTCGAGTCAGACTCGAGTCATTAATTTTATGACTTTAGACTTGACTTGAAAAAATGTTCTAAGACTTGTGACTTGACTTGGACTTTTACACCAATGACTTGGGACTTGAATTGGACTTGAACCGGTTTACTTGAAAAGACTTGATATTTTACCCCAAATACAAAATTTAACATGCATATTATATAGAGATTGAAAATGTGACGTCATTCACGGGTAGAACCGCAAAGGATTCTGGGAACTCGTGGCAAGCGGTACTAGCGCACGCAGGCTTTCAATTAAAATCAGTTATACAGCGATAAAAAGAAACACAAAAATGGCAAGAAGCTGTTGTATTATTAACTGCAATAGCCGGTCGCATGACAGCCACGGAAAGCCGACGGGTAAAGAGATCGGTTGTTATCGGATTACCTCGTTGAAGAGAAATTGTTCGAGCCATGTTTCCAAAGTAACAAAGAGGCGACGGGTGGCCTGGATTGCAGCCATTCAAAGGTCAAATATAATGTCCCAGAACCCTCCAGCTCACAGGTTAGTCTGCTCCAAGCATTTACACGAAGGTCAGTGTTTTTTAGTAGTTAATACGTCACTTTCATAACATAACTGGTGATATAGGTTACAAGCAAGTCTGTCGCTGAACAGAAATGGTCGCGCTATGCTCCTTTATTTATTGTGCATAAATAGTGAATTGTCCTGACACAATATTGCGTTTCGCTTCTGTTATTATGGTACATTGACAAAAACATATACTTTTATTCACAGGATAAAACAGGTTTTTTGTATCACTAATTGCCCAGTACGATTACAGCATACAGTATTATTGTCACTGCTACATTTCTGTAACGCTACCAGAAATTATTTCCACTACTAATTAATTACCGTTGAGCTCAAAGGTCCTATTAATAAACGGTTAATGAATGTGTATTTATGACGACGATTTGTGAGACTGGTAAACTTATGATACGTACGATGGTCTTTACTTTCTACACGGTGCATTTCAAGGTCCTGTACCCATCCGTCGGTAAACTGTACCTGGGCTTGTTGCAGTGACCTGAAGTTACTAAACTTCATGAGTGTATGCACTCACTCCAAGAACCGTATGATTATAAATATGCATATAAATATGCTACGATGAGATAGCTGACTTCATCTAACTAGCAAATGTTGTCCAGGCTACGTTGGTGATGCAGTTTTTTTAATGTGTATGATATTTTTGTCATGCGATTTTAAAGCTGGTCCTACAACCGCATCCAAGAATGACATGCAGCTTATCTCAGAACTGTCGGTGAAAATTATTCTTGGAGCTAGGTTTAATTGAGCTGCATTTTAAAGAGGTGCAATTTCACAATTTGTGTATATTTTCTAAGTTCACTATTTTGTCATGTGTTGAGAAAAACACAGATTTTAAAATTACATGGTCTAACATTTACATTTAGCATAACTGCAACATTATTTTTTCGTTGTTTTTTTTTTTTAAAGACTCGAAAGGACTTGAAATTCAAAGTTTCAGACTTGTGACTTGACTCGGACTTTTACACCAGTGACTTGAGACTCGACTCTGACTTGCCTGACATTACTTGAGACTTGACTTGAGACTTGAGGATAAAGACTTGAGACTTACTTGAGACTTGCAAAACAATGACTTGGTCCCACCTCTGGCTAGTAGTAGTAGTGGCTATCTTCTGTCCCACTTATGCCCCACTGGATTCACGGACACTTGGTTTGTGGCTTTGCTGTTAGTCCACTAATAATATGGTGCCAACAGCTTTTCTTAAAGCTGCACTAATAATGACTGTTTTTACATTAGAAGTTATAAAGTCTCTTACTGCATCGCTAAAGGGGATGATGTGGATGATGATTGTCCTCCTTCAGCCGGTCCCTTTAAGGGCCACCACAACAGATCATCTGCCTCCATCTCACCCTATTCCTAGCATCCTCTTCTGTCACACCACCACCTCTACATGTCCTCCTTCCCTACATCCATGAATCTCCTTTCTAGTCTTCCTCTTTTCCTCCTGTCTGCCAGCTCTATATTCAGCATCAATATAGCCACTGTCCCTCCTCTGCACATGTCCAAACCATCTCAGCCTTTCTTCTCTAACATTGTCTCCTAGTCGTTCACCCTGAGGTGTCCTTCTTATGTTCTGATCCTGTTCATTTTGGTCACTCCCAACAAAAATCTGAGCATCCTCACCTCCTGTCTTTTGCTCAGCACCGCCACCTCCAAACCATCCATCATAGCAAATCTCAATAACATATCGCAAGCCTTCCCTTTCACTCTTGCTTGTATCCTGTCACAAATCACCCTTGACACTCTTCTTCACCTTTCTTGTGCAATGTTTGTTGCTTTCATATTGTTGGCTCCAGGTATTTAAAGTCGTCGACCTTGACTATAAGTTGTGGATAACTTTAAGGCCTAAAATCCTCCTGAAAACTGAGGAAAATACTTTTTTTTGCGATGTCCTGCGACTTTAAACAGGTCATCCCCTTTCTATAATTTTAATGGGATTCACAGGGACTGAAAATATTTTGTAGCCTTAAGTGGCCACTCCAAAATTTGCTATTTTTGACACCTCGGTGCTAAGTACATTTTCAGTCTGAGGTTGCTGCTTGCTAAAGAAATTTCAGCGTTGTGTTTATGGGCTCATTTGATGCCTCCAAGTCAACAAAAAGGAACAAACCTACAGAGAATTATCACCCATCTCACAGACATCTCCTAGACGGGGGATAATTCACAGTCAAAGTTAACAACAGTGAGTAAGCTGCAGCCACACATTTACAGATATTTTCTGCAGGAATGAGTAGAGACCAAAGTAGCTGACGAAAGCACATTTTAACCACTGATATTAGCATTTCTGCTGCTCAGTGGACGTTATGAAAGAGCAGATGGACGTAGAGAATCTAGATCCTGCTAAGGTCAGTCCAGTGCAACTCTGAATGTCACAACACTCAGTACTAGCAGAAAATGTTTCAAACCAGTCAATTCTTTCAGGAAATTACACACCTTCAAGACCAGAAGGCATGTCAAGCCACTGACCGCTTTCTGTGGCACATGTCAGACTTATCTCTGGCAGCGAGAGATAAAGTCTGCAGGTTCATCCAGACAACCCACAGATGGCATTGACACAGCTTCATCATCTCAGGAACGCACACACACACACACACACGGGCTTGCATTGTTGTCTACAAAAGGCAATTTCAGCAGAGGTAGCCAGGGTGCTAAAGGGTGCACAACTCTTTGCTGGCAAATGTCATACGGGCAAGTTGATTCTGCTCATTCGTGTGAATCATTAATGAAATGAAGGTCTGTGGAGGGTAGG
Organism: Astatotilapia calliptera; assembly: GCF_964374335.1. Lineage (NCBI taxonomy): Eukaryota > Metazoa > Chordata > Actinopteri > Cichliformes > Cichlidae > Astatotilapia > Astatotilapia calliptera. The sequence continues at coordinate 14,263,500 of NC_137440.1, read as the reverse complement.
GGTGCACATCTTCACACTTTAGCTGCAGTTATAACCTTCCTCCCAAATCCTCTCTTTTTGCTGATTTCATCCAGACTGGTTGGTTTAGTTAAACATCTCTCAAGGCACAACATGAACTTTAGATATGTCTGCTATCACAGCTTGTTCCGTGACCCACGATTATTCAGATTTATGTAAAAGAGAACGTGAGATGTTTTATCCAAGGAGTATTTGCATTAAAAGCCTTATGGGCTAATCACCACTTCTTAAATAGTGGATATGAGCGATTAAGAGGGGAGACTCTTATACTCGATACTATCTCTGCAACTTCATTTAGTATTTTCGTCCGAGGAGTTCTGACAAATGTCCTTAGGAATCATTATCAAATATAGAGCTCTGCTGAGAACTCAAATTGTAATAGGTACTCCACGTGTAAGCAAAGGCCTTTAAAAACAAACAGTTTTGAGTAAATTAGATTATGAACCCAAGACACACAGGCAAGAGACTGCTAAGTCTTAATTCCTTTAGACCTTAGTGCACCCGTTCAGATTTGAGCATGAAATTTTAATGGACTCACTTAAGCACTAAGGTGGGTATCTGGCTCGGTGCAGTGCTGTCTCAGAGCCCATCTTTGTAACAGGCCGCTGATAATTTATCCTCTGGAGTCGCACGCTTCCTAAATTGTCCCAGAGAGCTCCGTCTCACGTTGTGTTGTTTTGTCCTGGTACAAACTCCCACATGGCAATAAAACTGATTAATTACATCTATACAGTTATCTTTGTGTATCTATCTATAAAGATATATATATACCTGCAGACAACATCTGAATATCTTTGACCTTTACTTTTGGCTGTGTGTTGTGATCATTGAAGATTTAAAGGTCATATCAAATAAATGTAACGTTGACCATTTGTTTCTTTAGAGTAGGGCACTGACCCCTTATTTATGTAGTATTAGCAATTGCACCAAGTCCATTTCGTCACTGTTTTAGACTTTAATTTGAACTTTTCTAACACCCATGGCTGACTTCCATTACACTTTTATTGACTTGGACCCCACAAGGGGGAATTGTATTTGGACTTCTCGGCGTATAAAACTTAAAATAATGACAAAATACACAGAAATGCTTCAGCTGGGGATGTTGGACACAAGGATTGTGTGCTTTCAAAGGTTATTTCTTGTGCCATCGAACAGTTTGGAAAAGGCAAGACAGATAGAGGGAGGCTGGCATATAACAAATCTCCCAGGGGAAAATTTTGAATTTAGAGCAGTATGAGTTCAGGGTTGCGTCTTAGCCAAGAGACTCAGCAGGACGCCACTTAATCCATCTCGGCTGACAAACACCTATCAATAATGAAAGTGCCGGAAAATGGAGTGGGTGATTCCTTTCGTCAACTGCCAGATGATCGAGACATTTGACTTAAGCAGGAAAATGGAGTGCGACACTCGTCTACATGCAATAAATGCATTTCCAGCTCTTCACATAAGCATTAGCTCAGGATCTGTCACTTTAAGTTTGTGGAGTCGGAATGCTTGTTTATTATCACTGTAATAACCCACTCCACCCAGCTTTCCTTTCAGCCTGATGTGTGGCGGGTCTCATCTGCAGGCATTGGAGAGGTGGTGTGGCTCATTTCCAATCAGTGACATTGGTAACACCTGAGTGCTCAGCGTGCCAGTGCTCTATAAAAGCTCTCAAAGCTCAGCTGCTGGGTGGCTTTCCTTCCTCAGACAACCCATTGAATTTTGTTTTAGGGTTTTCATTTTGAAAAACACATCCACATACAAAAAACCCCCAATGTTGAACCCTGTGAAGAACATGCAAGAGCAACAGATGGCAATATAAAACTAACTGTACAGAAATGTCATTCTAACAAAAAAAACCAACACGACACACAGTCTGACATCAGAAAAGGAAATGACGGTGAACAAATTTGACATTAAAAGGCAATTGCACAAATGTCCACATATAAATGCAGAGATGAAGTTTCTGAAAATGTTCACCTCTTAAAAAATTCATTTTCGTTGACCTAAAGCACTAGTTACAGTGTTGTGAAAAAGGATTGATCCCTTTCCTGATTTCTTACTCTTTTTTTCCCCCCCTCATATTTGTCGCACTTAATTGCTATCTAAACCTGCCTGGCCCTGTATGAAAAAGTAGTTGCCCCCTAAACCTAATAACTCGTTGTGTCACTCTTGGGAGCAAGAACTGCAATCAAGCGTCTGTGATAACAATGAGACTTTCACATCACTGTGGGGGAACTTTGGCCCAGTCTTCTTTTCAGAATTGTTTAAATTCAGCCACAGTCGAGCGTTCGTCCAGAAAGAATGGGCTGTTTAAAGTAAAAAGTAAGTAAGTAAAAGTTTATTCATATCACTTTTCACAGACATATGTCACAAAGTACTTCACAAGAAAGGTAACAAAACATAGTACAGACATAAATACATCATAAAAACTCTGGTCTAATTGAAAGCTTTTTGAAATGAAAATGGCCTTTTAAGGTCTCCACTGAGTCCAGACACCGTAGAAATAGAGGAAGTGCAGTCTTGGTGCAACAGCTTGGAAAGATCGGTCCCCTCGAGTTCTGAAACAAGTGTGGGGGACCACTAAAATAATAATGGATTGGATTTATATAGCGCTTTTCAAGGCACCCAAAGCGCTTTACAATACCACTATTCATTCACTCACTGGTGGAGGCAAGCTACGGTTGTAGCCACAGCTGCCCTGGGGCAGACTGACAGAAGCGAGGCTGCCATATCGCGCCATCGGCCCCTCTGGCCAACACCAGTAGGCGGTAGGGTAAAGTGTCTTGCCCAAGGACACAACGACCAGGACAGAGAGCCCGGGGATCGAACCGGCGACCTTCCGGTTACAGATACGCTTCCAAACCCCTGAGCCACGGTCGCAGTTGTGATTCGATGACCTCAAGTTACAAGAAGAGGTATGACTATGAATCAAATCAGCAATATACAGAGGGGCCTTTCCCTGTAGTGCTCTGAAGGTTAAAACTAAAATCTTCAAATGGAACCTAAATCTGATTGGTAGCCAATGTAGCAACTTTAAAACAGGAGTTATATGAGCTCCTTTTTCTGAGCAAGTCAGTAATCTGACAGTTTTGAACAACCTGGAGACGAGCCAGCCCTTTCTTGTTTAGACAGGTAAACACACTGTTACAATAGTCCAGTCTTGTAGAGACAAAAGCATGGATTATCAAAAAAAAAGCAGGTTACAGATTTAAGTTCTGCTCCAAAGAAAAAGCTTCATCAAAAATGACACCTAGATTTCTGAGGTTATGCCTCTGTGAGGGACCTAAATCACCCAGTCGCTGTTTAATATTGCACTGTCTGGTGCAATATTAAGCTGATTGTCATTAGCAAAAATATCAGGAAACTGCCGTATTATCTGGCCTAAAGGAAGAATGTAAATTAAGAACAAAATAGGTCCCAGCACAGAGCCCTGAGGAACTCCACACAGCAGCTCTGTATATTCAGACGTCATCTGGTTTGCAGACACACTAAAACTCCTAAAATCAACCCAGGTATCGTAATCATATTCAGTCCAGACTTTGACTAAACCACTTCAAAATGTTTTTTAGCCATTCAGAGGTGGGCTTGCTGGCATGCTGCATAACCCCAGTGTGCTTGAGTTTCATAGTACAAACTGATGGCCGGACATTCTCCCTTGGAATTTTCTGGTAGAGAGCAAAATTCATGATTTCATCAATTATGGTAAGCTGTCTAGATCCTGAAGCAGCCCCACACCATCACACTACCAACACCATGTTTGACTGTTCGTATGACGGTCTCTTTATGAAAGTTGTGTTAGTTTTACACCACTCAAACCTTCCAGAAAGTTGAGCTTTTATCTCATCACTCCACAGAGTTTTCCCCCAAAGTTTTGGGGCTCATGAAGACATTTTTTTTCTTAGCAAATATAAGACGATCCTTTGTGTTCTTTTTGATCAGTAGTGGTTTGCAAACTTTGCCCAGTCTTTTTCTAATTGTTGAATCAGGAAAACTGACCTTAACTGAAGTAAGTGATACCTGCAGGTCTCTAATGAAGTAGCTGGTGGGCATTTGTTCAGTGAGAGAGGTTTTCAGGAGTGTTGCTGAACCTATTAAGTTCCATCTGCTACACAGTTGTGTGTTTTTATGCAGTTGCAGCATTTCATATGTTGCCTTTGTAATATTTTGAATTAAAAATGTAGAAATTACTATGTTGTTTTTCCTTTACATTTCACACAGACATATGATTTTACAAGGTCTGTAGAATTTGTAGAGTTTGGACAGTAAACGCAATGCACTACATAGTTAAAACTGTAAAGACTGATTTAAACACAGCCTGGAGAAGGCTGGTCTTACCTATGAGAAAGCAGTTCTCGAGGAGTGACTTACTTTGGTGTACAGTGTTATGTAATCCATAACATTATGGGTTTCTGGATCAAAAGTTACTCCTAAAAGCAAGAAGGAACTGTAGAAAAAGAGATAAATGGTATGAATAGGAAGCCAGGAGAAATGCAAGAAAGCATTGGACCTTAGGGTGAACTTGGAGGAACCATGCCCCTCTTATTGTCTGCAGAGGATTACCGTCTGATTACTTTCCAATTTGAACAGAAAAGGTTTTACAGTACAGAAAAGATAGAAGCTGAACCAATTTACAGCAGATTCCTTAATGCCAAGCAGAGAATTCAGCCACACAAAGGCTGCCCTAAGATATGGAAGGATTAAAACAGCAGTTTCACCTAAATTCACTTACCTTTTAACATTGGATACCATAATCAGGGGAAAACTCAATTCTGGGTATTGTTAAAAAACAGATAGAAAAGTTTAAGAAATCCCTTACGTGTCAAAACAGCAAGTTCACCTCACCTGCTGCCCCTGGAGGAAAACTTTAAAACTTTGCAGACAGTGACATCTGAGATGTTCCAAGTTCACCCTGACAAACACCCCTTAGAGGGAACAAGAACAACACTTTGGGAACATGTGCATCATTACTCTACAGTCGCCAGGGACAAAGGAGGGTCAGGGTGAAAGAAAGTACCCCACCAGCAGCGATCAGTGATTTAGGCCAGGCATCTGAGCACAACTGGTTTTGGTGAAGTATTATTTTCAACACCAGAAATATGCCTACATTATAAACCTGTAATGTAAAATGCAAACTTAGGAAAATGAGCACAAAACTGTGGGAACATGTGCATCATTAGTCTCCAGTCAAAAGGGACAAAGAGTGGCAGAATCTAGCCTACTGGGAGCGATCACTGAATAGGGACAGGTTTTTGAACAAACTGGTTTTCATGGAGGATTATCTTCAACACCAGATATAAGACTAAAAAAAATATATCCGCAATATAAAAAACACAACCCGAGAAAAGCAACACTTTTAAATATAATATCAGAGGAAGAAAGTCACTTTGAAGCCTTGAATTAGGCTTTTTCAGCATCACAGAAGTTAAAGATGGAAGAGTGAGATCCAGCACGATGCGCTTGGATTGGAGAGCGCTTTAAAAATAACTGATTGATGGTTGGACGTCTATTTCCTTCTGCACTGTGGAGCTTTGACCAGATGTTAGGACTGCATCACACTTGGATGGAATTTTCCCTTCAATCTAAAAAATTTATTACATATCAAAGTTTAAAGTACTGAAATGTAGAGGTGACATACAGATACCTTAGTCTTATTAAAGTCTGAGCTACAGCTTTAACAAGACTCAACTCAGAAACAGTAGTAGATGTGAAGCCTGTCTGCCTGCTTTAGGTTGTGCTGTGCAGCCTGTCATTTGCTGTGTTGGGTTTCAGTCCCCTGCAGCCCCGAAATTTCAGTAAAACAATAGTAATACTACTGCTACTCAGTACTGATATTACTTTTAGATATTGGTTTCTGCTTGTTTTCTTTACACAGTACAGTTCTTTACACAACCTCTTAGTTCTAAGACCAAAAGGTGGAGAGCACCAGGTATTTAAACCCTAGTGGAGGTTGTCCATTAGGTGGTCGTTAATCATGTATTAATCATGTATTAACCTGTTACATGAGCCAAGGGGTGAAAAGGTGTGGAAAAAAGGTGTTGGTCATTACCACCTGAGTTTTCAGGTGAAAGCACTTTGACACCTATTATGTATGTTATCTGTTGAAGTCACCTGTGGGTGGGGGCTGAGGTGCCTGGGTAGGGACCTCAAGACTGTTGCTAGCTGGTGTTAGTGATGGTCGTTCACAGTGGAAATAGATGGCCTCTTTTACTCCTGTAACCATCTGTCTTCTCTGTCCAAGATGTGAGCATTGGCATCCTTGAAAGAGTGACCTTTATCCTTTTGGTGCAGATGTGCGGCTCAGTCTTGTCCTGTCGAGGAGGCTCTTCCAAATTGTGCCATGCGTTTCTGAAATGGCTGTTTGGTTTCGCCTTGGGATGAACCAGTTTTTGTCTAAGGAGCATGGCACGGTATTTGATTTGAGCCACTTCCACCCTAGTGCTCAATATCATCTTTGCTGGTCTTGTAATGTTGTAATGTTACCTGCAACAAATTCAACAAAGGTCCCAAATAGATACTGTTGCTTTAGTTACATGGTACCAGATGCATTTAATGCATCCCTGCAAAGTTGTGGAGCTTTTGCATATTTACTAACTGAAGGAAAACACCCTGTTATCCAGGTCAGTGCTAAATTTGATTATGATTAATTGTTTTAGAATTATAGGTTTTTGCACAGAGAAGGGAAAAGCTTCTTAACTCTTAAATACAATACTGTGCTTATTTCATTATTTATTTATTCAATGAAGTAAAGTACGTTTTTCTAATTCACGACATGGCCACCAAAGGGCGATACCGATGGCTGCATCAAGCCTTCTGTTTCTATTATGTGTATGAGATAACGGATCTTCTATAAACACTTTCTAGATGAGTGTTTAGGTTTAGTTACTACTTTCAGGTAGTACTGAATAAAACACTGAGTCCATTCTGTCGCTTTTTTCACTTTACCAACTGATATTTTGCCCGTCATCGCGCACCTGCTAATCTCTTCACGTGGCCCACCCAACAGCAAGACTCTATAGAATTCATCCAGGATTCATTTCTTCTTTCTATCTGCATTTGCGCTTTTCCTTCGTGACATTCAATCATGTCTCCTGAGGGAAAAAAAGAGGCCTATCCCGGGGTGCTCCGTGCTATTCTCGGGTTCTCTGTGGTCTGTCTTAGAGACGTGTTTCTTTTTTACTATTCCCTCTGAGAAAGAAAGTTTTTCGTGTTGTTTGTTTTGCCTCGACTTATTTTTGGAGTCCTATCAGTTTAGGTTGAGCACCAATAAATAGATAATGGTGCTCCAGTGGGCTTAAGTGGTAGTTCTTACTGAGGGCAGAGCTGCACGGGTTTTCTTTAATATAAAATACAGAAATGTATTTTAACATGTGAGCTGCTTCATCTATGCACAGCCTTTTGACCTTTGCAGTTCTGCCTCAAGAAATGTTTACCTGAAACTCAAGGCTGCACACTCAACTCCACAAGGCCTGCTGTATTTGCAGTAGCAGTAATAAGTTGGAAAGCAGATTTTTTTTTTCTCCTCCCCAAATCCATAACAGCCATAAAACATCAGATTTTGCAGGATGCTGAGTGGGAAGCCAGCCATTGAAGTATGAAGCTGAAGTAGCTTCCCTAACAATTGCACCTCTCCCAGTCCTCTGATGATACCTTTTCATACTCTGATGAAAGTGCTAGGCTGTAATATATTGCAATGGGGCGCTTCGTCATTGTTACTCTCCCAGATCCACATTAGCGCTCTAATCCGGAACATAAAAAAATACAAAACAAAAGTCTGTCACTGATTATAGGGCTGTAACCACACAGAATGAAACCCTCTCTCAGGTATTGTGTGCCCTTAGATAGTTGTGAGTCTATTTTTAACCTCTATTTCTCCTGGAAAAAAGAAAGATGGTTATTAGAAGAGGTATCATATTCTGTGTATAAAGCTGTCTATACCACTGAAATCCAACATGAGTCAGGCCGCATTGGCTGGATCCCTGAGGCCAGCTCTGAGGAGCCGGTGATAAGATTGACTTAAAAAAAAAAAAAAGCCCTTCTCTGACCCATCACCCTCCATCAGGAAGATGAGCCTTCTTTCCCTCAAGCGCGGCTTTGAGGATGCCACAGAAATTAATTTGTGCCAGTATCCATTAACAATTACCGTGCTCACACAGTCGGGGAGCCTTCACCTGGCCGCAAAGTTCAAGGACAATGTTGCTGTTTAGTGAACATAAATGTTGTTGATTGCAATATAGCCCATCATTAGAGGATCCGAGCACTAATTATGATAAATATGCATCCGTGATTTCTGCTGATTAAAATGCCTCCAGGACTCCAGCATCAGTGAACGGGTTAATGTGCTGTGGTTTGACGCAGGAATGGTTAATAGGAGGACAGGCAGCAGGTGGGGAGTCATGCAGACTGATGAGGAGCAGCAGCAGCAGCAGCAGAAGAAGCAGAGGAGCCGCTGTGTGCTGACAGTTGGGGCTGAGCCGGGGAGAAACGAGCAGCGACGGGCGCTCCTAGTTCGTCCCTGCAGCGGGCACCATCGTGGTCATCTCAGGATACGCACGGCTGTTTTCCTGTTTTTCCTTTTTCGAAGAACCCCCGAGCTTTTCAGGCATGCTTTCTCCTTCTGTCTTCGTGGGTAAGCGGGACGCCGGTGAATAACACTTCCCTTCAGCGGCTGGATAAATGACTTGAGAAACTCTCGTCGAAGTGAGCGGACAGAGAAAGCGGTTGTACGGGAGATGAATGTTACCGGGAAACAGCAACCTGAGCTGATCGAGCGACCCGCCAGCCTCCCGGTTCCAACTTCGGCAAGTAAACCCTTTCAGTCATTCCCTGTGAATGACTGAAATCTAACAGCAGTTTGCAGTTTCCGTGTTAGGGCACTCCGAAAGAGCACTCGGGCAGTTCGTCCGCTCATGTGGAAGGCAGCTCCAAGCTTCCTTTAAAATTATACTATTTATGCTTCTTTGCTTTTAACTGCTTGACGCTGAACAGGCTCGCGTTCAGGTGTCAATCGTTTCCAAAGCGTCATGAATAGCTGTACAGTTCGGCATACATCTAGAAAACTATCGCTCTCTTACTTAAAAAACAAACAAACGTTCAACTTTTCTAGATGGCGTTTTGCTGGTCATATAACGATAAATGATCTATTAGGCATGAGCTGCTGGTATCCAAGTGCTACAGGTTTAAGAACAATATCTATGGAAACATGGCTATTTTATGTATTATTTATTGTTGCATTAGCCGAATCCAGCAAAAGACTATACTAATGTCTTATTGCTGTTTATTACATTATTTGAACAGTGTAATTGAACAAACGAACGCGTAATCATTACATTGGCTAATTCCTAAATTAAGTCTGGTACGTAGTTTCTTCTCTATGATGAAACGGCGCGTTTGGTTAAATGATTATCCGGTATGATTTGATAGGTTGTAGCATTTATGTTGCAGGTGCACTAAGCAGCTTAGCTCTTATAGCTTGATATTATTTTTCACATTTAATTTAACTCTTTACAGTAACAATAATAAAAAACAAACAAACCAGTGTTCACGATTTGAGATGACAACAAAATAAGTTTAAATAAGTGACTGCTAATTGTTTCCGTTATAGCGCTCTCGAACCCCAGTTGTAATACAGCTATTATTATTATTATTATTGTTATAATTATTATTATTATTATTATCACCATCTTTTGTCGTGAGTTCACCGAGCTTCCTTCAGGGCTTCATATTTAGCAGGATATCATGTTTAGGCTACTTTAGCAAGAAAACAGATGACCTGACCTTTTACCAGACTTTCATATTCTGTGAGTCAGCTCTGTAAAGAAAAGTCCATCATAGGCTGCAGGACATATTACTTAACCAAGCACTGTCTTCAGAAATAGGGTTAAAATTATATATCACCACTTGCATCCACAGTTGATTTTTCATATGTGTCAGTAAGCATGTTTCCATGGATACCTTGCTGTAAAGTTTTAAGTTCTTGGTTCATTTAAAAGGACAGCTTCTGGCACATCTTTACCTACATTTGTCCTTTTGTCGCCTTCGCTGGGCGTCCAGCACCTTTAATTCAATTGAAGCCACTGCCTTGCTTTCACAAAGCCATTAAATACTGGATATCTGAGCCTCTGGGGACACACAAGTCTTGAGCTTAACTCTATTTAGAGTGCGTTCAGTTTCCACACACTTCCACTCTCCATTTACCACTGAGTAATGGCTAAGATTATACAGTAAGCACAAGTAAACAGTTGCAAATTGCAAGAGAATCTCCCATTCCACAACTCGTGTTTATGACAGTGCAATGTAAAGTTTCAGGCTGGTAAGCATGGACTTAATTGTGCCTGGAATTAACAAAATGTAGTTTGGCATGTCCTTCAGCAGTTTCAAATATCAGGGTAATCTGGCTTGAATTAATGCCAAAATGTGTTAATTATAGATGCTTTATTATATGCAGTTAGGCTGCTTGGAAGATTCCAGAGACGGATTCGAGTTTGCATCCAAAGTGCTTTACCATATTTCCCGTTTTTACTCCCCCCTCCCCAATTTATGTCATATATATTTGGATTATGTTGTTTTAAGGGGGTTTTTACTCAATCTTCCATCAAAGGGAATGTTAAACATGAAACCGCAATCATAAAATTTGGGTTTTTCAAACACGGAGATGCCCTGAATCTATCTGGGTGATTGGCAATCACTGATAAATTAGATGAAAGTGCTGGGAAGGCACACCTCTCCTATTTTTTCCCTTTGTTATTCCCATAGCACGCTGGGTGCATATCAACAAATATTTGATGCCCCCTAATGATGAAGCATCTGAGACGTGATTACTGTGAAGACTTGCGTAAACCAGGGTGTAGCAAAAGTAAGGAATAATTCAGGTTTGTATTGAATTGCCTGAAGGTGTTTGAAGAGTCAGTGGATACAGTAAACTGAGTCCTCCTGTCCAAATACAAGCAGCTCTCTGCCTACAGTGTGTGTGTGTGTGCATTAGTTTTGCCATGTTTGAATTGTATGTCACGGTATATTAGTGCTGTGATTGGCAGGCAGGGTGTTTTCCTGCCTCTGCACGCTGGGAGAGACTCCATCCCCGACTTAGTTCAAGCAGTATATTTGTGTGGTGAACACTTGAAAAATGTAACTCTTCCTACATAATTCTCTGCCTTTGCCTGGATTCTGGACTGTGTTTCAGCAGCTTATTGATGAACCCATCACTAAGATGTGCCAAAATTCATAATTACTGGATAGTTTTTGTGCCGTTTTGACTTCATAACAAATGAACTGTGGTCAGAAAGTTTAGCGAAAATCTAGAAAAGTTCAAACCATTCCTGATTTAATTTTAATAGAGCCACAGAGTCTTAATCAGATTCGGTCCGTAAACTGATCCTAGGGGAATAAATTCATGATGCAGAATGCTTAAGTAAACAACGGTCATGCTCACCCTCGTGCTGTGCCAGTTTTCTGTTTTCCAAGTTTTGGGTTTTTCTAGTGAATCGTAATGTTTGGTTTATGGGTTGTAGCCATATGTCCATGTATCAATTACCTTCCACTTATCCAAAGTTGAGTCACAGTGGAAATGAGCTAAGCACAGTAATCCAAAAAATCATTCTTCCTAGCACTTTCCAATTCTTCCTGGTAGACCTCAAGCCATTCCCCGACCAGCTGAAATCCAACCTCCTCAGTGTGTTCTGGGTCTACCCGGGATCCCCTCACTGATGGGCATGCTTGTAAAACCTTTTGAAGGGATGCACCTGCCCAGAAGGCATCTTAACCAGATGTCTGAAGCACTTCTTCATGTTGAAAAAAGGCAGTTGGAGCGGCTCGCTTCTGATATCAGCGTTTCTCACCCTACCGCTAAGCCCGACCCCAGCATTCTTACAGAAGAATCTCATCATGGCTCCTTGAGCTTGTGACCTCATTTACATTCATTCTGTTATTACGACTATAAGTGAGTAGTGGAACAGACTGGTAAAAATGAAAGCTTCACTTTTCAACTCAGCTCTCGACCTGCGTCTCCACCTCAAGAGCCTTGTATAATGTCTGCATTGTTGCTGATGCAGCACCAACCTGCCGTCCACCTGACGTTTCACCTTACCATGGCTTTATTTTTTAATCCATAGAGAACCATGACGTCAGTGTATGATGTTGGTGTAGCTATGTTTTGGATGTTGTTTCTGGAACTGGAAAATGAAGCCAAAGCACATCTGCCTTTGACCTGCAAGTCACAGAACTTTGACATCACAGCAACATGATTGGTCTGTTGCAGTGGTGGATCTGGAGTAACATTAACTGTGATCATGGAGGAAAACCATCAACGAGATATCTGATGCACTGAAATGTCTCGATGACGTTTTTCTTTTTCACAAGTACAGTATTGCAGTGACTGAATGAAGGGCATTCAAAACAATCCTCTGGATGTTTTCTGCCTTTTGCTCTGTTCTTGGTCGATAAAATGATCCCACACTGCTTCAAAAGGACAACTGTGTGTTTTTATGGTTTTACTGGATTGGCAATGTTTCTGAGATCATTTTTCACCAGCGTTCCCGGGGGTATTCCATGGTGGATCCAAATCTGATGTTGCTTTCATAATTAATTATGGCAAAATCCGTGAGATCACTGGCTGCAATGACAGAGACAGTTTTACAGATGGCCATAGACACTCACTGTTATACCTCTCTCCTGACCTCCTCCTGTCCATCCGCCAACAATCACAACCAAAAAATTAAGAAAAAAAAAGTTTGAGAACATTTCAGCAGATGGATCAACTAATGGACCAGATGCATCTCAAAGGCCCTGCGCCAGCTCTTTGTTGTTGTTTTTCCTGTTTCTTAAGGAATTGGCTTTAAGATACTGTTTGTCTGAGGTACTGTTGTTAGGCCTGCCACATCATTTTTTAACAACACAAGGTACACCATGCTGACAGATGCCAAATGTTTGGCTCTTTAGGATTCATCATGATGGTGCTAATGTACTACTTTTATGTGTTTCTAGTTGTTATGACTGGCATTTTTGGGGGAAATTCAACTAAAGAAATAAAAACAAATGTTTGGGTTTTTTGCCTAATTTTTTTTATTAGGTACTAAAATTGGCTTTGTCAGGTTGCCCCTTATAAGTAGAAACAGTATTGGTTCAGTAAGGTGCTTTTTGTGGCTGAATGATTCATAAGTCAGTGTTAAGTGGTTTAAAAAAATAAAATTTCTCTGAAAATGTTCATGTACAGGGATGACATTGAAAATGAATGAAAAAGCAGGAAATGTGAAGAAAAATCCCCTGAAATATATTCAGAAAACCTGGAGACGGCTTTAACAACTTAGAGGAAAGTCTGGATTCTTGGAAGAAAAATATAAAGGAATTAAAAGAACTTTTGCACAGTAAAAGTTCTTTTAATTTTAAGAAGACAAGATGGCGCCTGTGTTTCGCTTTGCCGCTTGTACAGCTCGCTGGTATAGTTTTATACTGGCCGCTATTGTCACTTGCAATATTATTTTTACCGTCCTATGTTTTGATTTTGTCTCTGCCACCAATACTTATGATCGGGGCATGATGTTGTATATCAAAGATTCAATGGAGAGCTACTGTGACAGCTGGGACAGTTACAGGAAATTTTTCCCTCCACCCTTTGTGTGTTCCTCACCTGACTGCATGTTACCGTACATATCGGTGGGATTTAACACGAAGAAAAGAAGAAGTAGGGGAACCAGGGCCGGTGTCCAGGTGCGACTGAGAAGGTACCGAAGATTAGCTTCTTGGATGTGGGAAGAATCCCGGTGCCTACGACCAATTCATCTATTGTCACCTGGTGCCGACGCTACACTGCAGTTCCCAGCTCGGAGTCTATGGTCTGATGGCCCCATGTTCACTTGGCGTCCCTCCTTCGACCGCCGTTTTGATGGCAGAGGTGATATACCACTATGGATATTAGCTTCTGCTAGCCCTGAAGTCCCCGCCCGGCGTAACAGGTGTAGAGGTGCGCACAGGTGTTTATTTCGAGTGCCACTGCAGTCAGCTGTTGACTGCACCAACCAAAAGTCTTCAATCAGGTTTGCCCTGCTCAACACTCGCTCAATCACAAACAAATCGTTTATTTTAAACGATCTTTTTATAAAGGAATCTCTCAACTTCTTGTGTTTAACTGAGACGTGGCAACAAAACATGGATTATATACATCTGAAGGAAATTTGTTCTACTGGCTGCTCCGTCATCGGAACTCCACGTCTTTCGGGACGTGGCGGAGGTCTCGCTGTTGTGCACCAGGACAGATTCACATGCAGACTGATGAACTCGGATTCTTTTACCTCATTTGAACTTCAGATGATCAAGGTCGGCTCTTTGCACACCTTTTATTGTATTTTAATCTACCGACCTCCTGGCCCTGTCGGAGTCTTTTTAACTGAATTTAACGACCTCCTATCATCCATTATTAAATTAGAGAAGGTGGTAATGTTGGGAGATTTTAACTTTCATATTGATGATGCATCCTGTAATATGGCTGCTGACTTCATGACTATCACAGAGTCTTTTAATTTTATGCAGCATGTTTCTGGCCCTACACATGTAAAGGGTCACACATTGGACCTTGTTTTCTCCTTGGGTTTAAATATAAATGACATTTGTGTGGAAAATGTCCATGTGAGTGACCATAGCTGCATATATTTTAACTTGTCGTTTCATTTGGATCCCCCGGCTCCCAAAATAACGATTGAAAGGCGAATCATAAACCTGAACGCCGGCAAAAGGTTCTCTGCCATGTTTGACGCTTAAATGACTTACAATGATTTGGACTCTCTTGTCTCATCCTTTAATAACCAGTGTACCTCTATTTTAGACATAGTGGCACCTCTGAAAAAAAGTACTGTCCTACGTTTGAAATCTCATCCTTGGCTAAATGAAAACATTCGTAATTTCAGAAGATATTGTCGCAAGCTAGAACGTTTGTGGAAGGCTTCCAAACTTGAGGTTTATAAGTTACACCTTAAAGAATCTATCCTCTTGCTAAATGACATGTGGAAAAATGCCAGAACAGAGTATTTTTCACACCTCATAGCTTCAAAAAAGAAAGATCCTAAATTCTTGTTTAAAACAATTAAGAGTATTGTTTCTCCTGATGCTCCTTGTGCACCAGTTCACTCAACGTCCGACTGCAATGAGTTTATGAACTATTTCAGAAATAAGGTCATTGCAACCAGGTCTAATATCTCTCCATCATCTTCTCAATATCAAACTTTTAACTTGCTCTCCTCTGATACTTGGTCGTCTTTTACTCCTGTTACATTACAAGACATCAGAGGCCTGCTTTGTCATATAAAACAGACTTCAAGCCCCCTTGATGTCCTTCCATCTTCATTTTTCACTAGTGTGTTTGATTCAATTGGCCCCTGTATTGTGGAAATGATAAATACTTCTCTTCATATTGGCTCAGTCCCCAGCTTCTTTAAACAAGCTATCGTCGAGCCAATATTAAAGAAACCCCAGCTGGATCCATCTCTTCCTAACAGTTATAGGCCAATATCCAAATTGCCTTTTATATCGAAAATTTTAGAAAAAGTAGTACTAGAACAACTTAACTATTTCCTGGATAAAAATGCTGTTATGGACACTTTCCAGTCTGGTTTTCGTAAATTGCATTCCACTGAAACGGCCTTACTTAGAGTATCTAGTGATATCTTGATGGCAGCAGACTCTGGAGAATACACAGTGCTGGTCCTGCTGGATCTCAGCTCTGCTTTTGACACTGTAGATCACAGTATCATGATAAACAGACTCGAGAACTTGTTTGGGATTACTGGTGTTGTTTTAAAATGGTTTATATCATATCTGTCTGAGAGATCTTTTACTGTTTGCATGAATCATGTCACATCAGAATCAACAGTTTTGCCGTGTGGGGTACCTCAGAGATCTGTCCTGGGTCCAATTCTCTTTTTACTTTATGTATTTCCCCTAGGCCAAATTATTAAGCGCTATAAATATATCTCCTATCATCTCTATGCTGACGACATCCAACTATACTGTTCCTTCAAAATGTCCGAGTTTTATAAATTGTCTAATTTAAGTAATTGTCTGACAGAAATCAACAAATGGTTATATGACAATTTTCTCCAACTAAACTCTGATAAAACAGAAACTCTAATTATTGCTCCAGACCATATGGTCCCAGAAATTAGACAGCATATCAGCTTCTTAGACCCTTACGTAAAATCAAGCCTTAGAAATCTCGGTGTCTTATTTGACAGCTCGATGTCGCTCGAGCAGCATTCTAAGCAGCTAGTCCGAAACTGTTTTTATCATTTACGGAATATTTCTAAACTCAGACTAATGGTATCAAAGCTTGAACTTGAGATGATTATTCATGCTTTTATTTCTTCTCGTTTAGACTATTGTAATGGCCTTTTTACTTGTTTTAACAAATCAGCCTTAAATCGTCTTCAGACTGTGCAGAATGCTGCAGCACGTCTCTTAACAGGCACCAAGAGAAGATCGCATATCACTCCAGTCTTGGCCTCCCTTCACTGGTTGCCTGTAAATTTTAGGTTTCAGTTTAAAATTTTAGTTCTAACCTTTAGGGCCCTGCATGGTCAGGCTCCTCAATATTTATCTGACCTGCTGAAATCACATACATCTTCTCGGGCTTTAAGGTCATTAGATCAGAGACTGTTGGTGGTACCACGCACTCGTTTTAAAACTCGTGGTGATCGGGCCTTTCAGACTGTGGCACCACGGTTGTGGAATTCTCTCCCACTGTCTCTTCGCTGCACGGACTCCATTGATTGTTTTAAGAAACAGCTGAAGACATTTTTATTTAGAAAAGCATTTGATTAATTTCTTCTTATGCTGTTTTTATAGTTTTATTGTTTTACATTGTTTTATTTACTGTTATATTGTTTTATATTCCCATTTTCTGTGTTGTAAAGCACTTTGTGATTTTTATCTGTGAAAAGCGCTATATAAATAAATTTTACTTACTTACTTACTTACTTACTAAACACCTTGGATCTTCTTGCACTACTGTATTTTTAGTTATTTTGGTTCAATAAAAACAAGTACAGTCACATTTTCAGAGTTCATTTAGTATCACATCTCTTGAGATGCTTTAGTTTGAACTGGCAAGTTGGAGCTTTCAGTACACTGGTTGCATCAGCTCTAAATGTAATTAAAACAGACTTTAATGAGCCATGTGTTTTGTGTGTTACAGTTTCTCATGCGCAGACTCCCCACAACAGATTCCCCCGTTGACACAATGCAAACACATTTACAAACACAGTATTGATGTTAAAATATTGACAGTGATGGAATAATTACGCACACACAGCCTTACAGGATTATACTCACCGTTAAGGATATTGACTTGCTGGTCAACATTAACATTTACAGAAGGGGAATGCTGCAAGGACAACCGAAAGCGGAGATCAGTGCAAATGGGATTAAAAAGAGGGTGACACAATGTTATTATCAGACAATCAAACCCAGGCTTGTCCCATTTTAAAAGCTAAAAAAAATAAGTGGCATTCATGTCACATAAAATTTCCAACCCCCTGTGGTCACCCGCTCGAGGGTTTCTCTTGGCAGGAACTGCAGAACCTTAATTATACCCCAGTGGAGTGTGAAAGTCTGCTTTTGTATTCAGGAAGTCAATCATATTTTAACCAAATCACTCCTGTTGGAGCATGAAACATGCATTCTCTTTAACTTTTCATTTTCCCAGAGCTACTCAGGTAATTGGAAAAGACAAAATAATCAGACTTGATATTTAAAAAAAATTAAATTCTATTTCTCTCTTTTCTTTTTTAAAGGTTATATTTAGTCTCTTTCATTGCCAGAACAATATTCAATTTTCCTCCTATCACTGCAGTCAGGCTCTTCAAAATGAATACAATAATTTAATGACCCTAGAGAGAGAATGCAAACATGTGGCACGTGTTGCTAGGACTGCTTCAGTCATTTCCACCTTATATTCTGTTTAGTAGGACTATACAAAATTGTTACACTGCGTGTAGATCCTTTCCTCTCAGATGGGTCCATGGTTTAATGTTAATCTCCTTATGGCATATGAGCTAATGGCAGGAACATGAGGATCCCATGAGGACTGTGAGATGGGCCAAAGGGCACACTCCAGCGTTATATCATAAATTAGTCCTTTTTTTAAGCATATAATTAATCCCTGTAGGAAGTGCAAAGATACATATATAACACACCATCATGCACAGCCATATTCCATTATTCAACTTAGTCCAAAGTCAGGCGTTAATTAAAGCTTTAATTAGACTGCGTTTTAATTTTTTAAATGTCAAGAGGATATGAAGTGTCATAAATCCTGATACATCAAAAACAAGTTGCGGCTGTCACTGTTTGTCTTGAAATGTTTCTTTAGCAAATAAAAGGAAACTCGTCCTCCACATTATTAATACCCACGGCGTTTCATTAGCATTTTTATTTAGATTCAGGGCAGGAAACTTATGCATTTTAATGTCCTCCACATTCATTTTCAAGCGAGATACGAAGAAATCTACCTCGTCTCCTCACCGGCTGACGGCGGATTGTCGTGGACATTTTACTCACCTCTTCGAGAGAAACTGCACTGAAAAAATGCAGCGAAAGAAACAGTAGCTGGGCGCCCGAGAGTCGCCCTTGAAATGGAAATAAATGAATTATGGTAATATAAACAGTCCTACATTAGTTCCTCAAAATATACATTCACCCTAGATTATTCCTCCCACAGTAGCAACATGAAAACTTTCCACTCAAACCAAACTTTCACTGCTTTGTTTACAATGCATTTCATATCTGTGCGCAGCTCTCTGTTTTTATTTATGACTAATGAAGATAAAAGAATAAATTATACTCTCATTACCAACAATTTAAAAACCTGAAGACCAGTTGCTCTTATTTTGGGGGGGGGGGGGGGGGCTGTACTATCTAACACAGTTGGACCGTGGTGCTGTTTGAGCAGTAAAGCTCCGTGAGAGGAGCCTTTTCAAACAACATATATATACAATAGAGAGGAAATGCATCAAGTGGGTCTGATTCCCCATGGAGGCACTCCGAGTGGAAGATTGAACAAAGATGATTGCAGAAGATACAACTCCACATTTCTGAGAGCTCTATTCATGTGAAGGCGGCTCCATCCTGGCTACAGCTTATTGACCCTCTAAGATACTGATACACAGTGAAGGCCTGATTTACTTAATATGCAAGCATTTTACCTACACAAACTAAGCTTAAACTTAGAAGTATCAACCAACTGAATGATGACATCAGATAGTTGCTTTCCTGCAGGTCCCTTCCCTTTCTTTTATTGCATATACTGTCACACAAAGGTTTGTGAAGTAAGGATTTTGGCTGCTGCTGTTTATTTTATTTTTTTATCTGGACAGGGCAAAGTGCTAAGCTCCCCGAGTGCCACCCACAGTGCAAGTCCAGCACATAAGCTGCAGAAGCAAAACAAGTTTCACTTTTCAAAAGTAGAAAACCTCCTGAACAACAGATACGGCTTTTCTCTTGGTTCTATTCATGAAACTCTGCTCTCTTTTCTTTTTCCTCAGTCTCTTCTTACTGTTCTTGAATGAAGTAATGGAGCCCGTTCCAGCTGTTATGCTGCCTGGCTAGCTAGCGCACAGCACTGCAGTGTGAATTTGTCCAATTATTAGTGTTTAGAATTTGTTAAACACAGACAAATTATATTATTTTGTGTCAGATTAGAACTACGAGTAAGAAGGAGTGACATTTAATACAGGTTCCCTAGCAACACACTCCACAACACTCCTGGCAGCCAATAATATAATACATTTACCCTAACACAACAACTTTTGAAATGTGCTTCATTTAGCTTTGACCAGGGCCCTATTTCAGGAAGCCGGTTTAGTGCAAACTCTGAGTAAGTATACCCTGAGTTAACGAAAACTCTGGGTTTTCAGTTTCACAAAGCGAGTTTAGATTAATTCTGAGCGAGTTACTATGACGACACACTCCGTGAAGCTAACCTGCCCCCTAGCAGGTTTACTTCAACTAACCCTGACTGTCCCCGCCTCTTTGTCGGAAACCTGACTGTAGGAAGTGTCAGACATGGCGTGCCCCTTCCTTGAAGAGCCAGTAGATGTTGAAGCCCAAATTCTCCGCAGAGCTCTCCGCCGGGAGAGAGTGATTAGAGTGCGTTCGGACATTTTATCATTTCCTGATGATTTCCTGTGTGAACGTTACCGTTTTTCAGCACAATCTATAATTTATTTGAATAACATCCTCAGGACTAATATTGCTCATGTGACACATCGCGGACATTCTCTCAGTTCTGTGCATATTATTTGTATTGCACTTCGGTTTTTTGCAAACGGGAGCTTTCTGTATAATATTGGTGACGCTGAGCACGTTTCCAAGGCTACCGTCTGTCGGGCAGTCAGGAATGTTACAGTTGCACTGAAACGTCTCCTGTACTCGTCTGTGGTGTTCCCCGGTCACAGACCCACAAGATTTATCAAAGAGGGATGCCACAAAATTGCAGGTATCAGGATGAACGAAACTTAATTCATGATGTGGTGATACTTGAACTACTACTTAAATTTTACATTTATTCTCACGGTTCCCAGGCGTGATTGGCTGTATAGATGGTACTCACATTCCAATCATTGCTCCTTCAGTAAATGAAGGAGACTATGTGAACAGGAAGTCTTTCCACAGCATCAATGTACAGGTACATAGTTCCCTGTAGCATTTCAAACTAACAAATTATTTCATTATAGTAATGGATGCTAATTTGTGTTCTCTGCACTGTGAAGATCATATGTGATGCTGCCAACATCATCACAAATGTGGAAGCCAACTGCTCAGCCTCTGTGAGTGGTGGTGGTGGAGGACCCCCACCTGTTTTTCGGGCCTCCGCTTTTTTTCTGTTGGCTATAACGGGTCACATTTGAGCATACAGAGTAAGCAAATATGTACTTGTAATGTGCTCAGATAATTTCAATAAGTGCTTACAGAGGGGAAATTAATGTAGCCTCTAACTGCAATTGATTTACATCGGACAAACAGACCAAGCACTATGGCTCATAATACAATTACACCTTACCTGGTTGGACTATATTTTTATATTTCATTTTTACTTGCTGCCAGGAACGTTTGGGGCCTGTTGGGTTGCACCTGCGCTCACATCACAAAATCAAATGTATAAAATAAAAAATAAAATAAAATATAATAAAATAACGTGTTAAATGGGTGGAAATCCCTAGATCAATGTTTAAATTAACACTCACGCATTGACTCTGTCGGCTATGTTTTGCCATGCATGCTCACTTTCTTTTGCAGCTGAGGCTGCGTTACTTTTTTCCCGTGGAATTTGCATGTTATCGGCATATGCTGCCATCAGAATTTCGGCCTCAAGCGCTGTAAAATACATTGACCGCGCCTTCTTTCCCTCCGTCTCCATGGTGACTCGCTTAATCTGTGCTCCACTAATCAGGGCTTTATGTATCCTCGTGCGCGCGCTTAACTTGGGGTTAAAGCAACTCCGCGTTGACTGAACTAATTGTTATCAGCCTTTCTGAAACCGAATATTCCGAGTTGGACAGTTCGGGGTTACCCCACCCTGAGTATCGTTTTTCACTCTGAGTTTTCTAAACTGGCTTCCTGAAATAGGGCCCAGGGGCCTAAATTAAGAAGCTCATTGCACATGTTGTTATTATTAATCTCTTCCAGTGTAATTTTCTCTCCCATTATCCCCTGTTACACCCCGGCCTAGGCAACCGGGGTGCAACGTAGAAAAACAAAGATAAGGAAAATAAAACCACGAAGGCTCTCCACCAAAATCCCAAAACGAAAATATCCCATGACGAAAGTATTAACAAACCCATTCACAACTATTTACAACAGACTATTTATTTACAACAAAACACCAAACTATTTACAACACGGGGGAGATCGCGACCATGACATACTGAAACACAAGGCTTAAATACATAGAAGGAGCAATCAGGGAATGGACCACAGGAGGGAAACACAGCTGGGGCAAATTAGAACTGACGAGACAAGGAAAATGTAAACTGAACACACTAAGATAACACAGATTTTCAAAGTAAAGCAGGAAATACATAAGTCATGCAAAAACAAAACACTGACACACCGAAACGTAACATTTCCCCCTACCCAAAAATCAAACATGTAACCCCAAGTGAAAAGTTTGATTCAGACAAACGAAGGCTAAAACGAAGGCAGACGAAGCTGATGGAGGCTGGAGCGGTCCCACTGACCCTCCAGCAGACGACGAAGGCTGGGGCGGTCCCTCGGACCCTCCAGCGAAGGCGGATGAAGGCTGGAGCGGTCCCACGGACCCTCCAGCGACGACAAAGGCTGGGGCGGTCCCACGGACCCTCCCCCCAGCGAAGGCGGATGAAGGCAGACGAAGCTGATGGAGGCTGGAGCGGTCCCACGGACCCTCCAGCAGACGACGAAGGCTGGTGCGGTCCCCTGGACCCTCCAGCAGAGGCGGATGAAGGCTGGAGCGGTCCCTCGGACGCTCCAGCGAAGGCGGATGAGCAGCTCACTAGCTGCACACACGGACACGCAGCCCACCAGCTGCACACACGGACACGCAGCCCACCAGCTGCACACACGGACACGCAGCCCACCAGCTGCAGAAGGCTGGAGCGGTCCCTCGGATCCTCCATCGAAGGCGGATGAAGGCTGGAGCGGTCCCTCGGATCCTCCAGCGAAGACAGACGAGCAGCTCACTAGCTGCACACATAGACACGCAGCCCACCAGCTGCACACACGGACACGCAGCCCACCAGCTGCACACACGGACACGCAGCCCACCAGCTGCAGAAGGCTGGAGCGGTCCCTCGGATCCTCCAGCGAAGGCGGATGAAGGCTGGAGCGGTCCCTCGGATCCTCCAGCGAAGGCGGATGAAGGCTGGAGCGGTCCCTCGGATCCTCCAGCGAAGACAGACGGAGGCTGAAGCGGTCCTCGGACCCTCCAGCGAAGACAGAAGGCCGAAGCTGTCCCTCCTTCGGACCCTCCACCGATCCCGGACGAGCCCCCATATGTTACACCCCGGCCTAGGCAACCGGGGTGCAACGTAGAAAAACAAAGATAAGGAAAATAAAACCACGAAGGCTCTCCACCAAAATCCCAAAACGAAAATATCCCATGACGAAAGTATTAACAAACCCATTCACAACTATTTACAACAGACTATTTATTTACAACAAAACACCAAACTATTTACAACACGGGGGAGATCGCGACCATGACATACTGAAACACAAGGCTTAAATACATAGAAGGAGCAATCAGGGAATGGACCACAGGAGGGAAACACAGCTGGGGCAAATTAGAACTGACGAGACAAGGAAAATGTAAACTGAACACACTAAGATAACACAGATTTTCAAAGTAAAGCAGGAAATACATAAGTCATGCAAAAACAAAACACTGACACACCGAAACGTAACACCCCATATGGTCATAACAGAAGGCTGCCCCTCACAGAGTTTCTTCCTGTTAAAAGGGAGTTTTTCCTTCCCACTGTCGCCAACTGCTTGCTTAAAGGGGTTGATTGTTAGGGTATCCTCTGTATTATTATTGGGTCTTACTTACAACATAAATATAAAGCTCCATGGGGCAACTATTCCTGTGATTTGGCGCTATATAAATAAAACTTAACTGAACATACTGGATTCACTTACCCTAAAATAGTTGATCAGAAATAAAAGGTCACACAACGCTGGTGATCAACTTTCTGAGTTTACCCAGGGTTTCTCCCAGGGTGGTGTCCGCAGCAACTGACCAATCTGAAAGGGGCGTTTCACAGATCATGTGAGTCTTCTTCCACTAAAAACACACCAAATGTTGATTAAAATCTACAACGAACGCAGAAAATATAAAAGTAAATTGCAACACTGTTGCAAAAGGACAAGAAATGATCATTAATGGGGTGATTAAGTGCACAGAGTGGTAAAATAAACATTTTAATTCCAGTTCATTATTTTATCACTGTGTGGCATTCAGTGCTGCCTTTTGCTTCTAAGATGACAGCTGCACATACTGCACTGCTATGAAACTTTAAACTGAATCCATTAAAGCTTGCTGCCTAATAAAGAAGACATGGAAATCACTGCTGTTTGACACAGATCCAAATGAAATCAATTTGATGGATTGAAATGGTATTCTTGTCGGTTCTGTGTTCCAGTAGCTGCAGTTACACTGGAGGAAAAGCGACTTAGCAGATTAGACTGGCGCATAAAACCATTTTAGACATTTTTAAATGACCAAATTAATACATGCACATTCTCGTGACAATGCAATGCAAAACATGCTCCAAATAAATGTGGCACTACAAGCCCTTTTGGGACTGTCCAGAGCTCAAGATCATTTCTTGCACCGGGCTGTAAACATGCTTTTTAATGCTGTAAAGTTGGGCATTTTAACATCAGAGTCTATAGGGATTGACTCCCTTTTACAGCCAGCCATGATTACATAATTACAATCGAGAGGTCTGGTTCAATGACTTGAATTAGTGGAGGTGAAGCTGAGCTGACAGCTGGTGGCATGTGGAGATGGAGAGAGGGGGATTTCAGCCACTCTTCCAGTCGATATAGGGGGAGACATTTGCTGTAGAGACCAAAACCAGTCCGTCACCCACGTTAATTTCTGCTGCAAAGCTGGGCTGCTTAACACGGTACTCTCATGATCGATTCACTTTGGAGCGAGTCTTAAGTGGCCACTCAGGGAACTGCAGTTTCTGGCACTCTGGTGTTGACTTCACTTTTCAGCCCCGGAGGTTGCTGCTTGTTGTTGCTTGAGATCTCTGAAATGTTCATTGGCATTTTGTTATTAGGCTTCTCTCAGCCTTGGCATCACAGCTTTGGGTTGTGCGTCGCAAACTTGGGAATTCACCTCATCAATGTTACATATACCCAAAAAAATCTTGTTCTATTTTCAAGTACTCATACAGTAAATATAAAAAGCCCCTTTCTCGTCCTTGCTTTAACTGTAACCCTTGAAGTAAACAGTGTTCAGCTCAAGAAAACTCACACTTTAGAAGCACTTGTGTATTTACTGTGGTTTAGCCAACATCTCTGAATCATCACCTCCTGCTGTGATCAAAGATGCATTCAAAACATGTTCAGACATGAGAATATGAATCTAATTTATCACCATAAACTGAATGAACTGAATGACTTTGCTATATAGCTCTCTAAAAAGGGACACAATCAGTGCTGAGGTATTTACGGAGACTTTGTTTTGCAGTAACATAATGTTTCACCGTTATGTAAGACTGCGTCTTGATTGAAAGAAGTGAAAATAGTTCCAGTAATGTGGTAATTAGCAGCGTTTAAAGCCATGTTAGGAGAAATTACCAAAGTTGTCTCATTTAAAATGATGGATTATGCTCATCAGTACAGCTGTATCTCTGGGCTGTGTTTAATGGATTTTTGGGGAGAAAAAATACACATTAAAATTTTTAATCTGTCTTTTGTTTTCTTTTTTAAAAACTACAAAGTTGCCAGGCAAATTGCATGCTGGTATTTGAAAACGAGAGGTAACTCTGCCACAGTTTTTGGCATCGTTTACAAAAAAAGGGCGAGCAAAAATACCATCCCAGTTAAAATGTGCGTTTGTTCTTTTGCAGCGGGGCCAGATTCCTCTGTGGCATGTGTTTGCAAATAAATGAGAATATTCTATTCTAAAATTCTATCCATCGACTTCTCCTCTTGGTTATAAATAACAGCAACTTGCAGCTCTCTGCTCGGATTTTAAAATTAACATGTTTTTTTAAAAGAGTTCCACGTTCTTGCGTGACTGAAGTTGTACAGCCACAGCCATTTCCCCGCTGACACAACCCCAGGGTAGTTTTAATTGACCTCAAAAAAACAGGGGAACGGGCTGAATAGAGAGCAGAGTTTTGCTTTTCATCTTCTGTTCTAAATTGTCTGATTTTTAAATACGAAGATCTTTTAAAGGATCCAGATGAAAGTGCTCGCCTTGACAATAGTAGTAACTGTGACACTTGTCAACATCATGGGTTCTTGTCACACACGCAGCTCAGTCATTTCTTTTTAAAAAAAGATATTCTTGTTTTCAGACGAGTCGCCGAGGCTGCGCGGATCCAGATATTTCTAATAGTTGTTAAGTTGGTTTTTCTTCATGCTGCTTACAGTTAAATGGTGTGAACTGCTGTGATGTGGGTGTTTTTGGGAACTTTCATGCATAACGTAGATTTTAATTTGATTTTTCAGCCAAGTAAATATTTCATATGCTAACAACACAACCTCTAGGTTCAGATGAATGTAGTTTATCGGTTCGTAGCCAGAGAGAGAATTAGGACTGGTGTCAGCTCGGGTAATCAAAACACATGAGTCATGGCTGAAAATGTATAGAGTCCATGATGAGGGTGTGTTAATGGTAAACGGAACTGATGGAACTAAAGTATGATTCACCGGGGAGTGCTGTGAGTGGATTAACTCAAAAATATTTCACCACATTTTGCACTGTACGTACAAGTCTGGAGGACTGTCTCAGGCATTATATGATTGATCTACACAAAAAAGGGCATCTGGTAAGTGTGTGTGTTGAACTCTGGCTGCTGGCTGTGTTTGTATCAACTATGCATGTGTGTGTGTGTTTGTGGTGCTTTTCAAGGTTATCAGTGTCTGGAAAGTTCTTCTTCCACCACAGCTAAAGTAAACTCAAATGTCATCTCCACATTAGAAAGGAAGCTTGGAGATAGCAGGACTGCCTGCTGTATTATTAATACATGCAGGGAAATCACTCTACAGACGTCAGCTATGATTGGTCTGGCACACAGCCAAGTAACCTCATTGGACAATACAAACTTAAAAGAGCAATTGTCTACTTTCTTAAAAGAGGGTTTTGGGTAATATCAACTCTTTGTAATCTTTATTAATAATCACCCAGCATTGCACTCTTACTTTTTCAAGTACTTCTGTTGACTTCATCTGGCATAAACTCGAGCTGTGAAGGAGCTAAGATGAAAGTCAGCAACTCCAACTCTACACTTCAGTTCTCTGCCAAAAAAAAGGTGGATTGCTCCCTCTGGGAGGAAAAGATGCTGCTCCAAGCAAGGGAATTTGAAGTATTTCAGGATCTTGTTCACAAGTGATTGAAATGGTGGAGCTTAAATGGAACAAGAAATTAATGTTGGGTCAGCATTACTGCTGCATTGTACCCGATCGTCAGCTGAGCCGAAGGTGAATGCTTTCGTTTGCTAGTTGATTTAAGTCCCCCTCCTCACACGTGGTAATGATGAAAGAATCAGATTGCAAATACAGCAGCTGAAAAGAGTTTTTTCCTTTTGAGATTTGGGCTTAACTGTTGCTCCTTCATGTCTAAAGGAGACAGCTGTGGACAGTCTAATCAAGATGCCTCTCGTGCATTTTCTCTTCACGTCTTTGGGGCATCCCCAACCGGGAGAAGATCCTAGGGTAGACCCACAACTCACTGGAGAGATTTTATAAGAAACCATTAATAAGAAAGATACCATTGCTGGGGAAAAACATCTGGATAAACCAACTTTAGATAATCAGGAAAAATGAGCAGATGGATAAAATGAAAAATAACTTTACATAAATGTTTGAGACAAAGCTCGACTTCCTCAAACACCGTGGTTCTGCGTGTTCACGTTAATATTAAAGTCTCAAAACTCATGTTGGTTGACTTGTCGGAGGCATTCCTGTCATCCAGGGTTAGCATTTCCTTGTGCCAGTCATTAGGATTTAATCCTCTGATTATTTTCTACACTTTTTGTCTATTTTCAATTTGGTTCACATATTCACTTGAGAATTTTTATTTTTTTATAAAGACTTAACCATCTGGTCAGATTTGGTTTGGTTCATGAATCAGTTATTGCAAAAATTAAATTACCATCTGGCTGAGACTTAGTTTGTGTTGCTGAATATTATCTGCCGAACATCAAGGTGCTTCCTTTCCCACGTGAGCATGCTTGCATACTGATGTTTGTGTGCTTGAACCTGCCGGGCAGCTGGAGTCGTGCCGTGCGTGTATTGATATTTTTTCCTCCCATGAGCCTATGTGGGTTTTCTTGGTGAACTTCAGCTTCTTGTTGGCCTGAAATGGACTAACAACCTCTCGAATAATGTACGGGATGTTCCCTACTTTTCCTTTCCCCTGAATATGAAAACTAGAAAATGGGTGGATGGAGCTAGAAAGATTCCTTGTTCCTCAAATTCTGGCTTTAAAGTGGGTTTGGCTTTTTGGAAGCTTATACCCAAAGGTTGAAACAGAAACTTCCTGTCCAATGTTACAAAGATTTGGAACAAAGGGCTTTCAGTGCAATCTCACATGTAGCTTGGACAAGCTAATTTGTCAATAAAACTGAAAGCTGTAACATTTTGTGGATAAACAAAATAATAATTTTAATGAATAAATGAGAAATAGCTTTTTAGACATGGTAGATTTTAAAGGTTTTTAAAACTTTTGATCTTCAGTATTCAGAGTAAGTACTTGTTATTTTTCACAGATATGAAATATTGATTAAATGTGTTTGATGAATTGAAATATTTTAAGCTCTGTCCTCATTTATGGAGCTGCAGGTTTTGAACATTAATTAGGCTGCGGCTAAAAACTTGTTTTGCATTCTCAGGCAACAAAAGCTGATTACAGATCTAAATTGAATCTTTGAGGTTCAGTTATTTATAACTATAGTTACCTGTGAATGGGGGAAAAAAAATCCTAATTACCTTTGATAAGGGATTTGAAAGGATTTGGATTCAACAAAAAGCTGAACCCCAACACCAGTTTTTCAAGACTGGCCTAAAGATTAGGCACATATTACAAATATGTTTTATTTGTAATTGAAATACTATAGCTCCACAGGGGTAGAAATACAACGGCCTAAATCTCAGCGCACTCATAGGATGATGATAGTATTTTGTTTCCGGTGAACAGGGAATGTGCCACCTACAGAAACGGTCGATAGCAGCAATTTTTTGCTAGAAAAAAAAAGGCATCCTGGTGCTCGTGATCCACTGAGCATATACGGTTACTTTTATGCTTCGTCTGCTTTCACTTCAGTTGTGCCAAGTACGATCTCACTCTGGTTCACTTCAAGTCTGAAAAGTGTACTTTACCCACTCCCAGTGGAGCCTGTACTGTGATACCCTGGTACAAACACCATAAACAGTTGAGATAATGGTTTAGACAGTTTGCAGCCTCGGTCTCACACAATTTAGAGGTGCTGTTTCTTCTAAAAAATGTGATATTTTTCTTGAACCCTGTTTCACAGTTTTTTCTTTTTGTAAAGCAACTGTTGTGCATTTGGTCTGGCAGAGCAGCAGTGTGCTTTTGTGTTTAAGAAGCATATTCCACAGATATTCCCTGATGTCTAGCGAGCTGTGCGCTTTATGAATTACATTGTGCAATCTACTAGTTTAAAACATCTACCAGACTAGGATACGTTGTTCCACAGTGGTTCCAGCAAAAGCTCCACACTCTTCATTGAACTAAGTGCTGTTGTATTGGCAGTGAGATTTTCAAAGGGCCATGCATTGATTTGTTCCTGAAATGATTCAAAATAAGTCTCTCCAGCACTGTGGCCAATTGTAAACGTGTACTTTAGTGGTTTAGTGCACAAAACCTGATTTAAGATGTTGATGCTGTATTCTCAGCAGTTGCAAATCTTCTGCTGCAGAGACGAAACTTTTAAAGCGGAAATGTGTGTCTTGTTATTTTGAGGTTTTCTAGACTAGCCTTTAGAGAGACCATGGTCCATAACTATAATACTCAGCATTGTTTTTTGCTTTCTGAAAATGGTTTAAATTATATCAAACTGCATTAGTGTCAAGCTCTAGGTGTTGTTAACCACCTACAGTGTTGGTGGACCAAATCATTGGATTGAATAAGATTGGATAAGCAGAAGAAATTTATAATTTATAAGAAAAATAAAGTTACAGTTAAAATACTGTAAAATGCAGCAATAAACTTCAAGGCTATAGCTTCCCTCTTGGGCATTTGGTTGTGAATATTTCAAGGACATTCACACTTGATTAAGTCATTCACTCCTAATTGGAGTTTTTAATGGTTTAAAGGCTTAATAAATAAATCCTGATGCTGACTACAGTGCAGGGCTCATAGAAGTCGTGATCTAATTCAGATTGTTGGTAGTCATTAATGTTTTAGGGCTCTGTGTCATAAAGAGCTTTGACATTTTCAGCCAAAGATATTAAAGTCAGTTTTATTTCCCGTATCTGCCTGGTCTTAAGTGATACAGTTATAGTCATCAAATCAAAATGAATCAAATGTGAACTCTGCCTCTCTTCAAGTGCATCACTGATGAGTTCATCGGCACTCCTCCTGACCAGTGTGACCAATCTGTTTAATGACCAATGTCATATCGCTCTCCGATTTATTTACCCCCGAGAGCATGAACCGAGTACACTAGGACAGCCGTCAAACGTTGACTAAAGCTCATTCTTGACCTTCTGTGAAACAACTTCTGTTCTTTCACTCCGACAGCCCTGCTGAGATTTTTTTTTCCTGTTTCGCCTCGTTTTACCTGAAGAAAAAAGAAAAACAACTATCAATAAAACGCTTAAAGACCTCTGTTGGGTAAAATCTCTAAAAAGCAAGTTGGTTGTGTTGATTTTTAAAAGTAAACCTATATATATTTCTTGCCCCCATGTAGTAATACATTTGAGCTGTTCTTTGAAAGTGTTATTCATAATTAATATCAGTGTCTTCAAATGAATTGTAGACAACTGAGATCTTATGCAATGTATCTGGTTGATGCTGTGATCTCAGATTTATCTCATCTTCTGTGTGTGAAGATCACCCCATCTAAACTAATGGATAATACATGTTCACCCTCT
Organism: Astatotilapia calliptera; assembly: GCF_964374335.1. Classification (NCBI taxonomy): domain Eukaryota; kingdom Metazoa; phylum Chordata; class Actinopteri; order Cichliformes; family Cichlidae; genus Astatotilapia; species Astatotilapia calliptera. The sequence goes on along the minus strand of NC_137440.1, from coordinate 14,232,678 downwards.
GGCAAATTCGTTCTTTCATTTCTATGCAGACAACTTTATAGAAGTTTACCTTTGATTTTTTTTTGCCCAATTTTCCTCATTCATTCGGTACTACTGAGAATATGGTGGCCTTACAAATCAAATCAAATACAGCATGGCTCTTCTGAACAACTACAGGCCGATCTCAAATCTCCTATTTTTAAGTAAAATCATTGAAAAAGCCGTTTCTCAACGTTTCTCTTTATGAAGAGTTTTGCCATGAATGTTAAAAAATGCTTTGTTTTATATTTGTTCAGCTTCATAGCTTTCAGAGTCCCCCAGTCATTATCACAGCTTGGATGTCGTAAAATGTACGATACTAGTAATCAAAGTAAATGTAACATGAATGCAGCGTTAGTGATAGAGCGTGAGGAAGACTCCCTGCCTGAACTGACTGAACTTAGTTTCAGTGTACTTCAAAGCCAGTTGACCAAACTCTGTATTTTTGCACAAAATTGCAAAAATTGGATACATTAATTATCTTTTCAAATATTGAATGATCATCATGCTGAAGTAAAAAAACAAACAAAAACCACTTGCATAGCTTTTTTGTTATTTAGGAACCACAAACAAGTATCTCAGTTTCTCATTTTTAAGTGGATTCAGATTCAATAAAATGTGTCTAAACCTTGAGATAATCCAGTAAAGAGACGACTTAGGTGTTGAACTCAACAACCCACTGAACCAATGAAGGCTTAATGTGAACGTCTTCTGATATGTGCTTTTAATCTAATTTGTCTACATTGTTAAGACTAGGTTGCTGTTAAGACTAGTCTCAAGTTTTCAAGCTTTTTAAAGAAAATATATTTGCCAGGCCTCCCCAACAATGTCTCTAAAATACCAAAAAGGAAGAAATAAAAGAAACTGCTTATTTTGCTTCACAAGCACAGACTTCATTGCAGGGCTGTTGTACTGGATTGTATTAGATGTCTGCTTCACTCTCACAGTTTTTATTTCAAAGGGGAAAGAGGACACAATTTGACCACAGTCAGCATGATGAATATGATATGCTGTCACAAGATTTTAACTCAATTCAGCTTTGAATATACTGCAAAGAAATGCGGTTTTGCAAAGCCTGCGTGATATGAATGTTGAAAGTAGTTTTCTTTCTCTGGATTAAAGACTTTCTGACAGACTGCCTAAAGAGAATATGCAACAAGCTTGCGGTGTCTTACAAGATTGTTTTGTGTACAGGTGTCCCACAGGGCCGTTTTCTTTTTATGCTCTATCGTTTTCAAGCTACACAATAAGCTGGCAAAACAGTACCGCAATAACCATAACAGACTGCATGATAACTTTATGATTGTATGGCAGGGCAAACCTTTGCAGTCATTATATGACACATACTTTTAAAATTCAGATTCAGAGGTTTGGAGCATTATAATGGTCTAAATAGTGATGGTCTGAGCTGCACTTTAATGGTCCCAAATGCCTTCACACAGTTCCTATTTCCCACACGTTTACCTACATCCTGGGGAAAAAGGTCCCCATCGCTAAATACTTTAATATGCAGTTAATCCATGTTCACCATAGGAATCCACAACATCCACTACTAGACTTAAAAAGTCAATGGATTGTGTTTTTTGTGCTTTTAAAAGGATAATTCACTATTAAGATCAGACTGTCAATCCAGTTAAGTACCTCATTTAGCAATACCCACAAGTTATTTTAGCATACAACCACGGCTCATTACATGCTGAGGCTTAAGAGCAATCACTCCGGCATATTTGTTACATCTTTACTATTTACAGCAATGCGACTTGGTGAGGATATGAAAATGCCACACAACGACAGCTCAACCTTTGTGCATCCTTCTTTTCACCAGTATGTTTGTGGAAATAGTGTCTGCGCTTTAATTCTTGATGACTTTTCCATAGCAGCACCAGCATACTCGGGATTATCTTCCTTTCTGAATCCAATAATTACCATAATTTACAAAACTAACTCCAGGAAAGTTTTTACTGTGATCAGAGTGCACTTGGAGTTGTCATCACCTGCTTGTCATGAAAAGCAACACACTTTTAAAGCGTTACTTTATCAGGTCTGCAGGATCTCTCCATGTCTATGGATTAGTTTAAGAAACTGGAAGCTCATCATTGATGGTGAATTTAGACCTGGTGGTAGGTACAGCCGTCTGAGCAGAGACACCCAGGCCTGTGAGAGAGAGCTTTTCCTACTGATAAAGACTTCTCACATGACCAATTATATTATACTAATATAGTTGTGATAGTTCTTCTTCTTCTTGTCCTTAGCGGGCGACCAGCGGCGGTGGTCTGCCGCGCAACCAGTACGCTGCTGTAGGTGCCGCAGGTTCTCTTGCTTGACCAACAATTATCTTCCACGCTTTTCGATCTAAGGCGATGGTTCTTGTCTGCTCGAGGTCAAGTCGAAGGCCCTTCAAATCATCCTGGATTTGTTTCATCCATGTCTTCTTTGGTGCATTTCGATGCACCCTCCAATCGGTGGGGCGGGTCAACTAGAGTAGGCCATGGGGGTAGCGGCTTGGGTCCATTCGACAAATGTGGCCAAACCAACAGAGTCGGCGGCGCTGGATTAGGTCGCTGATCGTCAGTTGGCTGCCGCAGCTGGTGAGGATGGTGTCATTCAAATGACGGTCGCGAAGGGAAATGCCGAGAACGCATCTAAGGCAATGCATTTGGAAAACTTCGAGCTTGCTCAGGTCGTTTTTGAGCATTGTCCACGTCTCCGTGCCATAAAGTAGAATGGGCAGGATCAGGGTTCGGTAAAGGCGGATCTTTGTCGCCAATGAGATGTTGTTCTTCTTCCAGATGCGCAGTTGTGATAGTTAAATTGTTAATGCTGGAAGAGTTCCTGTTTTTCACCATCTGATGGAGAAATTTGTATTTTTTTACAATGATTACAGAGTAAGAGAAAAAGCGTTTTTTGTCAATTAACATTGTTGCAATGACATGCCAGAGCTGCTTCTGTAATTTTGCACATTTATTTCTTACAATTTAAGTTCAAAGAGTCATCCTGACAGATTTGTTACATTTATTACAACAACATTTCATCATCATGTATAAAAACTGGCACATTAAACAGTTTTAAATGTCTCACAGATTAAACGTGTAGTTAAGTTTCTTTAAATCGACAGACAGAGAAGTTTCACTGGTCTGGCTCCCTTCAGTTCAAAGTAGGCTGTATGCGGCTCCATAATGTAAAAGGAGCTTGACATACCTGCTGGTCTCCTCCCAGCTGGCCCTAAACACGTCACCTAGCTGATGCCCACCCCATTTTATTTTTAAGGGAGAGCTCAGCCAGCCTATGAAAAAAGCTAATTTCTGCTGCTTGCGTCTGCGGTCTCAACCAGTAAACCGACAGTTTAGCTTTTATACTCTGCTCTCTTGAACATGACAGACTGGCACAGCGTCTGTTACTGCAGATACTTCTCTGATCTGTCAATCTCCCTCTTCCTCCTCCATTCCTGAACAAGACCCTGAGATTCTTGAACTCCTCCACTTGGGGCAGATACTCATTCCTAACCTTGAGTGGGCACACACATTAGCAATGAGTAAGCGTCAGTTAGCATAATGTAAAAGGACCCTTAGTTTTATCTTGTGGCCATTAGCATTGGAAGCCTTTTTGTCTGTTCTAAATGGACTGTTGCTTGCATAGCTCCTTTTTTCTGAGCAGTCAACGCTCGCTGAGCAAATAAAACCAGCGGGTCGAGGTTGTGTCAGCTGTCAGAATGGATTTCAACTTTCAATGGTACACTGCAGGAAAGCTGCACGGTGCAAATTATTAGTGCTGAAGATGTCAGATAATACATTTACTACCTCTGCAGTTCACCAGTGCCATTTAAATTCTTTCTTCATGATGATTTTAATTTGGTAAACAGGTTGGAGTGATAAAAGGATAATTAAGCCTCAGCTAAAAATATTCAATTTCACTTCTGAGAAGCGCTGCAGTGCATTAACACATAATGTTGAGATGGTGATTAGCATACATTGATTGGGCAGCTGTTTCCTGATACCTGAACTCTGAAGCCTGTTGTGTTTCGATCCTGTATCTACAGCTGAAGCACAAGCACTCTCTGGCAGCTGTTTCTTAAATCGTGCATAGATAGACTTGTAAAAGAAAATTGATATTTGTCACATGAATGTGTTGTGAACCTTGTACACACAGCTGCATGTGTTCAGCTTTAAACTCCTTTATTTATTGTCCCTGAAGTTTCCACACAATTACACACTATGCCGAGTTCTGTTTGCTCAAACCGACGCTCTGATATATTGCAGATTTCGTCCCTGCTGACTGATATATTTGCCAACGGCACGGTCTGATGTAATCTGGTATGTTCAAAGATAGCTTGTTGAAGAGCTGACAGACTTAAAAACAGGAGATTTCTTTGTTTCAGAAACAAAATAAACCACCAGTAGGTGGGGAAAAACAAACTGTATTTTCATTGGTTGAAGGCCAAGTTTGTATTCATTGAAACTTCACAATCTTTGTGTTCTTGTTTTCCACTAAAGTGAACTCAGCTGCAGTCTTCTTTATTTGAGTGGCATGCATGCGTGCCTTTTATGAGTTATACTCACCTAAATGATCTCTGATTTGTGAACTCTACTTATTTTCTTAGCGCCTGTGTGGATGTCTCCACATTTATTGTGATTGCACTGAGAGTTCCTTTTGCACATCTCTGCAAGGGCCATCTGCCTACACTTGATCGTCGATGCTTCTAAATTTATGCAGGATATTATAAAGATAAATCACCTTCTGTGTGTGGAAACTGTGATGTGCACAGGCTCCGGGTTGTTCATCGTTATTGTTCTTGTCTGGCTATCACATGCATCGTATTAGCATGAAGTTGATCCTTTAACTTCCTTCTGTAGTGTAGCTTGGCTCTTTGCTCAGCGGCACACAGCTGCCATTCAAAATGAAGAGCGGCTATAGCCCCATTTAAAGTTTGGATTTTCATTTTGGAAACTTGTAAATCTTTTGATTTAACAGTTTGTGTTTTGCTATATTAAAGCGCAAAATAACTAGTTTTTCATCATTTCTGTAATGTCAGCAGCAAAATAAAAACTATATTAGACGTCTTTGTTCCTATGAGACTCAGCGCCCTCAGAACAATTATGTAAAGTTTATGGAGTTGAAATTGTTTATGTTTGAATGTCATGTGTGATCTGCAGTTGACAAGACCAAATGCATTTTTTCTGTCAGTTTATTATACAGTGTTATTATTTAGAGTTTTACAGTGCTGTCATTCAACAAGAAACAATAAGGGCTGCACAAAGGGAGCTGCCTGAGAGGGTGGGCAGTGACAGAGTAGAAAGAAGCAAGAGGTGAAGCTGGTTTCCTTTGTCATTTCAGCAGCGACGCCGGCTTTAAATGTTTAGACTGTTTTTGTGTCTTTTGAATGTAGCCGCTGCTCTCCTGCTGCAGTGGCCGTATATTCTCGCAAAGCCTTCATTTATATTCCGTCTTCCTTAGAGGCAACTGAGCTCGACCTTCATTCTCAAGTCTCCCAGCAGAGAATTGGTTGACCCCACTCACATTGTGATTGTGAGCTTTTTTTTACCCACTCTGATCACTTAAGAGTGCATCATCTATGAAAAGGTGAATGTTATGCTCTACAGGAATTTGGGCATCACAGCAAAACAATCCAGCAGCACAGTGTCTATTTTGAATTTAATTTGTGTCTCACTTTTTAATGGGTCAAAGTCAAAAAGGACATAAAAATGATATGGTGCTGATTTAAAGGCACTTTTCCCAGTTCTCTGCTTATGATCATCATTGATGTGGGAGCCAATTGAAGCCTTAAATGTGCCGTTTTTGATCGGAGACTCATTGTAGTACAGGGTGGGCCATTTATATGGATACACCGTAATAATATGGGAATGGTTGGTGATATTAAAGTCCTGTTTGTGGCACATTAGTATATGTGAAGGGGCAAACTCCTCAAGATGGCTGGTGACCATGGTGGCCATTTAGAAGTCGGCCATCTTGGATACAACTTTTGTTTTTTTCAATAGGAAGAGGGCCATGTGACATCAAACGTATTGGTAATGTCACAATAAAAAAAACAATGGTGTGCTTGGTTTCAATGTAACTTTATTCGTTCATGAGTTATTTACAAGTTTCTTATAAAATGTGTTCAATGTACTGCCCATTGTGTTGGATTGTCAATGCAACCCTCTTCTCCCACTCCTCACACACTGATAGCAACGCCACAGGAGAAATGCCAGCACAGGCATCCAGTATCCGTAGTTTCAGGTGCTGCACATCTCGTATCTTCACACCATAGACAATTGCCTTCAGATGACCCCAAAGACAAAAGTCTAAGGGGGAGACCTTGGGGGCCATTCAATCGTGGGCCATTCAACTGGCCCACGATGACCAATCCACTTTCCAGGAAACTGTTCATCTAGGAATGCTCGGACCTGGCGCCCATAATGTGGTGGTGCACCATCTTGCTGGAAAAACTCAGGGAACGTGTCAGCTTTAATGCATAAAGAGGGAAACACATTATCATGTAGCAATTTCAAATATCCAGTGTCCTTGAGGTTTCCATTGATGAAGAATGGACCCACTATCGTTGTACCCCATATACCACACCAAACCATCACTTTTGTTGTTCCAACAGTCTTGGAGGGATCCATCCAATGTGGGTTAGTGTCAGACCAATAGCGGTGGTTTTGTTTGTTAACTTCACCATTTACATAAAAGTTTGCCTCATCACTGAACAAAATCTTCTGCGTGAACTGACGGTCCTGTTCCAATTTTTTTTTTGCCCATTCTGCAAATTCTGTGCACCGATCTGGGTCATCCTTGTTGAGATGCTGCAGTAGCTGGAGCTTGTAAGGGTGCCATTTGTGAGTAGCTAATATCCGCCGAAGGGATGTTCGACTAATGCCACTCTCCAGTGACATGCGGCGAGTGCTACGCTGTGGGCTCTTGCTGAATGAAGCTAGGACAGCCACTGATGTTTCTTCATTAGTGACAGTTTTCTTGCGTCCACATTTTGGCAAATCCAACACTGAACCATTTTCACGAAACTTAGCAAGCAGTTTGCTAACTGTAGCATGGGAGATGGGTGGTCTCGTAGGGTGTCTTGCATTGAAATCTGCTGCAATGACCCGGTTACTGCGTTCACCAGATATCAACACAATTTCGATCCGCTCCTCACGTGTTAACCTCTTCGACATGTCAATGGCTGTGAACAAAGAGAAACTTATAAATAACTCATGAAAGAATAAAGTTACGTTGAAACCAAGCACACCATTGTTTTTCTTGTGACATTACCAATAAGTTTGATGTGTCACATGGCCCTCTTCCTATTGAAAAAACAAAAGTTGTATCCAAGATGGCCGACTTCTAAATGGCCACCACGGTCACCAGCCATCTTGAGGAGTTTGCCCCCTCACATATACTAATGTGCCACAAACAGGACTTTAATATCACCAACCATTCCCATGTTATTACGGTGTATCCATATAAATGGCCCACCCTGTAGTTTGTGTTACTGCGTTTAGTCTTTGTGTGTAGAAAACTCTTACTTCACAGTCAGGTCACTTCAAAAACAGGCAATTGTTTTTCCATCAAATGTAGACCATTGTTTTTTCATTTGTTTATATGCCAGATCATCCATCAATCTTATTGACTCTCCTGGCTGAATTGTGATGAAGCTTTGGGAAGTAATGTAACTCACTCCATCAATTCAGCCCTTTCAAACAACCAATATGAGCGGGGAGGAGGTTTAGAGGGGGCATAATCGTTTGTCTATATGATGTCTTGCATCACAGATTATGAAATGTTATGACTAGACCTACAGGAACAATGTATTTCAGCCCTCTGTGGTACCATTTTCAAAATGATATAGATTGTTGGTGCTTTCATCAGAACGCAATGCTGTCTGGGCCCTTCTCTGGGGCATTTGCTAGGATTTTCTTGTTTCTCCAAATATGAAAAACATGTTGAGTTAATTCTTACACCATGACTGGCCGCCCATCCTAATACTTAGAATGTGTTTGGAATAAGAATTTTCCTGCACAGAGCTTCATTTTCCAAGAATTCGCTCAGTGTCACTGAAAGATGTAGAGGAGTTGAACTTATTTGAGAAGTAATGACGGTCACTGCAGGTAATGTGCACTTTATTCCAACGTTTACGGTGTTAGACCCAAAGCAATTCCCTAGTATCCCGTTTTCAGAACTGACTTGTATATGGACTGATGGGGCTGTTTTTATGGGTTTATAAAATGCTGTTGAAGCTTTAGTGTGTTTGAAGCTAAGCTTAGTTATAATTACTAACTTTAGTTTAAATGCACAGGTACCAAATTGCTTCTAGCTGAACTCTGGCATCGGCATGCAAACATGTTACCGCGCTGAAACACTGTCTTCCATTAGTCTCAGTAACTGCGTGTGGATGGATGCTTTTTGTTAAAGGGTTTGATTTTGGTTCAAAACTGAAATTACACCATCTACTGCCACAAAATGTTATTTCTGTATTTTCTGAATGCTTGCCAAGCAAACATTTTGAAGCTCAGTAACCCTGCTGTGATAGATTCTCAATATCTAGTTGTGGTTGAAAAAGAGTTCCAAAATGAAAGTTGTGAGGACGTCGATCCTCCCAGCAGCTCCTGATGTTTCCACCTTTCATGTCATTGCTGATGAAGATTCATATGTTGCTTCTTTGTGCTTGTCAATTTATTTTTCCCTTTGTGTCATTGTCTTGTGTTACATTTCCCAACAGGTTTCCTGTGGTCAGAGTTGCCAGGAGAGTTTCTCTTGATATTCACCTTTTTCTCTCCTTCCACTAGTTTGTTAGGGAGTTGAAGCGCAGGACTGTCACCTTTCTTTAGACAAAGTTTAAAGTTTGTTAGATGAAGGGGTTTTGTTTTGTGTTGGGGGTGCTGTTGTGTTGTCTTTGGCTCTCCCAGAAGCCAATTTATGCATAGTTTCTGACATTGTGGCAATAAATAATTTCCAAACGACCCAAACAGCCTCCTCAAGTTTCTCCATCTAGTATTCTGTTACTTTCCGTACCAACAGATCCATGTGGGGAATGTAACAATTTGCATCACAGGGTCAGTAATTCAGGTAAGTGAGGTCACTGTAACGGGCCAACGTGTAAAGTTCACCATGCAACAAATGAAACAGAATTTAGATGCACATAAATGTAACTAGTGTAACGGTGTTGTTTCCATTTAAAAATGCTAGTTTGTATACATGCAGACGTTGCAGGGCCGTCAGCTCACTTTGAATTTCCTGTTCTGTTCAATATTTCTGAATTTGTTAAGCAACACTTTATTCTACATCAAAATGTCGACACCTGCCTGTTATTTGTTTTTTCCGTCCATGCCATGACCAGCTTTGACCTTTGAACATTTGATGGAAATCAACAGACTGCCTGAATTTTCTGAATGAATGGTGAACGATTGGTGCAGAATTAGACATGGCTTTTGTCAAACCCAGACAGCGAGCTGATGAATTTTACAGTTAGTTTCCAACTGTATACTAATTCCAGTTATTGACCCATTATTGGGTCAAAACCTCTGCTTGTTTCAAAAATACTTATTTAGGCTCCTCATCTGTATTTTGTTAGTATTAATTATAAGTTGTTAGCATAAACTAAACCAAAGTGGCCAAAATTATTTTTTAATATTTCCTGGCTGCTAGTATCTTGGTCTAAACGTAGTTTGTGTTTCGAGATATAAACATAGTTTTTTACCATTTTTCAATCTCGTCATATGAGCCGTATCGTTTGAAGTGTTACAGAAGGTATTGTCTGACAGTCTTTTGCTTAATCAAAAAGGTGAATAATTTGAGATGGCTGCTTCTTTTATTTCTGTTGATATTTGCAGATAATGATACTGAACAGAAAGAGCGTTAAATTTGAGCTGCACTGCATTCAGTTTTCAGATGCTTGAAGGTTCTTCATCTACAAAGAAACAGAAAAAGCGTGAACTGTAACGTCTGTGCTTCTTTGATCTGGCTGACTGTTGTCATTTCTGTCCTCAAAGTTAGACTTTCTGGCACAACTGCCTGAACTTTTGTGTATCTCTGGTTTCATAAGGTAGAAACACTGAACTGAAAGAAAAAATCCTTACACTAAGGTTTCACAATGTCAGGCAAAACCAATTAACCCAAAACTAGACTAGTAGAACGGGGTGCACAAATGGCACGTTGAGAAAAGAGGATTAAAATGTTCATTGTCTACGTAATTGCTCTGCTTGGCAAAATGTCAATGTTCTTCTCAACTCCAACAGACAAAATCTGGAATTGCTTTGCTGTACAATGAGGAGACCAACAATACCTATGATGTCTGCCTGAAATTGACCAAAGAGGTATTAACCATACAGAAGCTGGATGTGGTTTGCACGAGTGGAAGTGAATCCCAAGTAAATGTAAGTGCACCCGAGGCCTCCAGGCTCGCTTTTTGTAATTCATGCCGCATAACTCCAGCATACTTTTCAATGTTCACAATATCCTTTTGCCAATAAGAAACTCCCACTTTCTAAAGCACAGAACTGTTGTACTGCGAAGACAAGCGACCGGCGGTCTGGGCTTAAGCATCAAAGTAAGCAGATAAGTTTTGAGACTACAGTGGAAATGAAAGGCTTTGGGTGGCAGAGATGGCTGTTTGAAAAAGCTGTTTTGGCAGCAAATTTTACCACCCATACTCAGAAATGCACATCCTCATCTTTCTCTCCTGCTTTTCAGGGAGGTGCAGAGCACAACGTGCCAGTGGTTATTTCAAAGATTTTTAAAGATCAAGTAGGTAAGAAAGCATTTCATCTCACTACTTTAATGTGGCTTTGGAAATGGTTTTCAGTGCATCGTTGAGTTTCACGGTTCAAAGTGATTACAGACATAATAAATTATTATTATATTGGTACTTAAATTGACAAGATTTGTCTGTAAGATTTAAAAAAGTCTTATAGTTTGATAGCATCCTTATACTTGAGCTGTTTTTACACATGCAGTGCTTTTGATGAACTTTTTTGTTTTTAGGAATTCACCAAAAGAGCTGCATGGGAAGAATGCAAAGCCCTGAGTGTGTGTGATGTTGGGTTTTGCTTGTTCAGTTCAGATAATTCCCAGCCATAAACCACTCTGTAGATATTTCCCGTAGTGCAAAGTGCCCAAAGTGGATTATTTCCTGCTGTGTGATCCATGTGAGGCAGGATAGTTGCGGAAAATACCCCCATCTGATTCTTAAAAAATTAGCTGCACAGCATGAGTTTGTACTGAGTTTTAATTTATCAGGACGCACTGCAGTACGTATAAAGCCATTTTCACATGTGAACGTCAGAGAAGTAAAACACAGACGCGAATAATCAGTTTGAAATCTGACACACAGAAAGTCATCTACAACACATTTAGGAAACGTTACAGAACATGTATGAGACAACTGCACAGCTTTTTGATTGTATGCACAGTTTTTACATGGTGCATAGACTGTATATAAAAGATGGATGCATAACTTGTTCTTGAAGCTTCAAGCTGTTGTTTTGGCTGTTTTTGTTTTTTTGTTTGTTTTAAAAAAGATGACAAAAAAGGTCAAATGCATTTCATGCCCATACAGTAGCACTTTGTCAATCACAAGGCAGCCATGCCTCCATCACACTGTATTTTCTAAACTACTCTAAATGGGACCATAACTTTAAAAGTGAATGCAGTGTTGTATTGAAGATGACTTGATGAGATAATGAACTTATTATGAATATGTTCACTGAGAAGCATGATCATTCTCCCCACAGAGTATAAAATCTGGCTTCTGTTTGTAAACAACCTCTAAGGTCGTGCAGATCTGAGGCGCCTCAGAACCAGCTTTGCTTCATTAGGACACTGCATCCAACGTTTTTATACAGTCTATGATAGGAGTGCATTAAGCCGTTTCAAAGTTTCCTGCAACTTTTTCCTGAATCTAAAAGTCTATCGTAGCCTCTGTTGTCATGTCAGATGAACCACCCTCCATGTGTCTGTAAGCGAAATAACAAAAACAGCTAAATTACTGGCTGATATGGACACAACTATTTCTTAACTGATGTTCCAGAACTGTGGCCTGCCGGGCTGCGATGGTAAAACACAGATGAGATGGTCACAGTTGCTGCATGTGTTTTTGTCTGGCTATAATGGTGTGAAAATGGAAATGGGACTGAAAATTTTATTTAGAAAGAGGTGAGAGGCAGAGCTGCCGATGCTTGCCGCCTCACCGTGCCGAGAAAGCGATTAGCAAATGTAAATAAATATTGGATTTTTGTTTTTGTTGTCAAGATTGTGGATTTTCGTAATTATTTTTTCTCTGTGTATTCAGTGACTTTTTTCCCCTTTCCCCCCGTGATCAGAAAAAATGAAAGCTCTGCCGGAAACCCCGTTGTCCCCGTTTACTGCACCCAGCTGCACGAAACACCCCCTAAAAACCGCAAACATCTGCTCTTTGATTGCTTTAAAAGGTTGTTAAAGTAAACTTGACATGACGGGTTTTTTCCTTTCGTTTCAATCGAATTCTCAGCAACTCTCAGAAAGAAAACATTTTTTATTTATGTGCACCTGCTGCGAGGCACAAAGTAAAAGATGAACTGTTGTAATCTCTCACAACAGCTCATCAGTCCAATAGGGCAGTTAATTGATGATAAGTGAGCATGAAGTGCTGTGGAGAAGTAAACCATCGCCAGATTGGAAGAGTAATATGATCATGCTGTTAACTAGATGGAAAATACTTTAATCATGTCTGTCAGTTAAATTTTAAGAATTGATGACCTCCAAGTTTCCCTGCGTGAAGCCATATTAGAGCATCATGTGAGCGAATCATTTCCCGGTAATTTTTCTTTTTGCCCACGCGCTTCCTAATACTTTTTCTGATGCGAGAAAATCATGTCTTGATATCCCGAGGACGTTAAGAGCCCTTTTCACACAGCTTTACGAATCTTTTCACAACACAGCTCTCATTGTTTCCTCCTGTGCTGCTGCAAATGAGTTTATTTCCTGATTAGTTTCGAATTTCATGCCTTCCTGTGTTCTTTCTGTGAGCTGTAGGATGTTGTCTGAGATTAGACGGTTGGGGGGGACACTGATTGCCATTTCCACCACATTACCGTGTATGAAATGAGCAATTATTTCATAATGTTTTCATTAACCTCTGACACTCGACGATTGACGCTCTGCAGCCGATCAGACGGGGAAGCTGTTCGTCGGGGACGCAGTGTTGCAGGTCAGTATCAGTTTCTGACTTATTTGCTTGGATGCTGGTTGGGGTCACGACCCAGCGGGGCGGCTCTTTGCATCTCAATTTCGCTCACATTTTAACGGTTATTAATTTGAAGGAATGGTAGCTGAATCTTTTGAGCTATATGATGTTTTTCAAATGAATCATTCAGCATGTGATTTAAAAAACAAAACACATCATTGCTACAGGAATCACTCAATGTATGTGTTTCTATATTTAAAAAAATATCACCAATGAATAATAGCTGATGGTCCTTAGAGTGGTAGTCATTAGTGTCTAGTGTTTAGTAATGCTATTCATTTAATCTTTTTAATAAGTTAATTTGAATCCGTCTGGCAGCTTTATTGGATCTGCTGTTTATCTGGAATATCAAGTAGGTTCAACGGACAGCAAAGCAATATTACCATTCATATTGAAAATGATTACGAATAATAATATGAATAGAACTGCCACTGCTTCCATCTCTCACCGCTGTTTCATATGTATTTGCAGTGGCTTATTTGAAGTGTCACATTGTAGAATATTGCATCTGTTTGCCTGGATGGCAGGAGACGAACAAATTAGGGGCTGGTGCGTAAACTTTGGGAGTCATGGGGAGGCTCAGGCTGGACGACTGTTTTTAGGGGAGATAATCTGTGAAATGAGTTTAGCTTAGATTTAAAAATAAATAAATGGGGAAAAAAGCTGAATAAAAAGATATATATTTATATATAAAGGTTGTTTCTCCAAATTGCAGCAGATTATGACAGACTTTTATAAACTTTAACACTGTGTCTCTGTGTCTTTTCCCGTCTTGTTGCAGTTTTTTGTATTTGTACTTACAGTTTTGCATTTTACGTTAAATATATTGATATTTGTAGGAATTCTGTTTGGTGATGATTGGTGTTTTTCTTTTTTTCCTGTCTTGGAGATAATTTCCATCTGCTTTTATTCTCTTTATAATGATTTAGCATCTTATTTTCACTTCATATTATTTTGCCTCTGTAGCTCAAGGCATTGTGTTTTGGGGTCAACTATACACTCACTGGCCACTTTGTTAGGTACACCTTTAGACGCTGAGAGAGAGAGAGAGAACACTCCTTGTTGAGGTCAGAGGAGAATGACAAGACTGCTTTAAGCTGATAGGAAGGTAACAGTAACTCAAACAAGCACTTGTTATAACCAAGCAGAAGATCACCTCAACATCAATGCTCAACATCTCCAGCCTTGAAGCAGATGGGCTACAGCAACAGAAGACCGCACTGGCAGTCCTCACTGGACTGGCTCACAAAAACTGGACAATAGATCTCTGGAAAAACATGAAAGCATGGATCCATCCTGCCTTGCATGAACGATTCAGGCTGATGCCAGTGAATGTACTCAAATGGACTCCAGTCACCAGATCTCAATCTAATAGAGCATCTGTGGATGTGCTGGTATGGGAGACTCGCATCATAAATACGGAGCTGTGTGATGCTGTCGTATCTATATGAACTAACATCGCTTAGGAATGCTTGCAGCACGTGGCTGAACATATGCAATGAAGAACTGAGGTAGCTGTGAAGGCAAAATTGGGTTCTAACATGGTGTACCTAACAAAGTGGCTGGTGAATTTATGTTCTGCTAACTTGGCCTGAACTGGGACTTAGAGAGCTGAAAGTCACCGTAGCCTTGCAAAACATTTTTTGGTCATAACTCAAGAAACTCCCAAAACACATAATTAGTTTGGATTATGAAAATGTTCTTCATACATAAATATTAATCACTTTAGTGCAGGAGCTGTTATTCTGGACCTGGTAGGCCTGTCCAGAACTACACCGAGGTGACTAAACAGCACATCACCCTGCGAGTCATATTCTAGAGATGGAGGCCTGTGACACCTCTGACCCTGTTAGTGAGAATACAAGTCCTTAATAGTCTTATGTTAAACTAAATGTTTGTGTTTCATCTCTGTTTGTTTCTTTAGGTCAATGGCATTAATGTAGAGCACTGTACTCACGAGGAAGTTGTGAGTATTTTTGTATTTGACTCTTGCAAAAAGCCAATACCCTGCTCCATCTGCCCATTACTCTTCCATCCATCCTCCAGGTGTAACACCAAATCCCGCTGTTTATCAACAGGGAGGTGCGCCTCAACAATCTGAGTTGTCATCTTGGCAGGAGGCTGTTTTTCTTTTCGTTTACACTGTGACAAATTGAAAAGCCTGAAAAAGAGTCGATTATTATCAAAGCCTGCACAGGAAGTGAGGGTGCCAGTATGCGGTGTTCCCCCCCCACCCCCCTTTCTTCTACATTCACAATTTCTTTCTTTTCATTTTGATCAGTTTCCCTCTGAAACAGCATCTTCCTTTTGTTAAATATCCCCTCTGCTGTTTGCGACCATCCCTCCATCTCACCCACGCACACGCACGCTCTTCCTGTCTGCCATATCTTTTTCCTCGTGCAGCCTCATACAGCTGTTCTCTACATTCACCTCCAGAGCGTCAAAACATATAATGAGCAGTTTCTGTTCAGAACGAAATCCAGCACATTTAATAGCAGCCTGTCACACTGTCGGCGCTGACAGATGCTTGGGCTCAAGTAAAAGGGCTAGCATATAATGCAGGAGAGGATGGCAGATATGCATCGAGGGCATGCACAAGTGACCTTGCGCTTTTCGTTCATGCGTCTCATTTGCTCAAATTTTTCATTTATTTCATCAGCTGCATGGAAGAAACAGATTTCATCGCATTAAACATATGTTTGCTGTGACTGCATCTCTGAGAACATGTCACTTACACATCAGATAATGAGACATTCAGAGCGTAATTACTTTGTCGTGTCAGCTGTCACTTTGCCACCGCCTGTCACGAGCGAAAAGCCGGCCTTCCAAATCTGCCTTTTGATGATTCAAGTGGAACCACTTCAGCCAGGCTTTAACTTCTGATTTAATATTCCTCACTCATCTCCCGCTACATTTCATTTGCTCAGGCAGCATACAGCTTGACATGAATGTGGCTTGTTTCATTTATATGAGATTAAGTTTTATCTCGCTGTATCACTCGCAATCTCTCCCCCTCGCTATCTGTATCAATCTCTCTCGCTCCCGCCAGGTTCACCTCTTGCGTACTGCGGGAGATGAGGTCACCATCACTGTTCGCTACCTGCGAGAAGTTCCATCATTTCTAAAACTGCCTCTAGGTAAGCGCACGCTGATCGACGCCGTTTAAACCGGCTATAAACTTTATTGCACTGAGCATTCTTAGCAAATGAGAAGCGAACCGCTTTTATGGAAAATTGTCTTTTTGCTCAACTTGGTGCTTTAAACCTGTTCGATAGACGAGCGTTCATTTCAGAGTAATAAATTGTCATGCTCGGTGGCCCGAGGCGAGCAGTAATGTCAGAAACACCCAGAGCTGCACTTACCTTCAGCAGCTTGAAAAGATGAAAACGGAGACACTAAAATCATCCAGGTGGAGCCGATAAAAGGTGTGGAGCGAAGGATGTAGGTGAGAGCGGTGAGAAAATGATGGCAAGGAAGAAAGCAACACAAACCAAGCCTCAAAGTAAAGTGTAAATTTGGCAATTTATTGGAACACTGTGCAATACTTTATCATATACTTAACATCAGAGTGAAGGCGGGTGAGAAATGTCTGAAAACATGTTTGAGTTCTAACGTTTCATTTAAAAACAAAAACAAAAAAACAAAGCATTGCATAATAATAATAATAATAATAATAATAATAATAATAATAATAATACATTTTATTTAAATAGCGCCTTTCAAAGCACCCAAGGACACTGTACAACAGATAAAAACTGGAAATATACACAATGATAAAAATAGAAGATAAAAGTTAAAACATACAGCATAAATGTCATTTTAAATGTTTTCATGTTATTAATATGACAGGCAGCATTTTAGTTTCCCACCAAATTACAGTAAATCATTATCTTAACTGCCTCCCCTTTGCTTTCATTTCTGATACCAGTCAAAAAACATGTTTTTACACAGAAGTTTACATTTGTTTTTTAGTGTGTCATAAGAAAATAAAGTAACAATATAGTAATTATAAATAGATGTTTTTCACATGTGAGGCCCATGTAGATGGCTAATGAAGTGCTGGACAACAGAGCGAAGAAAAAATACAGGCCTGCAAAAGTTTGGTTATTTTAGAATTTGTTTACTTACTAACAGATTCACTGTGTAAAACAGGAGAAATATGTGCAAGCGTCAGAGCTCAACACTACAAAAGTAAGATTGTCTGTTGTATATCAGGACCGTGTAGCTGTGGTTTGATCTAATTTCAAGGTGGGGCTGTGGTGATGTCATTACTGAAATTCAGAAAAGGCAATAAACAAACAAACAAACAAACAAACAAAAACAGAAGGGCTGTTGGTGGTTGGATTTTGTAGCGCTGAAAACAGAGCCAGCAGGGATGGCAGGAGTCTGACACAAAAAGCATTTTTTCTTGACCTCAGCTTTAATTGATTAGTACACCAACTCAACTTTGATTGCTAGTTTCTCTGATCGTTTTTTTGCTTTGCAAAATTCCCCAAACTGTGATAATTGGAAACTTCAGATATAATGGTTTGTTTTTTTGTTGGTTTCCTGTGCTAAAAATCTAAATAATCGAGTTTTGGATTGAATGGGGGAAACAAAGATCCCGTGACCTTCGTTTGGGTTCAAGTGACATTTGATGAGCACTTTGTCTGATGTTTTGTAGAGAAAGGATTTTTAAAATCGCCTGTCCCATTGACAGTTTCACTTCAGTTTTCACAACAAGTAAACAACCCACCAACTGCCATCACATTTAAAATTCAAATACTGCTGCTCATGTTTTTACTCTCACTTTCTTAAAAAAAAGGTAGTGATATTTTAGGGCATATGCTAATTCTCTTTCTTCCCCAGAATTGGATAAAAAGATTGATGCCACTCTGCAGGCTTTATACGCCAGACAAACAGCTGTTTCTGTTTGCTGTATATATTATGTGTTAAAGCACTTTATACCGTTGTTGCCGGTAGTTGGATTTTCTGATCTTCAGGCAAATTCAGGCTAG
This sequence comes from Astatotilapia calliptera, assembly GCF_964374335.1. NCBI lineage: Eukaryota > Metazoa > Chordata > Actinopteri > Cichliformes > Cichlidae > Astatotilapia > Astatotilapia calliptera. Next base: position 14,214,453 of record NC_137440.1, on the reverse strand, counting down.
CTGTTTCAATCAGCTCTGCTGACTTATTGTTGGGGGTTTCAGGTGTGTTTACAAATGCAGATAATTTTAAAAAACTAATACAAATCAGATGGTCGTCGGTGGTTTTGAGATGCAGATCATCTAGTTGAAGGACTGATGAGCTCATGCCATCTGTTTACTGTTCACAGAAATCTCTACTCGACCAATCTGTGCTCAAGGTTGAGGTCACATTTGTTGTTTTATGGTCAATAAAATTTAAACAAGGAGTCTCGAACTCCAAGCCTCGAGGGCCGCTGTCCTGCAGGTTTTAGATGCATCCTTGTTCCAACACAGCTGATTTAAATGGCTAAATTGCCTCCTCAACATGTCTTGAAGTTCTCCAGAGGCCTGGTAATGAACTAATGACTTGGTTCAGGTGTGTTGAATCAGGGTGATATCTAAAACCTGCAGGACAACGGCCCTCGAGGTCTGGAGTTCGAAACCCCTGATCTAAACTGTGATAGATCATGAGCCGGATGACCTACTACAGGTGTGCCCAACTCCAGTCCTCGAGAGCTACTGTCCTGCAGATTAATGGCTTGCTATCATGCCTTTGCCAAACTTGATGGCACGCTGAAGAGGTAATCCAACCATTTGATTCAGCTGTGTTGGTGTAGGGATACATGTAAAAGCTGCAGGACAGTAGCTCTCGAGGACTGGACACCCCTGACCTACTATATCCTTTGACGGTCAGATTTTTGTGATTTATCTTTTAATCCTAAATTAGGCTAAACCTACCTAAGCTCTTGGTCCGTTTTAAAGGAAGGATAAGAAACTGGTACTGATTTTATCTCCTAACTCTTACAAATAAAGTTCTTTAACTGTAGTAAACACAGCTAATGCATCAATGTCACAGTCTGTAACTTCCTGCATTACATCTGGGCCTTTAGATGTTGACAGTTTTGTGTTTGCAGCGAACACTCAGACTGCTGAGCCGCTAATAATTGTTCTGCTATGAATTAGCTGTAAGCAAAATGAATGAATGAACCCCATGCAATACAAATGATTTCAGTCCCCACAGTAAACACAACAATCACTTTGTACAATTTATCTAATTACGAAGAGCACACAGATGTAGAAAAATAATTAATACTAACAGGCACGCATGAATATTTATAGCTCGATAAATCGCCACATTCTCCGGAAATCAAAGTGTGAGCGCTTTGAGAAATCCAACCTTTGTATCGTGCGGGTGTGTTAACATTCATGGGAAGGCTGCAGTGCAGAGATGCTCAGGTTTTTAGCTGTAGGCTGTTTGGCCCCGTGAATTGTGGTTTTTGTTGTCTGAGAGTGAAAAGGTTCAAGTTGTATTCTCTCTAAGCCGGCCTTTGTTGTACCATGGCACAAATGACAGGCAGGAAAGGCCAGGAGCTGCTTGCCACACTTTACAGAGTGTGACCGAATCAGAAGGCAGTTCCTCCAACGCCAAGCTAATATCATATCAACGAGCAGCATTTGTCTTTTTGGATTCTGCCTGTGATCTATGCTGCATGGCTAAAGGCAGGGCAGCAGAATAACGTCAATAATAACCCTTATAATTTAAGACTACGAGCTAGAACATGCTGTTTGAGGTTTATGTGCAACTCATGACTCGCCTTTGTTTCCAGATGAATTCAAATATTGATAGAAAAGGTGAGAAGTTGGATTAAATCTTTAACAGTGATTCTTCAAAAGATTTTTGTAAACATGAATCATTCTGCTGTTTGTTTCAGGGTCTCCGGGGCCAGATCACAGTCGAGTATCCTCCCCGCTGTTCGACAGTGGTGTACATTTAAATGGAAATGGAAACAACACAGTAAGAAACACCTTTTTGATGTTGCACATGAAAATGTGATTGGTTTGGGTTTGATCTCTTTCCTGCTTAGTGCCAGGGTCTTACCAGCTTCTTACAGGTAACTGATTCTTTCAAGTAAAGCTACAGGTTTAAAACACTAAAGAAAGTGAATTATCTGAGAGTAGTGCGGTGATTAACACTTGAAAGATGAGAGTGCTTTTGGATCTGTGCTTCTTTTGAGGTATCCCTTCAACTTTGGCTTACTTTAGACATGGGACGGTTACTGGTGTCAGACAAGCTGCCACACATGCCAGCTGAGAGCAGGAAACTGAGGCTCCATTTCACACGGGCTCAGCAAAATTGGGCAATAGAAGACTGGAAAAATGCTGCCTGGTCTGATGAGTCTCAATTTTTGCTGCGACATTCAGATGGTAGTGTCAGATTTTGGAGTAAGCAACATGAAAGGATGGACCCATCCTGCATTATCAGGCTGGTATTGGTGTAATGGTGTGGGGGGAAATTTCTTGCGGCACTTTGGGCTCCTTAGTACTATCTGGATATCATTTAAACGCCACAGCCCACTGAAGTAATGTTGTTGACCATGCTGCTAACTATCCTCACAGTGTACCAGTCTTCTGATGGGTGATCCCAGCTGGATAACGCAACAGGTCATAAAGTTCACATCATCTGAAACTAGTTTCTTAAATATATCAGTGAGTTATCAAATGCACTCAAATGGCCTCCATAGTCACCAGATCTCCAATAGAGCGCCTTTCGGGTGTTACAGAACAGCGGCATGAAGAATTAAAGCTTTTCTGAAGTTAAAAAGGAGTCCGACCTGATATTCCCAGTGTAACTAATAAAGTGGCCAGTGAGTGTAGCTTGTAATTTTCTATACCGCTGAGGCATTATGGCCATTAGCATTAGTAGCAGTTGAGACTATTAGCACTGCTAATATTGACATCTCCTCCCTGCTTCCTTCTGTTTGTGTACATTAGGGAAATCTGCATTGTTAGACTATCAGACTCTTCATCTCATCGAGACGTTGCCGGGATCACACCCAGCGATGGAGAACAGATAAATGTGTGCCGGAGCCATCTTGTTATTCCAATTAGAAAAATGAACATCTTGTGGATGTAACATTTTCATTTGATGGAGAAACGGTTTCTCAATATGCGACAGTAATGGAACCTTGATAGAAATTACACCTGAGCTTGTTTTCTGAAAAAGGTTAATCCCACATGCAATAACAAAACCCCAGTACGCCCACACGCTGTGGCTGATTTAGACCAGTTACAAAGGTCTGGTCGTGGGATGCTGGGATTTATGTGAGATCACCCAAGTGCATGCACATAACAACAATAAGAAAGGTGTAGGTTGTTAGTAGCAGTGAGCAGCTATAGGTTATCTCAGCTTTGCAAGTGTTCGATACGCAATCATTTTTTAAAATTCATTCATGAAGCGCAGGAGAAACAGGAGTTTTAATGAATACGAAGCCTCATAAAAGACTTCTGTCCTTGTTTGCGGTTAGAGGAGCCTTCATTGATGTCTCTTTGGAGGCGTATAATGAAAACGCTTTTTAAGTCTTAGAATTTAAACCTCCACTACTCCTTTTTTCTTTTTTTTGTGGGCTTTTGCTGGTCAAGAAGGTAAAAAGATATCAACTAAATCATATCATGATGAATTCTTGGCGACTAATTACTTTAAAAATATTTTTGCAATAGAGGTTTTCAGAAATGTTGTTAAGCAGGGGCAAATAACGCATCTAAATCTCAATATTTGTGCATTTCCCTGCCATCCTGTGAATATTGTGAGGTAAATCCAGGTTCTAAATTCTTGTTTCATTTTGTTAGAGTTACAGGTTTTGACAGTGAAGCTTTTGGATACGACTTCTTTATTTTTCCATGAATCGGAAGATTCAGTCAACAGACAGAGAAGTCAATTTCTGTTATGTTTCTGGAAATAAAATATTCCATCAGTCACTGAATGATATATGAACGAGTCCTCGGTGTAAAGCTTTAGATTACATAGAGGAATCCAAGTGGAAAGTTTGTAAGTGCTACTGAAGTGGAGATTTGTGGCTCAGAATATTAGAGGAAAGGGCATTTTGAAGAAAACAGCTGTTTGAAGAGGTGCTTGGGAAGAGTGTGCACGATATTGATATTTAAAAATCTAAGATAAATTAAATTTAAAGTAAATCTGAGGGTTTGCAAAATGTCTAACAAAGTGCAGACAAATCACACCAGAACGATTGTATTTGTTTGTGTTATTATTAATTCCTTGCTCTCTCCCACAGTGTCCTTTTTCCTTCCCCTCACCCCAAACTAGTTACATTAGATTGTGGCTCCGCCCTGAGCCTGGTTGTGCTGGAAGTTTCCTGTTAAAAGGGAGTTTTTCCTTCCCACATTCGCCAAGTGCTCGCTCATAGGGGCTCATCTGATTTTTGGGGTTTTCTTTGCATTATTGGACGGTCTTTATCTGACAATATAAAGTGCCTTAAAGTGACTGTTGTCGTGATTTGGAGTTATATAAATAAAATAGAATTAAAGTCTGAAAAAAATGCATTAGTATGGAAGTACAGTAGCGGCAGTGGAGTTACCATCCACTGGTAACTCCATCCAAGTTACCAGTGGATGGAGAAATGATCTTTTAATTTTCTTTCCTTTTGTCTCACTATTGGAGTACTCAACCCGTCACTTGATCTATTAACTGCCTCCGTTGAGCCTAGAATGGACAACTAGTAGGGGAAGAATGGCACTGATATTAGAAAACAGACACAGGAGGAGATTTTCTAAAACCATGAAGCTTCCTTCAATGAGGGCCCGACCGATATACTGCTGGGCTGATGATATCAACCGATATAAGCAATTGGCCAGTTAAGTTGACACTTATGACTAATAAATGAAAATGAAATGAAAATTAATCAAACATATCCATTCAATCTGAGCAGAGTTGGACAGAGCAAACATGAGTAAATAACTACCTTTATAACTGTTAGGGGTCATTATTAGTCTGATGAACAACTCTATTGGAGTTGTTCTTTAGAAAGAAAAAATATATATACTGGTTGCTTTATTGGAGTATCAGATTTTTAAATCCCAGTTTAACCTGTGGTTGAAACTCAAAGTTATAAAATAACAGCTTTTTAGGAAGCTTTGTTTCAACAACAGCAACAGGAGGAAACTCTGCTTCATTCAGCGACTATGAACTTATTACTCTAGGTAGCTCAGCAGGGCTGACCACTAGCATGGCAGCTGTTGTTCATACAAATCTCCTATGACTTTGATGTGTTATTAAATGTGAAGTAATCCATAACATCCTCTGCACACATATGCTAGGATGATGTTTTTTATTTTTTCCAGACTGCAGGTCCCAGATCTGAGAGTTGGCCCCTGGCAGAGAGAGGAGAATTAATTACCTCAGCTAGAGTCTCGCTGTTGTTTCCAACATTCATGTCAAAACAAAGATTTACTGGCTTCACTGATCAAGATTGTTTTAGCCTAAGAGTAATACCTGCAAAATCACCAAAACCTATTTGTTTTCATATTTTTAGGGGCAAATGTTGTATTAGCAGTTTAAAATATTGTGAAATTATATCACGTTAGTTTTGGTCATTTTTTTTAACCCCTACATATTGTGCCCGTGTATATATTTTTATGCTTAATCATAGGCTATGTTAAATCAAAAGTGGCTCTATTTTAATAGCTCTGTGGCAAAATAACAAAGTGTAATTTTCATTTCACAGCTGCAGAATCAGAGTGTGACTCTGCCCACAATAGCAACAGAGCCTGTTTGAGTTCATGAAGCAGATGAATCAATCTGCCATCACAGGGTAGGAAGGGTCAAAAAGAAAACAGACCCAAGTCATTCATTTAGGTCTGTCATTCTACAAAGCTGTTATTCGCTCATTGAGCTTTCTTGGTCTTCAGTGGTAATGGCTGTGATTACAGTGTACTGCTGGGATGCCGGATTGGGAGACGTTTCAGTGTAGAAGCAGCTGACTTCACAGAGGTGATACTTCAGTCTTACCAGAGGACAGCGTGATGCAGTTTGCTCATTACCTTCACTGACAACACCGGCTACCAAAAACGTGTGCATCAGTGCATCAAAGAGAAAGTGTTTTAGAGTTCTCCTGGATAAACAAAACTATTTACCTAAAGATAATATTTTGGTTTTAAGCTAAATCCTCAGATAATTCCATATTAATACATTCATTAATAATGGAAAGGGTCGCTTTAAAACAGTCTGGCTTGTCATTTCATATGCATTATTCAGAGTAATCATGAAGGACAGCAGGTGGTCATTTTAAGCTTTCATAGATTTAAAGTGTTTCCATTTAAAACTCTAGCAGGTGCTGGAGAAGCCCACGTCTCTGGACGGTCTGTGGACGATCTTACTATTTGCACAGAAAACCCTGACACATACCTGCCTATGCAAAAATAATTCTGGTACAAATCTGTAACAGATCAGCTGGCTCTGTATAAAGGGTCTTTACATAAAAATGTTTAGTTGTAAACCTGTCTGGCAACATGAGCAGTTTCCCGAGAACAGAAATAACATTTTTAAAAGCTGCAAAAATACAAAATGGAAAAAAAGAGGGCCTCTGGAGTGTTTTTGGTCACGTCAACGGAGATTGTGCTTGCCTCACAGAGGACTGTTATGTGAGTGATTGTTTTTGTTCTTTGAGTAGGCCTAATTGTGTGTTGTGTTTCAGATTTTTTAGTGCAGTACAAGGCATGATTTCACTTTCATGTTCACAGAATAATGATAGGAAGCCTCAAGATAGAGATTTAAGGAAAAGTAGGGCAGCACATAACTTAATGGCATGCAATGTCATTTGATTTTCTTTTTGGGGGGAAAATTAATTAACTCAGTAGCATCATATGAAATGGTTTGTAAAGGAAATGTTCTTTAAGCATGAGGTCGGCCTCAGATGAACTACACTACAAAGCAAATGCACACTCTGTCATGTGGTTTACATGACATTTTAACCTCTCTCAGTTCTGCTTAGACTTTACAAAACAGACCACTGACTAAAGCTGCTAAAGGTTCAGGTATTTCTGTTTACAGGAGGTGGACAACAAAACTGAGCTGAAAGTGCATACTAGACTTATTTAGTCAAATCCCCATATAGATTTCATCGTTTTTTTCAGGGTGCCTCCGTCTCACCCTATTCCTAGCAACCTCTTTTGTCACACCACCCCATCTGCATGTCCTTCTTCGTTACATCCAGGAACTCTGTCATCTTCCTTTTTACCTCCTGACTCACGGCTCCATATTCCGCATCGTTTGTCCATTATATCCACTAGCCTTCTGCTGCACGTGTCCCAAACCCTCAACCTTGCCTAACTATATATTCGACTTGAGCCGACTCCCTCATATACTAATTTCTAATCTTGTTCTCCAAAATGAATTGGAGAAAAAAAGCAATCGAGGGGGCCTACAGAAGTTATAGAAAAGATGCATCAATTTCAGAGCAATGCTATTGTGGAAAAAAGTGTTCGTAGCATGGGCACAAAAACGGTCTAACCCACCACTGGGACATTAATTTTACATTCCACATCATGTTTCTGTCCAATGTCATGGCCAAGCTAAGAGTGTGTATTTTATTTTCCTTTATTATGACAACCTTGATGCTTGATGACATCCATCAACGAAAGAGCAGTCTTAGACCTTTCGATAGTAAGAAAAAGGTATGAGCACCGTCACCATATGTTGTTTCAAAAGGGGACAATTTTCCAACAAAATTGATATTTTGTCACATAAACATTCCAAAGCACTAACAGGAAATGCTTTTGAGTCCCCCAGTTGTGAGAGAGGACTTTTATCTAGACTCACATTTTTCATTAACACTCAACAATCACACAGGGAGAAATGGTGGCGAGAGTTAGAGACTGCAATTTCTTCACTGACAGCACCCCCAATAAACCCAAATCCTGTGCAGCCACCAGGGGCACGGTGGGGTGAGGAGCATGCTGCTCCTATTTTCTTGTCAGAAAAGACATTGCCTTTATTTGAGTTCATATTGCTCTTTACTCTTACATTAAATGGCTGCATTCTGCTGAATTCACTGTCAAAACTCAGCCTGGAAATGTGGGAAAAGTTAAAATCGTGAAGCCAAGTTGAGGGAAAGTTGGTACACAAACAAATTCCTTACAGAGGAATTGCAATAATACGTGGCAATGATGAACACCAGCTCATTCTCCTTGTGGAACGATGTCACGTACGAGTCCATTATTTGTTTTAACAACAAAAACTTACCTTTTAATTTTTTTTTAAAAAACTACATAATTTGGCTTCAGCTGAAACTGATTTACAAGACTTTTTTTCAGTGCCTTGCTTCCAGCATTGTGCAGCAGTGCTGAGTCACTGATGCACATAATAATAATACCTTAAGCTACATTTTCTAGGATTGCTCTGTTTTATGGTTGGTGGTTCAGCCAATTCTCCATCAGTCCATCAGACTGAGTAAAATCAGCTCTTAGATTATTTTGAGACTAATTTTACTTGCTTTATGAAATCCCACTCATCGTTTCTTTATTTATATATTACCCCTCAGCCGGCCAGCATGGACAACCAGTTTTGTCAGTTAATTGGATAACTTGAATGAGGTGATGTAGGATTATCAAATTGAGACTTTGTGCATCTACTCAGAGACCGAGGGGTAGCACTGGTGGCCACCAGTATTTTATTAAATGATCTTAAGCAATAGTTCTCCAGGATTTCTGAAGAACTGTCTTTGGTCATTGACTGCTTTTACACACATTTATAGTCCAGTCCTTGTACCTTACAATTTCCAGAGCAATGTGGTTTGTTAAGCAACTTACCACTGAACTATTAATCATTCAAGCTGAAAAAAGCCACCCAACTCAGGGGACAAATCAGTAGTTTGTCTCTGAATGATGGAGAACTTGGCAAAAAACCACCTTTAAATTTTATCTTCAGGCGCTGAGTTATTACCGACCTGTCAGTAAAACACAGTTTGTTACCATTTCTTTAATTCAATCTATGAAAAGTGCTAAAGATAATGGCCTGAAAGGCATAAATTATTATTTCTGCACCAACAAGGTCAATCCCAAAAAGCTATTGGCCAAAAACTTGGCATTTCTAAGGATCGCGTGTGTCCTTGAGGACCTGAAGAAGTTTGTCCAGTAGATCTGCAGGAGTAGTAATATTTTGTGCTCATTAAAAATCTATTGTGCCATTCATTGTAGTTTTTAAGTCTGAGAAACTCACAAAAACCCATGTATCAAATATGATATGCTTGGCTTTAAAAGGTTAAGCCTGAAAGAATACAGAGGAAAGGCTGAGGTATCGCAGTTTACACAAGAACTGAAGTGAAAATCAGTGGCAAAAAGGATTTTTTAGGGACTGGTGAATCTGAGTTTTAAATGTATTCATTCAAATAGTCAGAGAGTTACAACAGATGGTGTCTACAAACATCTGTAAAACACAGTGGACACTCTGTCATTTTTTTTAGCTACATGTCAGGTAGTGATTTTGGGGCTCTCGTCAAAATTGATGGACTTATGAACACAGAAAAATACAGTCTGAATATAGTTGGTCTTACCAAATAATGCCATTCATCCTCATTAGAATTGCACAATTAGTGTTCTAAATTGCCCATAAGTGTTAGCATCTATGTGTTAGCGCTGCGATGGGCTGGTGAGCTCTCCAGGGTGTACCCCGCCTCTCATCCTATGGCAGCTGGGATATGTTGCAGAATAAGCCTAGAGAGCTACCAAAAAAATCATTACCAGTAAAACCTACTGGTTGGAAAAAGCCACACACAGGGAGAACATGCAAACTCCACACAGAAATCACTGCAGCACCCTTCTCCTTCCTCTTTTTTTAATTCATTGTTTTAGTAGAAGTATGGTTTAGACAGTCAAGACTCCTTCAGGATAATTTGCTGATTTTTGCGCCCTACATTGCTGTACATAAAATATTTTTCTGTACTAAAATGCTGATAATATATTTTAAGCTGAAAGGAGAGAGCTGTGCCTATATATTTTAGTAATGTCCTCTTAAATTTACTGAGCTTTGTCCTCACTAGCCTTTCCAATAATTATTCTCAGTTCATGACACTTCTCAAATATCAGTATCCGTGATGGAATGACTGGCTGTGGCTTTAGGTTCTGTTCCAGCTCCACAGAAGAGGCAGGTGCTTTGTCAGTGTAATCCATTCTGACAGCCTGATAGTTTTCCATTTCCTACCACCTCATCTACTCTCTGCAGAGCTCCACTTGAGAGTTAAGTAACATGTTGTTCGGGGTTGACATAATTGGAGCAGAGGATGATAATTTCTTTAGAAATGTTGCTATTACTGGTGGCGAGCTGACAGGGGTCTGCATGCGACATGTTGCAGTTCAGCAATGATGTGTCTCAATGTGCAAAGGTGGGCATTTTTTCCTCTGCCGTTCACTCTCGACTGCAGTCCACCTAGCGGCTATTTAAATGCTCCATCTTCAGCCATTTCAAAGTCAGAGGAAGGCAGGTAGGCGATTTGGTTTCTCGCATTGTGAACACAAGCCTTCCTTTACTGTGCATGCAATGATAAAGTGGGACTACATCAGATTATTTTTTGGAGTTTTGGGATTTTGTGCTGACGGATAATCTTTGGCTTCAGGAACGATTCACTGTTTGATGTTCACTCTGCTTCACTCAGTTGATCCTCAAGCTTGTAACTCTTTAGATAATGAAGAACAGATGGATTGCACATTAAGTATAGTGTGATTTGCATTTAAATGTGGCATACTTCCAACTGTCAAAGCTTTTGTCAACATTTTTTGCTGCAGGACTATTTAGAATAAATGACTGTTGGTGCAGCAGATCAGTCAGAAGCTCCATTAGAACTTGAAATTCTGAAACAATTTGAGGCACCATGAGGCCGACCCTCCTGGGTGATAAGTTAGCAGCGATGCAGGTGGATGCTTCTCTGGTGTCCTGGATTGTTGATTACCTGACAGGAAGACCACAATATGTACGTCTCCCACAGTGTGTGTCTGACAAGGTGATTAGCAACACAGGGGCACCACAGGGGACTGTCCTCTCCCCCTTCCTCTTCACCCTCTACACCACAGACTTCAGCCACTGCACAGAGACATGCCATCTTCAGAAGTTTTCTGATGACTCTGCGGTGGTTGGATGCATCAGCAGGGATGATGAGACAGAGTACCGGGCTGTGGTCGACTCCTTTGTCACGTGGTGTGAGCAGAATCATCTGCAGCTCAACGTGGCAAAGACCAAGGAACTGATCGTGGACTTCAGGAAGACCAGGAAACACTTGACCCCTGTTTCAATCCAGGGGGTCAGTGTTGACATTGTGGAGGACTATAAATACCTTGGAGTACACATTGACAATAAACTGGACTGGGCTAAAAACACCACAGCACTTTACAGGAAGGGCCAGAGTCGTCTCTATTTTTTGAGGCGACTGAGGTCCTTCAACATCTGCCAGAAAATGCTGAGGATTTTCTATGAGTCTGTTGTGGCCAGTGCGATCCTCTATGCTGTTGCATGCTGGGGGAGCAGGCTGAGGGTCGCAGATGCCAACAGACTTAATAAACTGATCCGTAAGGCCAGCAATGTTGTGGGGATGGAGCTGGACTCCCTCAAGGTGGTGTCGGAGAGGCGGATGCTGTCCAAGATAAAGACAATGTTGGATAACACCTCCCACCCACTCCATGACATGTTGGTCAGTCACAGGAGCTCGTTCAGTGAGAGACTGAGATTACCGAAAAGCACCACTGAACGACACAGGAAATCATTCCTGCCTGTGGCCATCTCCCTGTACAACGCATCCACTTAACACACTGTTTGCTGCTACAGCTACACATGTTTCTTTTCCAAATATTTATTTATAAGTGACTTATTTATGTATGTATGTATATATATGTATATATTGTACTATTCTTAGTTAGCGTATTGTCTGTCTTGTCTTAATGTTGGTTTAAAATGGAGCACTGTAACAAAAAATAATTTCCCCCAGGGATCAATAAAGTATTCTGATTCTGATTCTGATTTTAATTATGTTACAGTCTGGTGGTTTTTTTGCTGCAAAAGCACAATTCTTACTTGGATACCAATAGTAATGATAGACCAAAATTAAAAACATTAGGAAACATTTGCTTCAGCAATTTTGTCATAAGTGTTTGCATAAGATTAATATTCCTAAATTGTTACAAAATCTAGACTATACTTCAGACAACCCCAGAAGAACTGTTGAAAAGATGGCTTGAAACTGCACTGATCAGTATAGCCAATGAGTTCTTCAATGATCTAACGTCACACTGCACTGTGAATGGTGACATTGTTACCAAAAATTGAGACAAAGAACACAAAGAATTGTGTACGTTAATACTGATGTACCACAGGGATCTCTACTGAACCACTTTTGTTCTGGGAAATGCAGATCTCCATGCCAACAGCACACAAACAGTCTTCTCTTCTATTCCTCCTGACTCCTCCCATCTTATTGGCGAGTTGCTTGTCAGAATTTGTAACACTGCCCGCATTTAAAAATAAAGATCATATGTTTTATTTGACATAGTCACTATATATCAATGGTTCTATATTCATGACAGGAATTGGTGTTCAGTTGCTAGATTCCTTGCAAGCTTTTGTATGGACAAACTCCCACAAACATTGTTAGTTTCTTCCTCCAGTTAAGGGTTGTTTGGCTTTTTCATCTGTATTGATTTTTAACTGTTAATGGGAAATACATTTCCTTAAAACTCCCCAGACTTTATTAAGATTTTAAAATATGAAAGTTGGTGATCTTAAATTGCCCCTAAGTATGAATGTGCCTGTGTTAGGCCTGTGACAGACTGGCCTAGGGTGTGGGTCTAGGGTGTACCCTGCCACTCAGCTATACTTAATACATAGACTTGATATCAGCCTCTTGGCTGGGATAGGCTCCAGCCGTTCTGAGAGAAAATGCCTTGTCAGAGGTCTGACGAGATGGGCAAGACTGCTTCAAGCTGAAAGGACATCACTTGTTACAACGCGTATGCAGAAGAGCTTCTCTAAAGAACCAGAACCTTTAACCTTGAAGCTCGTGGGCTACAGAAGATAACACCAGGCGCCACTGCTGTTAGCTAAGAACAAGAAACGGAGGCTAAAAATTGACATAATTCAACAGCATACTGGAAAAATGTTGTTTGGTCTGATGAGCCTTGATTTCTGTTACAAAATACAGATGGTGGGGTCAGAATTTTGAGTAAACTATATACACAATATGAAAGCATGGATCCATCCTGGCTTGTACGAACAGCTCAGGCTGCTGGTGGTGATGGTGAAACCGCACCACCCAGTAACATAGCTGAGGAGTGCATTTCGTTATAGGTATAATGCTTCAAAGGTATGCGGTATACAGCAATCAGCCATCATCGTTTTTCCTTAAACTTTCGTCATATAGAAAACTTAAGCACAACTATTTTGAATACACATTTCATGCTCGTTCCTCTTCTGAACAGACTAATTCAGAGCGAGCTGCACTGACCATTATGGTAATGCTGAATTGCTCTGGAGTCCATTATAAAGTAATTTGAAGACTCGCCTAATGCCACGTTAAATGCCACCATCAACACGTATCCATAACACACATTTCCTTTTCATATTAACACATTGTATTATTGTTATACACCAGGCAGTTTTTAAACAGCAATTTTAGTTTTATTTGCCTAATTTTGCCTATGAATATCTAAATGCACTTCTGTATTTGCCAGAGGCTTGTATCCAAAAAATCCATTAAAGAGAGCTGAGAGAGACACGGTCAACATGACTGAAACCTATCAATTTAAATGGCAAGTGTATTTCCCCTGAAATTACTCCCTAACACCTCAACATTTTTATAAGAACTAATTTCATTCTGTCATTAATCAATGTCAACAGGACGTTTTTCTTTGATATGTGACCATTTTCTGCAGATCCACTTGTGTTTTTGAGTATGTGTGAGTGAGGTGACGTTTTTGTAACTTCTCTCTCTTGTAAACGATGCTGCACATTTCCATTAACACAGCTGTAATCAGTATTTATCTGGGCACACTGGGAAGACTAACCGTTTCCCAGGTGAATGCTAATAAGATGATAATAGAAACATACTTAATCTACTCCAGCTTCTTTTTAGACACCAAAGAATGGCTGTTACCTGATTTATCTAAACTTTGTATGTAGCCTGATTGGTAGAATGTCTGTTTGTCCTGTTTGCTCTGTTCCTAAACGAAATGAAGCTTTAACTCTTCAGATTTTATACCTGGTTTGTTTAGTTTTATCAGACTGTGCCATGTTCCTTTGTTGTCTGGAGTCATGCTGTGCTGCAGACCAATACAATTGGACAAAGATTCTTTTCCAGGAACAGTTTTTGGTTTAGTTACAAACTTTTTTTAAAACCCAACTACAAGGCACTCTTTGTTAGTTTCCTGTAATGCTGTGGTCTCTCTGAATCAAGGTCTGAGTGCACAAAGTTTGTTGCTTTCCATGTAACTGAAGAGAAACTTTTTTTAAACTTGTCATTTCCTCTCCAGGCACCGAAGAGACCAAACATGAGTATTTATACTCTCACCTGTGTGGCCTGTTAGAAAGTCCAGAATCCAGTCAGCAAGAACTTAACCAAGACTGATTACATCATGTGGTTTAATCGTGCTAAATGCCAAAGAAAAGCAGCAAGTTAAAAATAGTTTGCCGTCTTCCACTTATCTGTTGGGCCTATACAAACACTGTGGAGGGTCCTGTTCTCTTTAAATTGATGCCAACACCTGCTTAGTATTCCACAAAATCATTGACCACAAACACAATTGCTATACTCATAACAAAACAATTTCAAAGTGAATATTTTGAAATAAATGAAAGGTTTTTCTAACTGATTTATTCAGTTTCAGAACTGAAGGGAAGGATTTATGATGCGTGCTGAAGTCAGAACGTGGTTTCATTACAGAAGTGAGAGTGCAATATTTACTCCGTTAGCAAAATATGGACATTTTTAGGTTCTGCTGAGTGATTTTTTTAGTTTCAGTACAGTTATTCTAAACTTACTCACTGTGCACGTAGTTTACATGTAGAGTCTATACACAAGTTATTGATTATTTTCATCATGTTAACTGCAACAGCAGGTGATTTCCCTGATTACAGAGGAGATTTCTGTTAATATCTGGGGCACCAGATATACTTGCACCACTTACATTGAATAATTGGGTTTGATTTGGAAAGAAAAACTGTTGCTATTTGTATGTTTTTTAAGAAAACAGCTGGAGTCTGTAACTTCAGTATATTGAAGTTCAGACATGCTTGGCGTAAGCAGACAGTGAGAACTTCAGACAAAAATAGCTGATTAGCCCTGGTTGAGAAGGGAATTCTTTTGCATGTAAATGGTGCTTGTGTATCATCCATCAGTAATCAAAAGAATTTGGTCAACAGAAGCAGAAAGCTCACGCATCGTTCATGTATTCCACGCAGGCTCCATCACCCCCTTCGCCCTCAGCTAATGAACCAAAGTATGAGAAGCGCTGGCTGGATGCCGTCTCCCTGCCCTTGTTGATGGCCAGAGTCTCCAGATACAAAGCTGGCAAAGATAAATTAAGGTAAGGGTAATCCAGCATGATATAATTCACCTCCAAGGCGCACAGTTCACTGAGCGCAGTTGTTGGCTTAGCAAGCACTTTTCATTTAAGCGGGACGATGTTAATGCCAATATCTATGCACAGGCATAAACGGCTTAAAAGGTCACCGCAGCTACGAGGCTGTGGCTCAGAAGGTGCGACTGAGAGGACACTGGTCGAACTTGTAAAGGCTTTTGATTATTATACCCGTCCTTTTTTGTATTGATTTTCTTGTGCAATGTAATTTCACAACAGTTTTTTTCCCCACAGGCTTTTTCAATCAGGCTTTTCAGTCATTTCGAAACTGTAGTACAAAATAAACCTACGAGGCCTGTTGTTTGATATTGTTTCACATTTGACAGTCATAACCTATAGATCCCAAATGGCAGGCTTGTATAAACTGCTGAAATGCATTGATTTTTTTCCCCTTTGTGTAGCAACCATTTCTTTCAGTTCTCTTTGTGTTTCTGTGCGTTTTCTGTCATTTGAAGCACTGATTTATTTGGGTTTCTGTTTTTAGAGCCATCTCCTCTCATACAGTGGGGCAAAAAAGTATTTAGTCAGCCAGCGATTGTGCAAGTTCCCCCACTTAAAATGATGACAGAGGTCAGTAATTTGCACCAGAGGTACACTTCAACTGTGAGAGACAGAATGTGAAAAAAAAATCCATGAATCCACATGGTAGGATTTGTAAAGAATTTATTCGTAAATCAGGGTGGAAAATAAGTATTTGGTCACCTCAAACAAGGAAAATCTCTGGCTCTCACAGACCTGTAACGTCTTCTGTAAGAAGCTTTTCTGTCCCCCACTCGTTACCTATATGAATGGCACCTGTTTGAACTCATCATCTGTATAAAAGACACCTGTCCACAGCCTCAAACAGTCAGACTCCAAACTCCGCCATGGCCAAGACCAAAGAGCTTTCGAAGGACACCAGGAAAAGTATTGTAGACCTGCACCAGACTGGGAACAAAAATACAACTCAATACTTTGTAACATAACCTTTGTTGGCAATAACAGAGGTCAAACGTTTACTATAGGTCTTTACCAGGTTTGCACACACAGTAGCTGGTATTTTGGCCCATTCCTCCATGCTGATCTTCTCGAGAGCAGTGATGTTTTGGGGCTGTCGCCGAGCAACACGGACTTTCAACTCCCGCCACAGATTTTCTATGGGGTTGAGGTCTGGAGACTGGCTAGGCCACTCCAGGACTTTCAAATGCTTCTTAAGGAGCCACTCCTTTGTTGCCCGGGCGGTGTGTTTTGGATCATTGTCATGTTGGAAGACCCAGCCTCGTTTCATCTTCAAAGTTCTCACTGATGGAAGGAGGTTTTGGCTCAAAATCTCACGATACATGGCCCCATTCATTCTGTCCTTAACACAGATCAGTCGTCCTGTCCCCTTGGCAGAAAAACAGCCCCATAGCATGATGTTTCCACCCCCATGCTTCACAGTAGGTATGGTGTTCTTGGGATGCAACTCAGTATTCTTCTTCCTCCAAACACGACGAGTTGAGTTTATACCAAAAAGTTCTACTTTGGTTTCATCTGACCACATGACATTCTCCCAATCCTCTGCTGTATCATCCATGTGCTCTCTGGCAAACTTCAGACGGGCCTGGACATGCACTGGCTTCAGCAGCGGAACACGTCTGGCACTGCGGGATGTGATTCCCTGCCGTTGTAGTGTGTTACTGATGGTGACCTTTGTTACTTTGGTCCCAGCTCTCTGCAGGTCATTCACCAGGTCCCCCCGTGTGGTTCTGGGATCTTTGCTCACCGTTCTCATGATCATTTTGACCCCACGGGATGAGATCTTGCGTGGAGCCCCAGATCGAGGGAGATTATCAGTGGTCTTGTATGTCTTCCATTTTCTGATGATTGCTCCCACAGTTGATTTTTTCACACCAAGCTGCTTGCCTATTGTAGATTCACTCTTCCCAGTCTGGTGCAGGTCTACAATACTTTTCCTGGTGTCCTTCGAAAGCTCTTTGGTCTTGGCCATGGCGGAGTTTGGAGTCTGACTGTTTGAGGCTGTGGACAGGTGTCTTTTATACAGATGATGAGTTCAAACAGGTGCCATTCATACAGGTAACGTGTGGGGGACAGAAAAGCTTCTTACAGAAGACGTTACAGGTCTGTGAGAGCCAGAGATTTTCCTTGTTTGAGGTGACCAAATACTTATTTTCCACCCTAATTTACGAATAAATTCTTTACAAATCCTACCATGTGGATTCATGGATTTTTTTTTCACATTCTGTCTCTCACAGTTGAAGTGTACCTCTGGTGCAAATTACTGAGCTCTGTCATCATTTTAGGTGGGGGAACTTGCACAATCAGTGGCTGACTAAATACTTTTTTGCCCCACTGTATATGTAGAATATTTCTGCACTGGGGGAAAATTATCATTAGCATCTTCACAGTAATTAGGAAGTTGTATCGTGTTGAATTTTCAAGTATCTACCATAAATCCATTGTTAATATGAGAGACTTTTTTGGGAGTGTCCCCTATTTGTGTAAAGTGATGGGTGCAATTTGCATTTGCTGCTGCTCATTGCAGTCCCAGTCACGAGGACAGCAATCTAAGCAGAGATGCCAAACCTCCACCTCTCCAAGCCACCTACTCCAGCTATTCTTGTGGGACACCGAGATATTATTATGCCATCCGAGTGACACAATCTCTGGTGTGTCCTGTGTCCGCCCGGGGGCCTCCCCTCAGCAGGACATGTCTGAAGCACCTTACATAGAGGCATCCGGAAAGCATTCTGGTCAGATGCCCGAACCATCTTAACTGGATCCTTTCAGCATGCAGAAGTATCCCCTCGTCTGAGCCCCTCCTCTAGCATAGAGCTCAACACTCTGTGTCTAAAGAAAAGCCCAGACAGTCTTCGGACCAAGATCCTTTTTTCCTCTGCTTGTATCCATGATATAATTTTTTTCGGTCACTACCCACAGCGTGTGGCTGTAGATGATGGAACATGGATGCACCGGTAAATCAGCAGCTTCGGTTTAATGCCGAATTCTCTTAACATTCAGGCCGGTACAACATCTGCATCGCTGCACCAATCCATCTGTCAGTCTCCCCCTCCCTCAGTCCCTCACTCATGAACAAGATACTTGAACTCGTCCACTTGGGGCAGAAACTTGGTCCCAGCCCAGGATGCATTTACCACCTTTTACTGCCTGAAAATCATGACCATAGATTTGGAGGTGCTAATTTGCATTTCACTCAAATGCAAACCTCCCCATTGCAAACTGGAGGTCATCATCCATGTAAGGTAATTAACTAGCTTTAGCCACAGCAAAGTCTGGATATTTACATGCATCATATGCAGATATCCATATTATTTGTAGCCTGTAAGCAACAAATAATGTGAAACTGCCCATACAAACTTCTATTTCAAATCAATATAGCATCTATATCAATTTATCAAGCAATATATCAATTAGTATATTAGTGTAACATAGTGTCAAATCACAAATAAAATATTCACAGCCCTTTTTTGTGTTAGGTAAAAACAGCAGAGTCTATAAGTTTGAACAAGACAGTTGTCTATTTAAAGAATAAAATAACTGTCTGTTAAAATGATTATTAGAGATATTGATAAGAAATGAGCTGCTGTAGAAAATGCAGATACAAAGTTAGTCTGGTACCACGAGTTTAGGTGCTTGAGCTTGTGCTCTAAACAACTATTAGTTACCTTTTTCATGAACAGGAAGCTTAATAAAACCTCTAATTTCTTCCATTTAAATGGCTTTTCTTTCAAATTGGAAATTATTTACCTTAGTCCATTTTCCTTATCATTTCCTCCACTTGTGCTGAGCACTAGTCCCCACAGGGTGTGTCAAACTGCAGAATTCAGAAATTGCAGGTACTTAACGATAAATAAATGATGGGACTCTGCTCTGCTCAGTTAATTAAAAATGTTTATTAAACTTGTTTATGGGACTCCACATTGGTTATTATGTCGTTTCAAGCCTTAGGCAGCAGCGAGTGATAAGAAAATTATATAAAAGTGCTACACTGTGGTTTTTCCCTCCCTCATGTTCTCCCGTGTTACAGGAAGTGGTCGGCACATAGTTTAACAAAACTTTAGCTGGGCTGATTCTCACATAATTTAAAAAGAAAAAAAAAATCCTGCACTGGAAAACAAAAGCATGCTAAAGTAGTAACGGAAGCACTCGAAATGGACAACCGTATATTGAAAAGTATTGAAAAGTTTGAATAAAGTGTTTAGCATCTTTCCTAAATTACTTATTGAACATTGACCTAAATAGTCTCTAATGTCCTGTCAAGTTACTAATTCAGTGATTTCCAACATCTTTGTTTTTTTTTTACTCATCCTAACAGATATACTCAAGGTCGTCTCCATTAGCACCAAAAAGGTTCATATTTAAATGTGTAAACCTTATTTTTTTACAGAAGTGAAATAATTTAGATGACTAACTACTGTGAGTCTAAACTGCAGCACATAATTAATTCTAACCAAATAAGATGTCATCCATGATCTATGTAGTAACGCTTATCTAATCCATCCTTTTATATTGTAAGTCAGTATGAAGCTCTAGAAAAGGTGCCGCTCCTCCTCGTGTTAGAGCCACACCAGCTATCATGCCGACTACCCACAGACCTGTGGGGGCATTGTTAGGATCCGGAGTTGCTGCTGTTGGTCAAGTCCGAGTTCAGCAACACTAAAAAAATTGGGTCACCTGACTCCTGACTGAAGATCAGCAGTTTTTTTGCTTGCTGATGGCATAGATTCATGGCAGATTTCATCATCAGGCTCCAACTGTGACATTCAGGGAGACAAGTTTTTTTTTGAACACATGCCCACCACAGTCCAAACTGTAACCTCAGTGGCAATCTTTAGGATGTGCTGCTGAAGACTTTACTCAGTGGTTCATCTCTCCAATCATTATCAATACTTAAAAACTACTCGGCAAAAAAAACCTCAAACTGAAA
This sequence comes from Astatotilapia calliptera, assembly GCF_964374335.1. Taxonomy (NCBI): domain Eukaryota; kingdom Metazoa; phylum Chordata; class Actinopteri; order Cichliformes; family Cichlidae; genus Astatotilapia; species Astatotilapia calliptera. Next base: position 14,194,100 of record NC_137440.1, on the reverse strand, counting down.
TAAATCTGACATTGGAGAGGCGAGTCAAGGAGGCCATTTATGTAAAAAGGAACAAGCCTCTCTAAGAGTACATCTTTCAGTGCAGTGATTGCAGCCATTTCCCAATTGTTTGTACTCATGGACATTGATTAATGGTCATGGCAGTTTGCATATCAACAACGATGAAATCTCAATGCTCATTGTTATGCAGCGGCGCTGGTTTGGATTGTTATGCATGTGTATTGTTTATAAGGCTGGGGAAACCTGCAGTCAGCTGGGACTGTATAAGTCACTTAGATGAGTGAGGAAATGTTTCCCCCCACTGAAAATGCTGCATCCAGATAAGCAGAATCAACTTTCTGGGATTGCATAAGCTTATTATAAACAATGCTACGGTGAATGCTCGCCTTTAGCTAAAGGCGGTCCACCAAAGTAGTCTTGTGTATGACTTCTTTTTTTTTTTTTTGGCCGGGCACTGTATATTGAGATCAATGCATTACAGTGTTAAAGGAGACAGATGTTTAAAAAAAAAAATCAATTCATCCATCTGCCCTGGTGGGAAGTCTCTGGGCTCCCTGTGAATGACCAAGCTCTTTTTCCTAAGGTGAGTTTAAACACTCCAGAGAAAGTTCATTTGTGGTATACACCAGAAATGGAGAATTATTTTGTCAAAGACATAACAAATATTATAATGAATTCATTTAAAGGAATGAGGACGCTTTCATATTTACACTGTAAATGTTGCATCTAAGATTTGTCTGTAAAAATCTTAAGGATGAAAGACAATTTGACATTTCAAAGTAAAAAATATTTTTGTAACTCTAAGATATCCTTATTAAATATATTCTTTATTGAAGTATCGCTTGATCAGTCCAAAGTACAGAATCTGCGGCACAGTTCGCAGCAGGAGGCGATGCGTCTGGAATTGCCCTTTACTCCTAAATTTTATATTTGGATGAAGCAACAGTCCTGCAATACTAAATCTGTCAAATGCTTAGTCCAATCAGCAGTCCAATGATTGGTAAGTAGGACCAAAGAAATGTATTGAGGAGATCTGGAGCTTGGTGACATTGAATGTAATAACCTGATGCTGATTCTGAAATACCAGAGTCCAGTCAATAGGGAACCCTGCAGGCAGTGAGCAGGTCAATATCAGAGTTTGCTCTGAAAAAAAATGTGGGTCTGTTAGAAAGCACAAATATAGATCGGATCAGTGTGGATGCGAGGGCCACAGCCATGCTTATATTATCCACCTCACATCTGACCTTATTATTCATTTACACACATTTACAACAATAAACATGCATATTGCTGTTTTTTATGTTAATCATTTGTTCCTATCAGTAATTATCATGGCCATGGAATAAAACACATTCAACAGCAGAGAGCTGACAGGGGTTCGATTTGAGTTAGTTTAGCTTTGTGCTTAGTTGCGTTTGCATTTTATTTACACCGTTTGTTTTATTGGGGTTAGTATGCGAGGTCTCTCAGGTCATTTTGACTGGATAGTTTGTGCCTCGTTGCCAAACTCCAGTCGATGATAAATAATAAAAGACTGACTACCAGTCTGGATCAGGATGTTAAAGTCAGCAAGTTCTCACTGGCCTGGTGACCCATTATACAGGGAGTGCAGAATTATTAGGCAAGTTGTATTTTTGAGGAATAATTTTATTATTGAACAACAACCATGTTCTCAATGAACCCAAAAAACTCATTAATATCAAAGCTGAATGTTTTTGGAAGTAGTTTTTAGTTTGTTTTTAGTTTTAGCTATTTTAGGGGGATACCTGTGTGTGCAGGTGACTATTACTGTGCATAATTATTAGGCAACTTAACAAAAAACAAATTTATACCCATTTCAATAATTTATTTTTACCAGTGAAACCAATATAACATCTCCACATTCACAAATATACATTTCTGACATTCAAAAACAAAACAAAAACAAATCAGCGACCAATATAGCCACCTTTCTTTGCAAGGACACTCAAAAGCCTGCCATCCATGGATTCTGTCAGTGTTTTGATCTGTTCACCATCAACATTGCGTGCAGCAGCAACCACAGCCTCCCAGACACTGTTCAGAGAGGTGTACTGTTTTCCCTCCTTGTAAATCTCACATTTGATGATGGACCACAGGTTCTCAATGGGGTTCAGATCAGGTGAACAAGGTGGCCATGTCATTAGTTTTTCTTCTTTTATACCCTTTCTTGCCAGCCACGCTGTGGAGTACTTGGACGCGTGTGATGGAGCATTGTCCTGCATGGAAATCATGTTTTTCTTGAAGGATGCAGACTTCTTCCTGTACCACTGCTTGAAGAAGGTGTCTTCCAGAAACTGGCAGTAGGACTGGGAGTTGAGCTTGACTCCATCCTCAACCCGAAAAGGCCTCACAAGCTCATCTTTGATGATACCAGCCCAAACCAGTACTCCACCTCCACCTTGCTGGCGTCTGAGTCGGACTGGAGCTCTCTGCCCTTTACCAATCCAGCCACGGGCCCATCCATCTGGCCCATCAAGACTCACTCTCATTTCATCAGTCCATAAAACCTTAGAAAAATCCGTCATGAGATATTTCTTGGCCCAGTCTTGACGTTTCAGCTTGTGTGTCTTGTTCAGTGGTGGTCGTCTTTCAGCCTTTCTTACCTTGGCCATGTCTCTGAGTATTGCACACCTTGTGCTTTTGGGCACTCCAGTGATGTTGCAGCTCTGAAATATGGCCAAACTGGTGGCAAGTGGCATCTTGGCAGCTGCACGCTGGACTTTTCTCAGTTCATGGGCAGTTATTTGGCGCCTTGGTTTTTCCACACGCTTCTTGCGACCCTGTTGACTATTTTGAATGAAACGCTTGATTGTTCGATGATCACGCTTCAGAAGCTTTGCAGTTTTGAGACTGCTGCATCCCTCTGCAAGATATCTCACTATTTTTGACTTTTCTGAGCCTGTCAAGTCCTTCTTTTGACCCATTTTGCCAAAGGAAAGGACGTTGCCTAATAATTATGCACACCTGATATGGGGTGTTGATGTCATTAGATCACACCCCTTCTCATTACAGAGACGCACATCACCTAATATGCTTAATTGGTAGTAGGCTTTCGAGCCTATACAGCTTGGAGTAAGACAACATGCATGAAGAGGATGATGTGGACAAAATACTCATTTGCCTAATAATTCTGCACTCCCTGTATAATTTTTTTAATGGTTACTTATTGTTTTTATTCCATCTAAGAGAACAGTGCCATCAGCTACGGATTGACTATTAAACATTCCTTGTATTATTATATTAAACGTTAACTGGCCAGGCTGCTAGTGTGGCCGTCTTCATTCAGCTGACAGATGCACACTGTAGCCCAGGATTAACACTTGCATATGAAAATGCACTGATAGGTCATTCATGTCTTTGAATCAAAAATCTGATTCAGGGTGAATTTCTAACTTGGTAAGTCGCTCTGATAACCAGTTTTTGAGTTTTACTGACGTCAGAAATCAGAATAAACTTTGCCCAAAAGTAAACTGTCAAACATCAGTAAAAACCTTTCAATGAGATTAAGAATGCTTTGTCCAGATCTCAGCTACCTCTTATTTCTGACTCTCTGAGCCCTCTACCACTCATAAATGTATTTTATTTTTAATTTAGCTGCACAAGTTTCACTGTGCAGAATGAAGTGCAGGTCATCCAAACAAGGTTGTTCTGTGCTTAACTAAAAGTTGTGTAACTACGAGCATAATGTGTTGGAGCCAATCATTGCTCAAAGGACATCTTGTAACCAACAGCTACAGTACACTGTGTACAGAGAGAGGTGTTCTGCACTTGCTAACATGAGTTCTTGCAGAAGAGCAAGACTTCCAATCAAAGCAGTTCTGTCCATTCGGTTTTTCTTTTTGTTTTGGGGTTTTTTGTTAGGCTTTTTTTTTGCTAGGTGTATGAGGAGTCAATAAAAACAGCGAAAAAGCTGCCAAATTCACAACAGTGAAGCGTGGTAATCACTGCTGTAAGCGAGAGAAATGTCAGGTGTCCAAGCCTTAAAAAAACAAATATCCAAATCCCCAAATTAAAAGCTGAATTAATTATCAGAAAATTAACATTTGATTTGATTAAATGAATAATAAGGTGCAGCACTCATTTTTCAGTTTGGCTCACACAGACCTGGATGGGGATAGCATATTTAATATTATCCTTATTATATTTTTACTTTGTTACATGCATATATCCTGTAATGCAAGAGTAGGTCCTGAGATGATTTCTATAAAGCTTTTCTAATATCTCATTCCCACTTGGAGGATTTTCCATTAGTGTTGATGGAAAGGTGTTGACTCATGGTCTCATTTAAAGTTGATGTGGACTCTGCACACTGCGGTCGATTTGTATCTGAAAGTTTAAACAATGCTCTAGTGGTCCTTGTTAGTACATGCTGTATGCTTCCAGTTGGTATGCCAGATACTTTTTCAAAGTTTTACTCTCAAATGCTAAATTTAATTCTACTCTTAACAAAATGTTAAGAGCAAAGAAGAGCAAGCCTTGTTTCTTTCTTTTTGAAAACATTTTTTCAGTAATACCGAGGTGTCAGAGATGTCCCTCATCGTGACGTAATGGCGTATTATCAGCCTTTTGTTTAAGCTATCAAAATGGATACATTTGAAAGGGAGGAGACCTTGCAGATTAGCAGGGCTTTGTCAGCCACACTTGTGTTAACAGCTGGGCTTTTTAAACAATTCTAAAAGCAAGCAATTATGTACTCAAAGTGTTACGCATCAAAGTTTCATCCTTGGCCAGTGTGAGTAAGTGCACTTAATAGGTTTGCAAACAGTTTTTGAGAAGGTACTCAGAAACATAACAGAAATAAAGGCAGTAACAAATATTACAGTGTTTTATGATATCATTTAGAAAATTTGCATGAATTGTCCCTTTTAATTCCTTACATGACATAAGAAGTGTTTATTTTCCAAAGAAAAGATGCCAAGCAGTGTGCAAACCTACTTTAGGGGCTCAGAAGCTAAATACAGGTGCAATTGAGTGACACTGATGCAAAGATGTGTAGTTTGTGTGTAGAGAATTGTTTAAGATCCTGATGACACAGCACCATTTGACAAGGCAAAAGTACAGGTAATTACAGCTACAGTTGTTTCCCTTACACTTACATATAAAAGAGTCAGTCAGATAGAAAGTTAATGCAAGATTATCTGGCACAGCTTCCTGGTGTTGCGCAGCAGACAACCATAAGAACAGCACGAGCTTGTGCAAACAGTGCACTCATGGGTGCTGGTGCTCACTGCTACTTGCTAATCAATGCAGAAACAGGCAATCGTGTGTCTGTACGGGGAAAGCAAGACCTCGTGGTGGAGGCGCAACTGCTCACTGTTTGGCATTAAACTTTTTGGCTAAGATTCTTCTTAGTAGTTTCCAAAGGGGAATGAAAGGTCACTCAGGTGAACTGAAGCTTAATGATCATTTCTGTGAGAGGGATTTCCAGCAACCACGCTGGGACGGCGTCTTTTTGCACATTGGAAATAAAAGATATCACTACTGAATACCCAAAATATCTCCAAGGTTCAGAAGTTCATAATAAAAAGGATGCACTAGACCAGCGGTCCCCAACCTTTTTTGCGCCACGGACCGGTTTATGCCTGACAAAATTTTCACAGACCGGCCTTTAAGGTGTCGCGGATAAATACAACAAAATAAAACTAGTACTGGTACCGAAAAAAAGAAGACTTATTCATAACACACGTGAAAAGACCAAGTTAACGATAAAAACGATAACAAAATAACGCTGAAAACCGATAAAAACCCTGAAAACCATACATTTCACACCCGAGCCTCAACTCTCGCGGCCCGGTACCAAACGACTCACGGACCGGTACCGGTCTGAGGCCCGGGGGTTGGGGACTGCTGCACTAGACCACCGTCTTACCCATGCAACACTGTAATGCACACGCCTGACACTGAGTACATAACCTTGTCTTTATCACATCACCAACATTAGTAGACTAAACATATTGCAAAACTACTATTAAACAAATGGATGGGCTCCAGTTGTTCAGTGAAAGTAAATCCAGCAGAAAATACATGCACCAAGTTAAAATTTTCATATATTTTTAAGCACCGTAGCTCAAGCTCAATTCCAAAGAGATGAATGTGTTCCCAGTATACTTTCAACTCTGTTATATGCTCACCGTTTGTGCAATTTACACTTTTAATATAGGGGCACACCAGCGAAAAGTAAGGCTACTGTTAATTAGATAAAATTGCCATGGATTTCATGCCTGCACGCTACCAAGAAAATGACTATGTAGCCAAATGACCACTAAACATATTGACTGGTAGTTGTGGGAATTAAACTGGGACAAAAATGGGGGGTTTAATTTCGTGAAAATCACAACTTTAATTAAAGGAATATTATATTGCACTTTAATGATTCAAGCTGGGTGTTTGATCAGTGTCATGGATTCAAAGTTGCACTCACATCTATGCATTTCTTGGTAAGAAATCAAAAGCAAACAAGTTTCTCTCATTCATTATGCCGAGAATGAAATGCCCCAAAGCCTGCTCATTTCCCTGCTTCACTAATCAGTAGCCATGGCACATTTCCCCTCTCTCTGCCACTTGTACTATATTGAAACTAATGGCTTGATTCCCCCAAAAACAGCTTCTTCCTGTATATTCTTCGTGTGTTATCCTGCGTGTTGACTGGGTGATATGTCCATGCTCTGTCTCAGCGGATTTATTACTGCCTAGTCAGCAGGCAAGACACAATAATTTGTGCCGCTGGGAATGGCGCAGATGTATGAAAAAACGCACTCTCCCTAGATCCCATCTCTCAGCAAGGATTTTTTTGTTCTGCTCAGTGAAGGTGGAAGGGCTTTAGCAGCTCCTCCTGACAGCGCTGTTCTCCCTACATTGAGCCGCCAGCTGTCCGTTCCTTTGATTAAGCTCTGCATTTTCAACTCCTCATTCACTGCCTTTTCTCTCTCGTATCTGCCCTTGTGCTGCATGGCCTCTAAAGTTTTACGTCATTTGAAAGAGATCTAATTGATATACTGTTTTATTTATTTATTTTTAAGGTGAGCTCATCAGCTGCTCATTTATCCATGCAGTACTCACTGAAATGCAACTAGATGCATTTGGCAATGCTTGCTCGAAAAACAAAGACTTTCTGAATATCCATTAGTGATGCTTCACAGTTACACAAACCACAACACAAGGCAAATTTGGGTCAGGCACTGGGACAGAAAGAATTTGCACCCTTGTTAAATCAAAAAAACCGACATTCCAGTCCAGCCAAAATCACCCCTGGAGAGTCACTGGGTCAGTACACAGGCAGCGGAACATACGATTTTAACAAGCCTGTTGCAGATACAGTATAACAGTCATGCTCAGAGGATTTGTTAGGAATGCTGACTTTGTATAATCTAACCTCGAGTAGCTGCTCTGTCTGTGCGTGAGGATGGAGTGTTTGGTTTAGGAGCTGCCTAAGAAGATTTCCCTCTTCACACTGTGCGTTGGAAGCATTTTATTGTTTCTGTGTTTATCAGCCTTCATCTCACGTACCTTAACAGCATCATACTGCTGCTGCTCAACACTTCTCAAAAATTCAGGTTTTTTTCCCCTTCTTTCTAATGTTGTAGATTCTCCACTGCAGTGCCTAAAATTGCTTAACCATCTCATATAACCGTTTTTCCATGGCAACCATCTCCGAAGCTAAAAGTATCAGCATCGTACGAATGCACTGAAATTAAGTGTCAAAGCTTTGCATTCTGCTGATGAGCGTGATTCGCCTCAGATGACCTCATCAGAACCCCATCAACAGAGAAACTTAATTGTATTTGTAAAAGAATGCCCTTGACTGCAAACCACTCCAAAGTAACAAAAGAGGTTTTAAATACAGGCCTAAATAAAGGAAAGGAAATGAAGGGACACGTGAAGCAAATTTTTACTGTTAATATTCTCACTTTACTCTGTAAATGGTTTGTGATTGGTGGCTTTCTCAACCTTAACTGCAGTATGTTACATTTTCACATCTATTAGCTGGTTGGCCGTCATGCCGGGTGCTCTCTTCATCCTCTGGAGTATATTTGGGTTGGGTAGCTGGTAATCTGTCCAGTAGACCAATTCCACAGCGGTCATTTGACAGAAAACCTGAGCCCTAATAATAATAATAATTATGATTAGTATTATGACTATTATTACTGTCAACACTCTTATCTCGTAAGGGCTGCTGTGAATAAAGCACATAAATATGAATCTACAGCTAGCTTGACTGATTTGGCAGAAGCAATGGGAAAATGGCACAAAGTTACCACTCCTAGCTAAGAAATAGCTGGGAATAAAATTTCTAACAAAATGAGGAAAAAAGTATTTTAAAAAAGAAGTCCGTTTTAGCAAAGTTTACAATGAAAATGGGTGATGGTCCTGGTGTTTGAATTTTACCTATGGACAGAGCCAGATTGGTACTTTGTGCCCATCTCCAGAAGGTTGTTTGTCCTCTGGGCAGCTTTCTCTTAGCGGACCTCTCACCTTTTCATATTGTAGCAGCTAGTAGCAGTTTCTTTAAACATGTCCATAAAAAGATAGCTGCTGCTTGCGTCACTCATTGGTTTTGAAGCTTTAACCTGAACATTACAGTCATCAACATTTTATTAAAGTTGGGCGTTTTTACATAGGAGCCATCAGATGATAACCCTCCACTACATGTAATAATGCATCTATTAAGGCTTACAGACTATAAATTCACAGTTTGACGACTCAAGCTTCACTTGTTCAGTATCAGCATTGATCCTCTCGTCTCTGTCTTTACTCTACCAGGTTCAACTGTTTTGAAGTTTTTGCCTTGGATGGAGCCAGCACCAATATTCTTCAATTTTGCACTGCAGCAGAAAGCACAGACTGGCTCCAAGCAATATCCACAAATATCAATGACTTGACGCAGGAGAATGTAAGTGCATTTCTAAACATTAGAGGCTTGGTTGGATCTTCCTCTGAGTGTGTACTAAAAATGAAGGTGAAAAGAGTGATTCGAATGCTCTCGTGTTTCCATAAAGTTTAAAATGAATGATTTACACATGCACATTAATAGTTTCACAACGGGAGGAAGGAAGGAATCACAAAACTTGACAAAATTCAGGTTGTGAATTATTTTCCACTTTTGATCTGCTCAGTAATAAAAGAACCCTTGAAACTGTTTTGCCCACAGTTGTTCCCCCCATCACACATTAAAGTAGTTTTAATAGACCCTTCCTGGCAAGCACTCATTGACTCACAGTGGCACCTCTCCCCCTCTACTGACAAAAAAAAAAAAAAAAAAAAAAAGATGCTCTTCGATACCTAATTAATGGCTGCTAAGTAGTCATTCGGCGCGTGCTCTGCTCGCTCTCATTTCCTCCTATTTCACTTTGATTATCACGCTGATGATGCGAATAGTTTTTGGTGAGGATGAAGACTTACTGTAAGCCCGTGCTCATCGATGGCACAGCTGCCTTTTTTAAAAAGTGTGATTAATTCATGCCTGCATTCACCTAATTACGGACGTGCAGCGTGATTGCTAAATGGCCAATCAGGATGTAATTGTGTTGCCACCTTGGGAGAGAGCGGAACTTTTGTTTTAATGACCTACAACCTTTAAATAGACTCTTTAACACTCTTGGGGTCCGTCGCAGACATGGTGGAAGACTATATGATGCTCTTTGATGTTCTTTTAGAGGAAATAGAGAAAAAAATATAAATATTTGGGCAGCAGCTTGCTGATATCTAATAATATGAAGATTTCAGGTGACGGTGAACTTTTCGAATGTAGCTCAGGTGGAACAAGCAAGTCGCGAGCCCCATGCTGATTGTGATATGCTGACACACCAGGTGTGCTTTCAGTGTGAAAATGCTTTGCTCTGGTTTGCAGCATTTTTCCTGCTGAGTGATAACCTCTGTGGCACATTTGGAAAATGCTTCTCTTTTTCTGGACCTATATTTTCTGAAGGTGGGCTTTAATTGACATGCACTGTCATCCAATGACTTTAAAATGGGTCTGCTATTTTGTGGATTGGTGGGGAGCCAACATGTCACTCCAGAGAGGCGTTTTTTCATTTTCCTTTATTTCACTGATTTCATTTATTGTGTCCATGAATTTATTAGATTCATTTGCAGGAAAGCATGTTTCCCAGGCAGTGCTGCCAACTTCAGATGTTTTTATTACCTCATTAATACTTTATAATACATTTATATTTGCTACTTAATTTACATTTGGTTTTTTTTGCTTTCCTGAGCAGTTTGTGTGGTGTGGTGGTGTTCACTGCCCTGCTAGAGAAGGCTACTGCCTTCATGTAGTTCAATGGGGCTACATGGACTTTAACAGTGTTTACGATGGCCATATGTGTCACAATAACATTTATATTAAAAGACTAAATGAGTCACTTAACCTGTGGTTTTAACAAACAAGCTGATTTGTTTATTTATAATAAGTTCTGTAGCATTTAAGTGGTTAGACCTTAGCTTCTCTTGACACGCAGAATGTAAATAGACATTTAAAACTGGTTAGAGTTTGTAAAAATGCACAAAAGCTTTTTAACTCTTTGATTCAAAGCTATTAAGGGTTCAGAATGTTTTTATGTAATCTGAAATGTAAATATGTTTTCTAACTGTATATCTGTTTAATTTCTGTTTCTTTTAATAGATAAAGATCATCAACAAGTACTGCTCTTCAGATGATCAAGTATGTCATTATTTGCCTAACTTGACACAAACACATCATTTTTGTATCTTTTTGAGAACAGGTGCTTAATTGCCAGAAGACCAACAGGCCAATTAAATTCCTTCTGACAGCACACCTTCAGACCACAAAAGAGGCGAAAATCAAACTGAAAATGCCGTCCAACTGCTTGGACGACACTATCAATGTGTATCCCTGCTCTATGAGCAGAAACCTGACATGTGTGAAATGGCCTGTTGAAGTTAACTCAAATATTTTCCACTGACCATATTCTGGGTGTGAATATCTATTTTAGTCTCTAAAGCAGAGGTCTCAACTGCAGACTGTAATGTTTTAGAAACGGCACTTCTAGCCATTACATTCATCTCACTTAACACTCGTCCAAAGCTCCTTTTGAACGGCCATAACAGCGTTTCTAGTTATTGTCGTGGCCTTTTTTTTTTTTTATTGTTGTCAAGTTTTCAATTGAGCACATTCCTAGGAGTATACCAATGTATCCCATGTTGGCAGTAACTTTATACACATGTCTATTTAAGTTTTTTGTGAGAAATGTTATAAATGTGTTTAAAATGGCATCGTCTGCATACGACTGCAGCTCTGTGCAAAATCATCAGGGCAATATGAAAATTCAATTCAATTTGTCAGGGGAAAAAAAAAGTAGAACTTGCTCACTCAAAACTTTACTGCAGGATGCTTTAGATAGAACGTATTGCCAGCAAACAGTCAAGGCCCGAACTTAGAAATCACTGGACGTTGTTAACCACAGGATACGGGAGTGTAGCTGATAAGCAGTGCTTGGGATTTTCTCTGCTTTCCTCTGCTTAGATGAGACTTCCAAGTCAATCTGGAGTAGATAAAAGGAAATTGTTGCAGTGCAGCTGAGACTGCAGAACTGTATTGAAAAGTAACGTTTTAAATGGATGTTTTCTGAGCTGCGTCATTGGGTCCCCCCCCCCCCATTCACTTACTTTGTCAGTGCACTGTAGACCATTCTTTTCCATTTTCGTAGTAAGAACATATTTTTCATTGTGTGTGTCTTTTTGTGTATTATCCATTTATTTATTTCAAATCAAATAATGAAAATGTATCCTTCTGAATCTCTGCAGATTGTTCACATGGGCTGGGCATGCGAATGCCCCGAGGGTAGCGCTCCCGGTCGATCTTCAACATTTGAGTTCCTGGCACTCCGAGGACCATATTTTTATATCTTCAAAAGTCCGCCGGTAATTAGTTTTTTCAATTTTCCTATTCAATATGGAGAGGAAATTGGTACATTTCTGTGGTGGGTCAGAAACCTGACTAGAGTTGGGCAGGTTTATAAATCATTTCTTCTAAAGTGAATCATAAACAAAATACATTTCTACAGCTGGCTTTTAGAAAGGAGGGGTTGTGGTATGGTGCATATGTTTGGTGTGGTACTGGATACATGTAATTAGCAAAGGCAACAGATTAAAAAATAAGAACTCTCGGTCCTCATGTTCTCAGTAGATGAAAAGCCTGAAGTTTTGAAACATAAGAAAACAATTTGCCCACATTTTGTGTTTAATATTGTTGTGAGACCTCTGTGTCATCGTGTAATGTTGATACTTACAGAATCTTTTTTTTTTATAATAAACATGTAATATCAGAATAACAGAAATGACAGTTGGCCATTATATTGTTTATAGTGCAATTCCTCTAGTAGTTTATATCGGAGGTACAGAATGGAGCATACGAGCTTTTATTCTGTCCTTCTCTGTACCAGAAGTTCTGTTCACTCGTTGGTATAAAAACCACTGGACACTAAAGTGTCTTTTGTCCTCCTTATATAATTTAGAAAGTGTTTCTGGTTAATCACAGTTATTCAGTGGTTTTTCTCCCGAGGTAGTGTGTGCACATTAATTGTGAGTTAAGTTTTCTTGGCCTTCCTGCTGGACTGTGTCTTTGTTACCCTTTACACAACTGTACACAGGAGAAGCTAATGTTCTCTTTGATGGTTCGTTAGTGTAGCAAACTTTGGTGTGCATGTATTTGCTCTGTTTAAATTCAGATTGTCAGAGACTTTTGATCTCTTCTTAGCTGCAGTTTGAGAACAGAATCCAAGCGTTTCCTGACCATTTTATGAGGAGGCACGAAATAATAATAATGACTATTGACGACAGTGGCTGTAGGTGAACAAATACAGTGCAGCATTTCTTCATAAATATTTTCATTTCAAATTGCTCATTATTGTGAAAGAGAAAAAATACTGTAAGAGGGGGGAAAAATTTTTGTAAAAAGCTTGTTTTAAGTCATAAAGAAAATTCTCTTGCTTGAACAAGTTGCAGCAAATTAAAGTTTTTCCAGGCTTGAAGTGTGCCAGGCAGGCACCTGTAAGTGCAAACGTCCCGAAAGGAACTCCAGATATTGCAAGCCTTAGGTCTGCTCACATCTACTTATTACAAATACTGGATAACATTTCAAACCCAGCAGACCAAAATAATATGAAGGGTCTTACAAGAGGGCGACCCCCATCACCAAGATCTGCAAAAGCAGATCTCGTATCTAATCTCGTATCTCGTATCTAATCTTGTGAAGCCATCTTACACTTCAACGGGCGATCGTGGCTCGAGAGTTGGGAGTTCGCCTTGTAATCGGAAGGTTGCCGGTTCGAGCCCCGGCTTGGACAGTCTCGGTTGTTGTGTCCTTGGGCAAGACACTTCACCCGTTGCCTACTGGTGGTGGTCAGAGGGCCCGGTGGCGCCAGTGTCCGGCAGCCTCGCCTCTGTCAGTGCGCCCCAGGGTGGCTGTGGCTACAATGTAGCTTGCCATCACCAGTGTGTGAATGTGTGCGTGAATGGGTGGATGACTGGATATGTAAAGCGCTTTGGGGTCCTTAGGGACTAGTAAAGCGCTATATAAATACAGGCCATTTACCATTCCTGAGAAAACAGCATGCGTGTTACCCAAAAGTGCAAAACCCCCCCCCAAAAAAAACATCTCATGCATGTTGAGTGCTGCTCTTTTATGATTGGTGAGGACCATTCCACATGTAAAATGCAGTGGTGAGTGAGAAAACAGTTATGATAAAAGCAGGTGGAGCAGCTTCAAGCTGAATAGCAAAGCAAATATAGAAAAATAATTATATTCAAGAGCAGATAAAACTGTAGATTCCTCAAATATCTTACATCTCGTAAAAGTGTGTTCTCAAAAACCAGTTTTAGACCGTTTTTCCTTGGTGGGTGTTCCACATTAATATTTAAAAATGAGTATAGCATTCAGCTGGGCTCCTAATAATATATATTAACAGTTTAAATGTTACAGCCATGAAGAAATTTGGATATGAATGGTGGGCTGAAGATTCTCTGGTGACTTTATTAATAGAATGCACCAGGTTTTATTTTAGTTTGGAGTTTAGTTTAATTAGAGATGTGTGAAATGTATCAAAAGCAGGCTGTAGATTTGCAAAGAAGATGTTAAGGAAAGAGGTAGTCGCATATAAAAGTAGCACCATCTGTGTTAACTTTAGTTTTTGGTGCCAGAGATAAATTTTATGGTGAATAAAAAAGGTCCAAGACTGGATTCCCTGCTGAACACCTGTGCAAACTACAAGGACATCTGGGCTGAAGTCTTTGGAGTACAAATTAAACATGGCCTGTTAATCTGCACTGACTGAGCAAAGCTTTTCTAGTAGAGTGTCACGATACTGAATTAAATGCTTTTGAGAAATCCACAGAATAAAACAAAGAACCTTTAAGATGGTTATTAGTCTTTATATACGCTTACCTACTGCAATTAACTTAAAAATGAGCTATAAGAAGAGCAGTTAGCCCAGCACAGAGGCAAAACAGGGAGAGGTCCAGTTTAAACTGACAACTTTACGACATATCTTATATCCGCTTATCAATCCAAAAAAAGAAGAAAACATTAGAACATATAGAATTAAAGATTTTATTGTTTTAAAATATCTTCGAATAAAATTAAATGATAATTGAAAGAATGGAAATCAGATTTAGCTTTTCTAATAAGTACAAGACAGTTTTTTCTTAGTAGCTGAAACTTTGCAGATAGAAGATTGTTAGATATTCAAAATCAGTCTGTTCTGCAATGAGAGCGTTGTGGAGGAGAACCAAGGATTATACACAGATATATTCTGAAAATTTTAAGGCGGCATGATTAAGTACATATTAAAATTTGTGACGTGATGAAAGGTAGGTCATGATTGGAAACGTTTTCAATTTAATTGAGGTCAGAGTGCTGCTGTTCCTTAAAAAAATAAATCTTTTCATTAAGATATTTAAAATTCAGTTTATTTATAAAATGTAGCAGGTTGTTAGTCTGAAGGTCAAACATTTTTCTGTCACATGTAGTTGGGCACTGGTAGCTGATGTATCCAGAAGAAATTGCACCAGTGGGTTATTTAAGTGGGTTATTTGTTCAAATATGATCTATCATGGTTGATCTAAAAGGAATGCATTTATTTGGACATGTAAGGCTACAAATCAATTATTATATAATAATCTCTTGTAATGTTGTTGTAATGTAGCAGAACGTTTAGAGAGCAAATCTAAATTCAAGTCACACTCAATAACTTCCTCAGAACTAACATGTAATGGCAATACTTCGGCAGTCTCTGACAGGGCTGAACTGCTTGCAGCAGGGAGATGATGAACTCCAGTAACAGTAAAATGTGCACTACCTCCAGGGGAGTCAATAACAATATATTCAGTAGTCTGGTAGCGAAGCAACATTAACAAGGCAAGCCTCTGTGTAGAGCCTTTGACACAGTCATACTGCACCTTGTTGTTTTCCTGTCAATGCCAAAGACATGTAGTAATCCAAATTTATGTCCACATGATTGACCTGGTTAGGCAAGTTTCAGTAAGGACAAAAATTCTCTTATGTCAACAAAATGCAATTTTTGGAATTGTAAGGGGCTTCTTATGTTTAGATGTAATATAGCTCACTGAACTGTACTGAGAGGTCATTTCAGTGGAGATGTGTTCTCTCTCTCGGGAGGCTGTGTATTGATCATTGAAAGATTATTTAATTTAACTATAGATAAGGTGGGTCAGAAGCTAGAGCGGATCAGGGTAGATGAGGATTCCTCCATTCTGCATGTCAAAGTATCCTTGAGTAAGGTCCTGGATCTATCAGAGTCGTGACTGGGTGAATGAGGCTTGTAGTAAAAAGTACTGTTAAACTAGGAAAAGTGCTAAAGAAGTACCAGTCCACTCATCTGGATTAATAACTACCTAACAGCATTTCACTTCAGTAATTTTGCAGGAACACTCATATCAGTTGCCTTTCTTCTGATATGCAGCCTTCTTCAGTGGCCAGCTGTATGGACAGTATGAGTCCTGCTAGCTTCCTTTTATTCCCCTTTTCCCGCCAACTGGTACTCAGCTGTATGAGACACTTTTCATATTTACAGCTAAATCAACAAGTAGGTCTGAGAGACCATTACCTGACCATGAGATGAGAAGCTTCTTCCTCCCACACGCTGAAGACATGCATGTAAGGTTATTTGGTGACTCTAAATTGGCTACATATGTGAGGTTGATGGAGTGAAATGTATAGAATAAAAGTGCTATATGAATGTATGCTTAAAGTTCTCTGAGGGGTCAGTAAGATGACAAAAGCATTGTATATATGTGGATATTACATAGCTCAACAGCCAGTATTGCTGCCTCTCTGTACTCATTAGCACACTGACAGCATTTCCATGTACTGAATATCTTAAAGAACTCTGCTAACCTTGCCCTTGCTACTTGACATCCCACTGTCCATTTGCATATGTGCAAGAAATTAAGCATTTCATCATCTATGCAGATGCTTTCTGCAACTCACGTAGGCACACTGTTGCATTCCTTTTGACTTCCATCCTCTGCTCGAGTCTCCAGACTGGCTCTGTTTCTGTGTCAGGTTACACGGCTGTCTGAACAGTGCATTTTTACAATTCCCTCTGCACACTGATGCTTTGTGTTAACATTAGTGATGGTCACCCCAGCTGTTTGTTGAAATGGCAGGAACAAGAGCCTGGCCTTGTTTAAACTACACTTGCTGATACCATCATTGTGCTTGAGACATCACTACAGGAAAAAGAATCATAACCATCAGAGATTTTTAGTAACACTGGGTGAGAGGCCTCTGGTCTGGTATACTCAACCACATACATAAGCTACAACATTAAAACTTAATCTGGCACAACCCCCCCATTCCCAAGAAAACAGATTTAACCTGGTAGGGCATGGACAAAGGACCTATGGGGGTGTCCTGTGAAGTTCTAGGATATTGGTTTGCGGGTTCTGCAGCTGGGTCGTACTCTTAGCGTGGGGGATTTTGCTTGGTCTTTAGAAGATTTGATGTCCATTAAATGGCAGAACCTAAAGTTTACCAGGAGAAGGTTATAATGTAATGAGATCATTAGCATTATTAACTTCACCTGTCAGTGCTGATAATATTTTGGCCAGTATAATTTTTAAACTGTTCTTTAAAGTGCTGCAGGACAGTCTTTTACAAAGAGTATGCCAGAGGCTAAAAAAAAAAATTTGTGACACAGAAATGGTGTTTTTGAAGGTGAGCTTAGGAAGAAAAAACCCCAAACCTTTTTGTAGCTTTTCGTAGTTTTTAAATAAAGAGAAAAAGCTACAGGCTGGGAGCAGGCGAGAACTGCAGTACACTACACACAACGCAGATCAGTTACAAAAATGAAAAGGGTTTTTTTGGTTAAGATATAGGCCAGTCATAGGACCAACAAATCATGTTTACAGGATGAGAGCAAAAGAAGTGAGCAGCTGTACTTTTAATGAACAATACTAATGGATGTATTGTGAAGTCACTGAAGTTATGGTTCCTTGAGCTAAAGACATTATGCAGCTGGTGGGCTGTGAAATGCCAGACGTGTCCCTCTAGCTTGTGTTGAAAAATGGTAGTAGCCAATATCCCAGAGGCCGAGAGGCCTTGAATATTCAGCAGTATGTTTTTATTAGTATCAATTATCATGTGTCAAAAAGAAGTCAACAGTAACAGCTCAGCAGAGTAAGAGAAAATTTACTTTAGTACTTCAACAATGTTAGCTGTTGGAAAC
Organism: Astatotilapia calliptera; assembly: GCF_964374335.1. Taxonomy (NCBI): domain Eukaryota; kingdom Metazoa; phylum Chordata; class Actinopteri; order Cichliformes; family Cichlidae; genus Astatotilapia; species Astatotilapia calliptera. Next base: position 14,176,377 of record NC_137440.1, on the reverse strand, counting down.
CAAAAAAAGGCCTTATTTTTATTATTTTAAATCCAAAATTTTCCGCATATGGGATAAAACATGGCCGAATGAATATACCCAAACCAACAGTGTGTGATTTTGCACCACGACTGTCATTTCACCACCACGTCCATGACATGACGCCTGGCGCGAACAGTAAGGAGTCTTTAGGGATGTTTACGGCTGTCGCTACGTGTTATTCAGTCATTTAGATTTTTCATGCAAAGCTGATTTTGTATGGGATGTTTTGTTGTTTTGTTATTTATAGGACCAGTACAACACAACCTATCGTAAAGAAGACAAAGAGGCAGTAGACATTGTTCATTGTGATTAAATAAGTGGAAATACACTGAGGAACGATTTTAGAACAGTCCATTATCCTTTTCAGGGTCGCGGGGGGTGCTGGAGCCAATCCCAGCTGTCATAGGGCGAGAGGCGGGGTACACCCTGGACAGGTCGCCAGTCTGTCGCAAGGCCAACACACAAGGACAGACAACCATTCATACTCACATTCACTCACAGATTCACACCTAGTGGCAATTTGGATTATCCAATTAACCTATCCCCACAAACTGCATGTCTTTGGACGGTGGGAGGAAGCCGGAGTACCCGGAGGGAACCCACGCAGACACGGGGAGAACATGCAAACTCCACACAGAAAGACCCTGGCCTGATGGTGGAATTGAACTCAGGACCTTCTTGCTGTGTGGCAACAGTGCTAACCACCGTGCTGCCGTGCTGCCCATTTTAGAACAGTTTCACAACTAATTTTGTTTACCTGGGACATAATGGATCTTTCTTTGATCTTATTAGATGCTATCACACTGGAAAATTATTTTAAATACCTAAACAAAATCAATCAACAAATTAAGGATTTTCTTTATGCACAAGCAAACTGAATGTTGCAGAAGATGCAGCAGACATTTTCATGAATTCAGTAGTTTAGTTTATTAAGATCCCCGTTAGCTCCTGCAATAGCAGTACCTACTCTTCCTGGAGTGTGACGAAATTTAATAAAAAAAAAAAATTTCATACAAAAAAGACGTACTACATTAAAAGAAAAAAAAAGGCTCAAAAACAAGAGAACACCACAATTAAAACCAATAGCTCCACATTAAATATCTGTAAGAATCACAACTCACTTTTGCTTTTTAAATGATCAACTGACCAACATGCTCATCACACAGATGTCTGAAACCTAACAAAAAATAACCAATTCTACTGACTATTCCCGTGTAATTGTAATTTTTATATATATATATATATATATATATATATATAGTTTCAATTTTTTGCAAAAAGTTGTGTTAATTCCTAAGATCAAGAATAGTCCTCAGAGTAGTCATTTGAGGATGACTATTCTATCCAGTCTGTACTTTGGAGTCAGACGTATAAATATGTTTAAAATTTAAATGATAAAAGCTCCTTCTAGGATAATGCTGATTGTTTGTTGTTGTGAAACTAAACCAAACCAAACTAAACAAGGAGCTAAACTTAAGTTACATAAGATTATTTACTCAATTGTACAGTAACTCCTAACATAACTCTTGCATATGTGTCTCTGATTTCTAGGAGTTGGTCAGTTAGCTTGATGCTAACACCTAATGAAAGTACAAATCTAAGACTAGTCATGAAATTTAGTTAATAATGTTAAATATTAAATCATCAAAAATACTTACTTCAGGTAATTCTAAAGCTAATGTTGAAATAGCATAAAGAAAAAAAAGGATGGATTTTTGCTTACCAAAGAGGATTATAAACATCAACTACACTACAGATATTTAATATTATTAGCATACGTGTAACCTTTTCAGATGACTGATCATCAGGCTTATAGTGTCCACTTGGCAAAAAAAATCAAATGACCGCACTTTGTGGATAACATTGTATCTCAGTTTAAGCACACCCCAATTAAAGCTCCCAGCCTTGCGTTGGACATGCAGTAAGCCTGTATGTCTACTAAATTCAGCCGTCACTTTCATTTTAAATTTTTCTTTCTGTGGCCATAAAAAAATATTCTCAGTTGGATTTTTTACAAATCCCAATTTAAATCTGAGGGATTATTTAAAGTTGTTATTTGTGAAACAAAACCTGGAAGTCCTAGTTTTTAAAGGCTCTGGTTTATTTTGCTGTAGTCTTTGAAATCTACGCATTACTTTCATGATTTAAATGTTCTCCCCGTGCCGAGTGCAGCAGGATCAATCCATTTTGCTCCCTGACACTGGCAGTCATCCAGGGCTTCACAGAAAGCAACAAAGTGACCTGCCTAACTTTCATTTGCATTTATTATGTGGATGAGGAAGTGCTGCTAACAAGTGCAAAAAAGCTTGTTTGTATACGCTTCCTCTTCATCTCATCCTCCTTGATGTTTATTTCTCAGATCAGTGCTGCTGACTGGGGACAAGCTGAAACAACATATAACCTCTATGAGGTTCTTTTCAAGGTTCACAAGGTAAGTTATGAGAAGGATGCTGTGATGTGCATCAGGGCTGTTCAAATTTTGATCACCTCTTTGCTCTCTTTAAAGATGTCAGTTTTCCTCTTTGAGCATGTCGTATAGTGATTCAGGGAGCTGTCTAACCAAGGCATGTACACAGAGAAGGTTCATCTGTTTAATCTGCGAATATAGAGAAATACTAGTGATTCCTTCTACTTACATCAGCTGTAGAAAGTGAAATAACAGCGTACCTTTCCCCCAGTATGTAGTAATTACAAGCTTGCATTACAGCTGTGGATGGCAGAGGACTGCTGGCTCCAGGCAAGGCTCTACTTGGGACTGGAGCATTCTCCTGAGCAGGACACGGAGTCTCTGTGCTTCAGTATTCTGGTCGGCCACGGCCAGAGCCACACCTTCAGGGTAGAGCTGGCCACTGACCTGGCTATCTGGGAGAAGTCCTTCCAAAGGGCGGTCTTCTTGGAAGTGCAGCGAATACAAGTGAGTACTTTCATATAAAATGATCTCGGACCCTTTTTGGGTATTTTCTGTTTGAATATTAGTTCGAATGGAGTGCCTCTAAAATAAAGCACCTTTTTCTCAACTCAAAGGAGGAACGCGAAGTATTGAATGTTTGTGGAAATTAAGACCACAGCACAACTCTGTGTTTCCGTTGGGCTTTAGAGCCAGAAGGAAGATAAATAGCATCAATAATCTTGGATGATGACTAAAATGTACTCTTCCAAATGCAAACATGACAGTCTGAAAATGGAGCTTTATAATCCTTTAATACCAGTATTATTGCATAGGAACATTACAGCACAATTGCATTTGTGTGTAATATTCCTGTACAATCGTGCACTGGTCCATTTAACATAACAGAACAGCACAAAAATGTTAACATAAAATTTGAAAGCCATTTAAATCCTTCTGTAACACCTATATGATATAGCTATGGTTATTGTCATTGCACCTTTTGTTTTGAGGAAGTGACTTGCATTCATCATTTACTTCCTGTATTTATTAAAACTGTGTATATTATATTTGATACATGAGTTTTTGAACACCTCTTAAAGAAGAAGAAAAATCTGTGTTGATTGGTTAGATGGAGACAATGAGCTGGAAAGGATGTGCAGCAGGTTAGGATGATTAAAGACAGAGATAGAAATGGATGGAGTTAAGTTAGTGGAGTGCAGAGAATTAGTAAGGTGGAAGCGAGGGTAGCTGTGTAAAGGAATGAAGTGTGGAAAGCCGTGTTTATCCAGGTGGCATACCTGTGATGGTATGAAGATGTCTTGAAGAGAGGATGTGGTGTTTTTTAAACTCGAGTGTTTAACACAATCTTGGACAAAAACTGGTTCACCCGAAAGACAAAACGCCAAAACACAGACTTAACAATGTGGTGTATGCTGTACAGTGCAGCGAGGAATGCTCAGACCTCTACATTGGAGAGACCAAACAGCCACTTCACAAGCACATGGCACAACACAGAAGAGCCACCTCCACAGGACAAGACTCAGCTGTCCATCTGCATCTTAAGGATAAAGGACACTCTTTCGAGGATGCCAATGTTCACATTTTGGACAGAGAGGACAGATGGTTTGAAAGAGGAGTGAAAGAAGCCATCTATGTCCACTGCGAGCGACCATCTTTGAACAGAGGCGGGGGTTTACGACACCAACTCTCTGCCATCTATAATCCAGTTTTGAGATCCCTTCCCAGACGCCTTAACGCCCACTCACATCCTGGGCCATCTAACCTCAGGAATTCGCATGATAAGGTGGGGCCAGGTTTCACAATGAACACACCCGAAACTCTGGCGGATTGGGACCCACACCCAGTTTCACACCTTGGCTCAGGTGATTAGAGGATCATCAGGGGGTCCATTTGTCCCTCTGTGGGGGGTCACTCCCACTAGGTTTATATCTGGGACTCTCCACCATTTGACCTTAGAACTGAAGAAACTTCTCGGATGAGAGGTGAAACGTCTTCAAGCAACTTAAAGAAGTCCAGACGCTTTTCTTTGCAAGCTCCTTTGACAATCTTGGAGAAACTGCCAGAAGAGTAGAAGAATGAGACCAATTTTCAAGAACAGGGTTGATGTGCAGAGCTGTAGTAACTAGAAAGAGATGAGGCTGATTAGCCATGAAGAGTTGTTGAAGCTAGGTTAAGTGACACTCGGTGACATGCGTTAGGGCTTCATGCTGAGAATGAACACTACAGCTGTGATGTTTGCTTGATGTTTGATGATGGAGAAGAATAGAGACGATCAGACAGAGTTGCACTGTGCCTTTGTAGATCTAGAGAAAAGCTCTCTGAACCCCTTTTGTTTGCAGTGGTGATGGACAGGTTAACAGATGAGACGAGACAGCGGTCTCTGTGGACTTTTACAGATGACACTCATGAAATCTGTAGTGAGAGTAGGAATAGAATACATGTGTGTGAATGAGAGGTAGGCAGGTGGAAAGGTGAACATGCAAAGTTGGATGAATTTAAATACCTGTATTCAACCAGCTGAAACTATAGACAGTGCACAGGAGAGGTCAAGAAGAGAGTGCAGGCTGGGTGGAGCAGTTGGAGACAAGTCTCTGGGATGATTTGTGACAGAAGCCTAGCAGTGAGTCTAACAGCAGAAGGAGAAGGCCGAGTTGAAGATGTTAGGATTTTCATTGGATGTGACCAGAATGGACTGGATTAGAAATGAGTACATCAGAGGGACAGGTCAGGCCGAGCAGTTTAGAGGCTGAGATGGTTTGGACATATGCAGAGGAGGGATAGAGGATATACTGGACAAAGGATGCCAAAGATGGGCCTGCCAGGTACACCACAGAAGATTCATGGCTGTAATGAAGGAGGACACGGTAGAGGGTTGGTGTGACACAGGAGGGATAGGGGTGAGATGGAGGCAGATGATCCACTGTGGCAACCTCTAAAGGGAGCAGGCAGAAGAGAACATTTGGAAGACGTCTAAATCAGTAAAACAATCAGTACTTTTCTGTGATATAAAAATCTAACACATTATCTCCCCACTGGTGAATTACAGGCAATTACAGGCGCGTCTTTTCTTTTGACTAAGGAAACCTTTGTTAATTCCAGTTTTGTTATGAATAACCATTACTTGAAATCTGTCAAAAATGTCATATTTGTAAGTTTTGGTTTTTTTTTAGTTTCTGTTTAAATATACAAAGACATTTACAAACAGTTATTTTAATAATAGAATTTCACCAACATGATTTGGTGTGTCGGGTTTGACGCGGTGAGCAGTTAAGAGTTTTCGTGGCACAGATAGTGCAAATAAAATTAGAGATTGGATTTGGGTCTGAGGGAATCATTATTCAGTCGTATGGCTACACCAGGCTTAACATGCCACAACATTTTTGAATTCTCTGGTTACAGCTCAGAAAAATGCCAGAGGCCTTACCTGCTTCAGATGAATTTGTCTGGCTTGCAAATGGGGCTTAACTGGTCCCCTGACAGTTCCATCCAGCCCATTCCTCCTCTCAGTTTGACAAACATGCACTGAGTTTCGTATCTTTCCCTTGATTTAGGGTATCAAATAGACCGAAATCCCTTATGGAGGCTGGTTGTCATCAAAGTCTGAAAAAGTTGGTCTTTTAGTTTGTGTCCAACGAGCTACATGATCGTTACACATCGCAGGGCTTGGTGAACAAATGACAGCTGGGACAAAAAGCTTTAAAGGTTTTTGAACTGTGATTTCTTCTGATAATAATAAATAAATGTTTCCTTAATTCTTGCTAGGAGCAACGCTTGAATTTATTTTCTGACACGAGCAGTTTCTCTCGTATTTCAGGCCTGCTTATATTAATCACAGTGGTGTCTGCCTATGCAGCTACCCTTGGAAACTATTGTGATGATTGTCAAACCAGCGAATCACTTGTCTAGTTGACAGATGTGTAAAACACTTCTTAATTATAATAACAGATCAGTTCATTTTTTTGGCAACTTACAAGTATATGGATGTAGAGCTCATTGTAATTTGCTGTCTAGGCCAGCTGCCAATAGTTTGACTGCAACTTAAAATTAATAATTAAAATACATTCAGTTTAAATGTTTCATCCTTAACATACATAACAAAATGTTACAGCATACAGCAGGAAAACTCAAACCTTACTGTTTCAGACAAAGTGATATCACACAAAAGGGGAAAAAAAGGCTCAACCAGAAATACTTTGGGTGTAGGACCTGACAATGAGTCACACGAATTCTTTGTAGTGCATTTGAGCTGGCGCTATATAATGCTGCATCTTGGACACCTCCCAATGTTCAGACAAACCTCCCAGTGAAAGACACTTTATTTTCAGTCTTTTTTTGTTTTCGTAGATTTTATTGGCCTGCATGTTAATTTAACACTGATGTTTAGGAGTTTAAAGCCATCGCCAGGCCACAGAAGCTCTGTGTTTTTGTGCTCGTTCTGTAGTGAAATACTTCAGGGGCAACTTTTGATTTTTCAAACACCTGCTGGTGTTTTGTCGTTCTCTTTGTGGTCGGCTCTGCTTCATCAGAGGGCAGATGTTTGGAGGTTATTTCTTTGATGCTGGCTAACTAATGCCAACTGTGAGCCGCACTTCATATTTAAAGTGGATTCACTGAATACTAAACCCAGATCCAGAGAAAGCTGCAGCTACCTCAGGTGAGGGCTGAGCGCATTTGGTATTTGGGCTGATTTAGCAGGGAAATAATGTGTTTGTGTTGCCCTGAATGCATTTCCATGTGCCTACCAAAAATATATATATATACACTGCGTGTGTGGCAATGATGGAGAGAGGGAGCTCTTTGATATTAAAATTGTGCCGCTTTCATTATCTGACTGGATATAACCCAACCCAAACAAACTCTAGGCCCAACTGCTTTTTAATAAATCTTCTTACCGTACCCCTAAAATACTACTTCCATAATCAACACTGTGTGTTAAGTTACCTCAATATTTTCAGAGAAATGCATATTTCACCATGTGTTACAAAAAAAAGGGGGAAATTGGATAAAATCAGGGCAAAAGAAGAATCTGCAAACCTGAAAAAAGAAACTACCTGCTGTAGATGAATAGTATCTAAAAGTCATGTTTTTAAGAAATAGAAAAAAATAGAGATACAGCTGACCCTTCAGTTACTGTTAAATTATGTTGCTGTCATGAAGCCATTCCTATGAAAGGTATGCCAAACACAACAAGTGGACTGAAAAAACAGCCGTGAGGAATCCTGATTTGGAATTTTTGGTTCAAAATTGTCTTTCACAGTGAATTTCCAAAGGTTTCATTTCTCAGCTTAATACCAACACAGTGAAATCACGCCTGGGTAAAAAAAACCAGAGTGGAAAGTCATGGATTGTCTCCCCCAGAGTCCAGACCTCAACATTACTGAAGCAGTGTGGGATCATTTTGAAGCAGAATGGAACAAAAGGCAGCCAGCATGTAACCAAAGAGAAGCTTTGAATGTCCTTTGAGAAGCCTAGAGAACTGTTCCTGAAGACTACTTCAAGATATGAACAATAAAGGTTTCGGGCTGTATTCTTCAACACAGTGTAAGGTATTGACTTTGAAAGGTTAGAACTGTACAAACTTTTTTCTCTCATTCTGTATTTCCACGCATCTTTCTACACCTATTTCACATTTTCCAAGCAAAATACAAAGAAATGAGGGGCGGTTCATGACTTTTGCACTTTGCACTTTTTTGTCAAGCTTGTTCCAAAAGTGAGTCAGTCCCCATTGTTAAAATGCCCTTTGAATAGTCACGATCTTTAACAATAAAAAGCATTAAACAGCTTCACAAAAAGGAGTGTCCCCAAAATGACGATCAGTTGAAGTATTGACATAAATTAGCAGATTAAATATTAAATAAATGTAGCTAACTAGTTATTACAATGCAGCTTCAAAAGAATCCTAATTTGCATGAGGGTGCAATTTAATGTTTGCTTCAGACTTTTGTACCTGAGATCAAAACACAACACAGAAAAGCAGAGATGGGCTTTTAGCTTTTATGTGACACCGTTTATATGCACTTATATTGTCTTTGTTTTTTGTTTTTTTTTGAAAAAAAAAAATCCTTTTAATGTTGGCTCCTTTTTCACATGAACAAAAGTAAGTTAATCAATGAAGGTCAAATGAATAAAAAGCAATTAAGCCTAATATTTGTTTCTTGTGATAAATGTGCTGAAGCCTAAAAACTCATTGATAAACCTGAAGTCTCAGTTCAGTATTGTTAGCGTGTTTCTCTTTTCCCTCAGTCTTTTCAGAAGCTAATGTGCTCAGTCGGGTTTTATCCGTTGATGGCCAGTTCAAGAACCTTCAGTTTTTATTTCTATTAAAAGCTTTGTGTTTAGGATTGTTGTTATGTAGGGAGAACAAGGGCCAGCCAATGAGACAGAGTTATTAACAGCCAGGGTAAACTAGAAGTGAATAGAGCCTGTTGCTGTCATTATGTGCTATGAATCAACACTGGGAAACAAACTAATCCATGTACCCGAGCAGCCGTAAGGGGCCATGATGGGACGTGATTTGCTAAACATTTCATGTTTCACACGTCTGCTTCTAAAGCAGAAAAGTGAAGCCAACCCAGTTCTTCATCAGTGTTACACTGATGTCAGTGACTCGGTCCCCACTGACCCCCATGTTAAAGCGCCCAAACTCATAAGACAGACAAACATGAATATTTTAACAGGATGAGCAAGTTATCAGTTTAGTTTTGTTTTTCCTATGAAGTAACTAAAGTTATGGTGTTATATGATTACCTGGCACTGAATCTACCAAGGAAGATCACTTTTTTAAAAATAAATAAAAATACTGAAATTAAGGTTCAACGTCCGATCCACAGGCCAGTCGGTGACACCCCATTGCCTGTCTTGGTTTCACACCTGTTTTAATCATGGCCACTTCTCGTCTTTCTCCTCACTTTGACTTTCTACCGCTACATTTTGGTAAATGCCAATCCAGCCTATGGATTCCTCCTTGCTGATAAGAGATTTGCATCTTGCAGCCTCGTCTCTGGGAGTCTGCTGCCCGTTCTTTTGTCTTGATCTTGTGATATTTTCACACCTGTGCTTTCTAGACTGAGAGTGACGTCCTTGACTGTCGTTTTGAAGTTCTTCTTCACAGCTCCAGGGATTTTTCTGTCATCAGCTGAAGTTGTTCGCTATGGGCAACCTGTCCTGTGTTTATTTCAGAGTCTAGCACTGGGTACCTTTTCCTTCAGATCTTCCCACACTGCTGTTCTTTATATATTGTTATGATTCTGTCTTTTTTGCTTTCAGACGAGCTGTGTTTCTGTCAGTCAGGTTTCTGGTCGTGTTGTATGCCTTTGGCTTTAGCTGCAAGAAACTCATCTGCTTGTTGTTTTTAACGAACTTTCACTATTTTGTGAAATAGTAAAATGCATGGAAATCAAAAGTTGATAGTTTCTCCTGTACTGTCATTTTTGTTTTGATTTTAAAATCAAAACAATAATAAACAGAGTATGAAATGCTTTTCACCTTTTGAGGGCACTTTAGTTTTGAAGTTAGATTTTTTTTTTTCTGATCAACACCCTGGTGTTAGTCAACCACATTATGTGTTAAAAAAAAAAAGTTTAAAAAAAAAAATCAGCACTGCTCATTTCTGCCAATTTAATGCTTCAGCAGTGAGAAGTTATTTAAAAGTGATGAAGTTCAGTGTGATTTTCACTTAGTCTTATTAAGAAACTAATTGCTTCTAAAACAGAACGACTAGCCAGCACTCCGTTTTCCATAAATGTTATTGTTACTTTCAGCGCATTTATCACAAGGAACCTAAAGAATTAGTCTTCACATCAATGAGCCATTAAATTGCCTCTTAAGCAAAAATGTTTAAAGTGGAAAGCTCTTGTGGAGAGGGCTTTGTTAAGAAATCTGTGGTTGTAGCTGTTTCATGTCCATCAAGAGGTCTAAACATAAATACTCCACAGACAGCTTAAGAAGCCAGGAGTCACCCAGGACGCTCTTCCCCTGTTTTCTCAGTTATGTTAACTTTCATAATTTAGTTTAATTGGCTTCTAATTTTTTATCCAGTCAGCACGTGCGAGACCACATAGATCCCAAAAACATTTGACGCAGCACTTTGCCTTTCAATTTATTATGCCAGCATCTTATTTGTGTCCGCTCTCTCTAGTTTGTTTCACTGTAGGATCTTTACATTACAATATAAAGCACTTTGATGCAACTGTCCTTGTGATTTGATGCTATATAAATCAAATTCAGCTAAATTCAATTGCTGCATAGCTTTGTGTAATGTCCTATGTAGACTTTCTAATAGTTGTAAGTCAGATGGCTCAAATGTGGCATGCTAACAAAATGGGAACAGAGGACTTTGTAACTTTACAATATTACTTTTGAGAACAGGGCACCTTATTGGCACCAGTTCTCTGGTAAGTGTGGATTGAGCTGCACGCTGTTGGTCTGTGAGCAGATTTCCCACTAAAGGATGTCTGATATTTTAGTCAGAAACAGACTCCATGAGAAGCACGCTGGAGGTCATTCTGAATGACTTTGGCAGAGCTCGTCTTCACAGAAATGAGCCGATATGGGTCCTGCTGCTGGGTTGGTGCCCTACTATAGCTCTATCTAGCTTTTTCTGTGTAATGGGGCATTTCCTCCACATGCTTTAGACTGTGCTGGGAGACACAGCAGACACCCCTTACAACAGCATGTATGCATTTGCCATCCAGGAGGAGTGGGGCTACCTGTGCAACCTGAATGGGCAGGAGATACCATCTCATGCTACTAGTAGTGACAAGGACGCCAGCAAAGATAGAGAAAAATCAGTCAGGAGGGATAAGCAGAGAGCAATGGTCTGTGGACACCACCTGCTAAACCCTTTCTGAAGGTTGTCTGGTTGTTGCCTCTCCAGTGCACACTGTCACTTTCTTTTGCAGCAAAGCCGGTGTAAAAGGAAGTGACAGCAATAGCTCATACTTGCATTATACTCAACCGTATGTCGAATAATTGCACGGTGCCAAATTTTTGGGTTGCATAAAAATTCACCGTTTGTAATGAACAAATTGTCTGACACTAAATTTTCTGGCGAATAACAGATGCTTTGGGTGTAAATATTAACAAATGAATGTGTGAGGGATATAAGGATATTCCTCTGGGATTTATAGCGGCTGGAATTGTTTGGCCATTGGCGTCTTTGTGTTGGAGTATTTTAATTGTGTGAACTGTGGCAGGATTCAGTGTGATATCTGGCAGCAGCGCTGCGAGAAATTTCCATCTTTTGACACATAATTCATTTTAAAGTTTGAATTATTTAGCCAGTACCTATTCTCTTTCTTTTCTGTTCTCTGCTTTGATGTTCGAGCTGAAAATGAAAACGTGGCTTTTCCTTTTTTCCTGCATATTTGCGTAATTTTCTTTGTGTAAATGTCCGCTCCTTAAAAGTCAACAGCTGTCAGCTTCATCTTCAATCATGAATTCAGAAAGCTTCTAAAATGGGAGAATGTTGATTGAATATTAATGCGTTTGATGAGAATCAACTTTCTGATAAATAATAAAGAATCCAAAAAAGCATCTTATGAGATGACCTGCATCTATGGATTCTACTGTGGCCACTTGAAATGTTTACTTCTAGTGGGTTAGAAGCTGTGGATGAATTTAAATGGAGACCTTTTTTTATATATTTGGTCTCAGGAAAAAGACAGAATCAGCAAAACTAAACAAATTTAAAATCGTTATGTGGAACAACCATCAACAGCAACGTGAGCACAAAAAACGATAAATGGCTTCTTCCTTGAATCATACACAACATTTATTAAATGTGAATTTCATTTCTGTAAATGTGGAACTTCAAATAAATCATGAAAAGCAGATAAAAGACCTGAACAGGGGAAATAACTTCAGTAATGGCACAGTGAAGATGATAGTCTCAGGCAACACAGAGAGGGAGAGAGGACCCAAAGAAATCTTGAGATGCTGCAAAAAGGTATGTGCAAAAAGGGTTTGATGGTGTTGATGAAAGTAAAATGCGAACAAAGTACAATAAAAACAGTCTTAGCCTATAATTTAAACCTTCACTAAAGCTTCTGCTTCACTAGAGAAATTGACAAAATATATAATAAAATCAGGAAAAAAAGGAAATGCTGAATTTTTATATTCTTTTTCACCATTCAAAGTTAGATTAATGGGGGTTTTTTTCCCACCGAGTCAGACATCGCCTCCTTTCCAGTAGTTAAATGGGGCACAACTGGGAAGTTAGGGCCTCCAGGTGTTAGTACAGTAGTTTTTACTTAACAGTACTGGGTGAAAATGGGCGGGTTTTTTTTCCTTTTCTTTACATCTTTTATGATTCTGAATTTTGGCTTCGGGGCCCCATCGGCAGGGATTCTAACAGCACTGACTGAAGTCACACTGAACTGGACCTCCAGAACTTTTTGGAATATTTTTCATGGACTTGCCCGATAATACATACTAATAATACCTCTGATGACATTCTGTTTCTTAGTTTCTTACTTAGCATTAATTAGCAAATTTGTGTGCTTTGTAGCCACACAGTTTATGATTACAGCTTGCTTGAATCCTAAAAGTCACACTTGGCAACTACTGGCTTCAAAAACATAACATAGCACTGACCAAGCTTTAAAATATCGAGTCCTCTTGCTAGGCCATTGCAAAAAGACTGACATCAGACTCATGTATTTGTAATATAACTTGCACACCTCGGTGACATGTGCTTGATCAGGATTTAGTAAGGCAAATAAATCAAAGAATGTCACTGAAGTTTAACACATTAAACCAGCCGTATGCTTCTGCTCATTATTGAAAAGGAAAACAGTATTAATATTTAATTCAAATCCATCCACTCATCTGTACTTTTTAAGATGGAAATTGAGCTGCGGCTCTGAAAACATTCCTCACGTCGCAGAAAAGGAACGCAGGATGGAACGAGGCCACTTGTTCGTTTTCGTTTTCACCACAGTATAAAGCCCCTTCTGTGAATCCGTTTGTGCCGCATTAAATTCACAACTGAATTATCCGAGGACTCGCAGATTTTTCCCCATTTGAACATTATTACTACAGTAATTCCCAGTTTCTTTAATTCCAGCCTCAGATTGAGGAAGGGGGAAAGAACATTTGATTCACCTACTGCAATAAGCACAATCACAAGCACAGATGTCGAGTTCCTTGCTTAAAGCCAAAATGCAGTCGCCTCTGCCTGTATCATTTAGTTTCTCATGGAACTTTAAAATCTTCCACACAGCCATGTCCATTATACTCGAGAATTAAAAAAGTATGGCACATGTCAGGTCAGACTTTTCATGAAACGGCCAGCGGTGCCTTTAATTCTTCTACATTCCCACCCTTTCACCTCTGAAGTGCGGCCAGCCAAAGATAAAGGCTAAAAACACTATGAAGCCTTAGGGCTTTGGTGCGTGGGGCCCTTAAGTAGGGACATTTATAAATATTACAAAGCAGAGCACCTGTCAGAAGCCATTTAAATCACACAGTCATAATCTAAAATCCTTTCCGGGTCACCATGGGAACCAGGCATAATTAAATGGCATCTTATTTCACTTTTGAACAGCAAACCAATCGTGGGTATAATACCAGCAAGCAGCATCTTTGACTCGACAATCTGAAAGTCTTGGGAAGCATGTATAATCCTTTTATGTCCGGAGAGCTCATGTGGTCACTGAGAGTTTAGAGTCATAATTCCACAGGACTCAATTACATTCTCCAGTTAATTCGGCAGATGCTAATTCCTAAGTCCAAATCACTGTAGAAAACCGTCTTACATAGAGCAGCAGCATAACATTTTTATTCTGCACAAGGGAAGCTAAAATTACTAATGTCTCTAGCAGTTGTGCTGCTGTTTGCCAATATTCCCTTTTGGGAATGCGATGTGGTTTCTGTATCAAAGAACACCCTGGTAGCTAGGGCTGTAGTGTCGGGATCAGCTGGTCTGTAGGTTGATATGCTGCTATTTTTCCTTACAGAGAAAAAAGTAATACTATTACTAGTGCATCTCATCGAATTAGAATATTGTTCAAATTTCAGATAAATATATGTCCCAAGATCACAACTCAATAATTGTTTGTTGCTCCTTTACCATGGATTACTGCAGCATGCCATGGAGGTGATCGACTTGAGGCACTGCTGAGCTACAGCTCATCTGTCTTTTTGGGTCGGGGTTTCCTTGTTGATGATGGACAGCAAACCATTTGGTAGTAGTTTTGGTGCTGAGAGCAAGTCCTGCTGGAAAAGGAAATCAGCATCTCTTTAAGGATTGTTAGCAGATGGGCGCACGAGGTGGTCTAAAATCTGTTATCACTCTGCTGTGTTGGATTTGATAAAACACCAGGAGAGGACGTGGCACACTGGGTAAATTTTACCCTGGACTTCAAACACCTTGGATTCTGAGCCTCTCCCCCGTTTATCCGGTCCATCCGGCAAAATTTTCCCTGAAAAGGTGAAACTTTGGACCACTGAGTTCCTTTCCTCCTTAGCCCAGGTAAGACACCAATGAGGTCTGTGATTCAGGAGTGGTGAAGTTAGTAACAGTGTAGCACCTTTCCCGAAGGCATCTGTGTTATGATGGCTCCTGATTTACGGACACCTGTATCAGTTGTAAAACTCTTCCTTGTTCTTGAACTTTTCTCAACTATCCTCTTAAGGCTGCAGTCATCCTTTTGTTTTTTGTTTTTTTTAAAACCACACTTCTCTCTTCCATTAATATGCTTCGATACAGCGCTCTGAGCAAGCCAGCCTTTTCAGCAATGACCTTCTGTGGCTTACTCTCCTTGTGAAGGATGTCGATTGTCATCTGGACAACTGTCTAGTCAGCAAGCTTACCCAAGATTGTGGTTTCATGTATTGAACAAGAAGCACTCAGAGCACAAACCCTCAGCCAAGGCAGGTCAGTCTCTGGGCAGTATTTGCTTTTTAAGATTATAATGTTGTATTTTATATTCATTGTCCTTCTTTTGTTCTTTTTAAACACAGAAGTTTGTAGCGCAGTAAAAAGTGTAAGGTGACATTCAGTTCTTTCTCTTTTATTTTTTTGGACGCACTTTTGTGCTGTTGAGTGTAATCCATTATTTTTAGCACATCTTTAAATAGACTTTATGTCAAAGAAGCCAGTGGTGTACTTGTATTTTGTTAAAATGGGTGGCCAAGGAGTTGAGTGTAGCAGCTGCTTGAAAACAGAAATTCCTCTCATCAGTGAGATCTTAAGGGACATGGGCACAGTTTGATACACTGTGTCGCATTGTTGGTCCAAAGATAACGAGTTTGATGGCTCTGAGTGGATTTTTAAATAATAAGAGTGCAGATTTTGGCACTCAGTGTGATAATTTGTTTTTATTATTACAAACAGAAACAATCAGTTTTGTTTCATCATTTATTTAACAAAACAAGTTTTTATTATGCATATTTTTTCTTCAGAATAAAAAGGTCTCCTGAGGGTTGTAACAATCCCATTATGTAAGTATTGTGTAATCCATTTGCTTAGATACTGAATGTGAATGAGTGTTGAATGGGCAGGATCTAAACTACGTCTTTGATGGTTGTCAGAGGCAAAGGTAATTTCAGATTTCTTAAGACTTTGTTTCCTCGTATTTTCATAATGACTGATTTCCCTGCTTCTCTAGGTGAAAACGTCATGGGTTTAATTAAAATAAACCCTCTCACTGCGTTAACCATATGTTAGCAAAATGAAAAGGGAACCCCGAGTTCTCAGAATGACCAGTCCCACCCCTACAATTTGCCATGAAAATATAGCTAGCTCACACTTTAAGTGCCTTTGTAGTGAAGCAAAGTTTTCTCTGTGGACCAACATATTTTGCAGCGAGACAGGACTCTATACTTTTCACAAAGCCTTGAGGAGTTGAGGGAACTCTTCCCTTTAATTTATTTCAAGTCAAAAGGCTTTAACTTGGAACAGTGTAAAGAAATATACATTTTGGGTCAATAAGTTTTTGCCTTGCATTTCTACCTAGCTGAAATAACCTGAAATTTGACCCTAACAATGTTGATTCACAGCATAATGGACCGATGGCATTAACCACAGCAGCTTTGCAGGCTTATATGCTACTCTTTGTTCAGTGTCACCTCACACAAACCATACGCTCTGGGGTGTTACTTCTGAAACCGGTATTAGCTGGATAAACCACAAAGATGAGATTCATTTTTTTATCTATACAAGCATTTCGAAATGGGTTACTTCAGTTTTACAACAGAATACTTTGAACAATATGAACAAAATTGGTGGTTTGGCAAATCTGTGAGCTCTCTGAGCTGCACATCATGTTGCACCCCTAAGCCTTTCAGAAGGCTGCATCTGGACCGGTCTTCAAAACACTGGATCAGACGCTTCCAAGTAGAAAAACCCAGTTCAGTGCTCATGGCAGCCACCATGTGCTATCAGTCACAAAGAAGGGAATAAATGTATGGCATCAGGCCTTCAGCATGTATGCTGGGGGGGTGGGGGCATAAAATCAACTGCTCCAACCCAACAATGTTTGTATTTAACACTTTTTTGCACTTTCCATGTTCACATGTGCACGATTGGAGAGAGCGCTGAGTTAAAGCACTCTTGTGACCCCAAACACGCTGTCATTGTAACAGGGAGAATCACTGAACAAAATATTTAATTCATGCGTTTGACTTTGCTGCTACAGTTAGAAGATCAGAGCACACGGAGCTCATGCGAGGCTCTGTGGGCGCTGCACTATCCAAACAGGCCAGACTGTAATGTCTTCAGGCACTGTGCATCGCACAAAAAATAAAAAGCCAACAATCGAACCGTGGGAGATACAGACTGGCTCGGTTAGAGGCGGTTCACTGTGCTTTATAGAATATCGCGCTTAAAATCAACTTTAAAAGATATTGTATTACGATAAAATAATATCGCACTGTGCTGTTTTAAAACAGGCATGTGTTGTTAAAATTTGTTAAAAATAAAATCAATGCAACTATTTATAAATATGTTTCTGATAAAAAATAAAAAAAAACCCTTACAGTTGTTAGAATTATAGCTTTGCAGCAGTAGCTCATCCCTGGAGGCCAGTGTAAATCTTGCATTTCTCAGGCCACCTTGAGTCAACCTTTCTACAAACATAAAGGTCAGAGACGTTATTAGAGGTTTAAGTAGAGGGAGATAAGAGATAACAAAACTTATCTTATCTCTTATGGTTTAAACAGCACATTTATTGGCCCCATGTGTACCTAAAGTGTTGATCTAGTGTTACGTTTAAGACTTTTCTGCCTACACCACTTTGTGAAAGCGAGCTATGGAAACTATCAGAGTTTAGGATTATTTCTGTGGCACTCTGGACTTGCAAAACAAAATTCTTTGGAAGCTTGGTTACTGTTCTGCCTTTTATAACTTAAATCGGATATTATAGTTGTAAGCTGCCCTAGAGCTCCCTCTAGTGGCTGCTTTGTAATATGGGTTCGGTTACTTTGGGAAAGGAAAAAATGAGAACGTGAAGAAGAAATAAAAGATGGCGGAAAGTGATACCGTAATGTTATCGTTCTAAGCTGATACGGACCTTAAAATGTTGTTGCCTTGGACAAGATATGTCTGTAAGTATGAGTGTCGATAAAATAATTATTCTTTTGTTTTGTGTAAAAATGGTACGATAATTTGTACATTTGAAAGTTTTATCTTGTTAGCTTGCAGTAAGAGGGTAACAAGCTAGTTTACAATGTTAGTTAGCTAATACAGTATTTTGTACTTTCAGTTTTACGATGGTCAAAGAGAAGGCAATGGTCAGAGGCCATTCTTCAATAAATCAGCGCAAAAAGGAAAATAAGTCTGGTTATTGGAGCATCGTTATCTCGCTGTCTAGCTGGTGAAACTAAGAGACTCAGGGCGAGGACAGCATAGTAAAAAGACATTAGCGCAGCGGGCACAACCACGAGGAGCTATTTTCAGCACATCAGTTATGAGTCTACGGTCAGGAAAGCAATATCAACTGGATCTTCCAGAAGAGTAAGAAACACCAGACCAAAGAGAAACAAAACAAGTGCACAACGCAGAGGATATGGAGAACAAGGATAATGCAAGCAACGCAGACACACAGGCGGAGTCTAGACGCTCGCGTACATCCAAGCGTTCATCCACAAGTTCTGCAGCACTTAAAGCACGAGCAAAAGCAGAGGCTGCACGTGCACAGCTGGCGTATTCAGAAAGAGAAGCAGCTATAATGAAACAAAAAACTGAACTTGAGGCAAATTTACATGTTTTGAGCTGTCAAAAGGCTGTTGCAGTTGCAGAAGCAGAGGTTGCAGTTTATGAAGAAGAGGAGGAGGGACTCTCAAAAAGTGAACTGCGCTATCCATTGGTGGGACCACCCGCCAGTCCAAAACAACGCACAGCAGAGTATGTACAAAAACACTCAGATATTTGCCTTGAAGGATTCAAATTAAAAGTAGATCCACTTGCCTGTCACAAAGCTGCGCGTGAACAATGCGAAATGGCTATGAATGCAGATATAGACAATGACTGCTCACACAGTGCTCAAAAGGCTAATGTTAAAGTGGAACTCCAAACACAACAGAGAGAGAGACTGGATTCCCCCAAACCTTATCCGTACAACACTCTTCAAACATCAACAGAGACACAGGGTGTCCAGGATATTACAAGGTACCTGACACGGAGGGAAATGTTAAGTACTGGACTTTTGCAGTTTGATGACCACCCAGAAAACTACTGGGCGTGGAAGGCATCATTTCAAAGTGCTATTAAAGACTTGCACGTTACAGCTCAAGAGGAGCTAGATTTAATGGTCAAATGGCTTGGAGTTGAGTCTGGTCACCAGGCCAAAAGAATCCGATCAGTCCATGTCTTTAATCCAGCTGCAGCTCTCAACCTTGTGTGGCAAAGACTCGAGGAATGTTATGGATCTCCAGAAGTGGTAGAAAATGCACTGTTAAAAAAGATTGAACAGTTTCCCAAACTAAACAACAGAGACAACACAAAGTTAAGAGAGCTGGGTGACGTTCTGCAGGAAATAGAATGTGCAAAAGATGGAGGATATCTACCAGGCCTCTCATATTTGGACACAGCTCGCGGAGTCAACCCCATTGTGGAAAAGTTACCATATGGACTGCAGGAAAAATGGATTGCAACAGGAGCAAAGTACAAAGAAGAACATAAAGTTGTTTTCCCCCCTTTCAGTGTCTTTTCAAAGTTTGTAAGACAACAAGCCAAAATAAGAAACGACCCAAGCTTTGTCATCACACCTCCTGCCGACACAAGCTTCAAGAAGGAGAAAAGCTTCAGAGGCAGTAACAGGCAAGTGATTAGTGTACACAAAACGGACATTCCTACAGACACTAGTTCACCTCAAAATAGTTACAGCAAGCCTATAGAAAGCCCTGACAAGGTATGCCCAATACATAAGAAGCCTCACCCTCTTAAAAGGTGCAAGAGTTTTAGAGCAAAGCCCATAGATGAGCGCAAGTCATTTTTAAAAGAGAACAGAATCTGTTTTAAATGCTGTGGCTCTACTCAACATTTAGCAAGGGACTGCAGGGCTCAAATAAAATGCATGGACTGTGGTAGCGACAGGCATTTAGCAGTGCTACATCCAGGTCCACCCCCTGCTCCAGCTGAGAGCTCTGGCGCTGATAAAGATGATGGCGGGGAGACACAGGATAGTGCAAATGCCTCAGTTGTTTCCAAATGCACAGAAGTCTGTGGTGATGAAGATAGCCCACATTCATGCTCAAAAATAAGTCCTGTGTTAGTCTATCCAGAAGGCGAAAAAGAACAGGCTAGAAAGATGTATGCAGTGCTTGATGAACAAAGTAACAAGTCACTAGCTAAGTCGCAGTTTTTTGAGCTCTTTAATATTAAGACACGCTCAGAGACTTACAAGCTCAGAACATGCTCAGGACTGTCAGATAATGTCGGCAGAACAGCAGTAAACTTCATGATTGAGTCAATGGATGGTAAAGTAAAGCTCCCACTCCCAAACCTGATTGAATGTGACATGATTCCAGACGACAGGAGAGAGATTCCCTCTCCACAAGTGGCCATGAAGTTCTCACACTTACAGAAGATAGCTGAAAAAGTACCTCCTGTAGAAGAACAAGTACCTATTCTGTTGCTTTTGGGAAGAGACATTATACAGGTACACAAAGTCAGAGAGAGAATCAATGGGCCACACAATACACCTTATGCACAGCGTTTGGATTTAGGCTGGGTTATAGTTGGAGAAGCCTGCATGGGGAAGACGCATAAGCCCCCTAGTGTGAGTGTTCTCAAAACACATATTCTCCAGAATGGCCGTGCTTCTTACCTCTGCCCATGTCCTAACATGTTTCAAATCAAAGACCAGTTAAACACCACACCTAACCCCAAAAAGGACAGGGGAAACACAAACACCAATCAACTGGGAGAAACTGTTTTTGACAGGACAAAAGATGATGACAAACCAGCACTGTCAGTAGAGGACAAAGACTTCATTGACATCATGGAGAAGGAGGTGTATCAAAATGAATGTAACAGCTGGGTGGCGCCTTTGCCATTCCGCTCTCCAAGACCAGAGCTTCCGAGTAACAGAGAGCAAGCATTCAAGCGCCTCCAATCTCTCAGAAAGACATTAGACCGGAACCCTGAAATGAAAAGACAATATATCGAATTCATTCAAAACATGCTGGACAATGACCATGCAGAAGTCGCTCCACCTTTGGACTCAAACAAAGAACACTGGTACTTGCCATCCTTCGGTGTGTACCACCCACAAAAACCTAATCAGCTGAGAGTAGTCTTTGACTCAAGTGCAGAATTTGAAGGACAGTCCCTTAACAAAGTCTTATTAAGTGGACCCGACCTAAATAACACACTGCTGGGTGTCCTTATGCGTTTTAGGAAAGAGCCTGTAGCATTTTCAGCTGATGTGCAACAAATGTTTTATTGTTTTGAAGTGAGAGAGGATCATAGGGATTATCTGAGATTCCTTTGGTATAAAGATAATGATCCCGACCAAGGTATTTGTGACTATAGAATGAGGGTTCATGTTTTTGGGAATAGCCCTTCCCCAGCTGTGGCTATTTATTGTATGAGGCGTGCTGCAGTCGAGGGAGAAGAAAAGCACGGACATGATGCAAAGCAGTTTGTAATGAGACATTTTTACGTTGATGATGGTCTCGCATCCACAGCAACAGTGGAAGAAGCTGTTGAGACACTCACAAGCGCTCAAAAGATGCTGGCACAGTCAAACTTAAGGCTACATAAAATAGCCTCTAATGACCACAAAGTAGTGGAAGCGTTTCCTGCTGCCGAGAGAGCCAAGGATCTAAAAGACTTGGATTTAGAGTTGGACGACATACCCCTGCAAAGGAGCTTGGGGGTACTGTGGAATCTTAAAAAGGACTGTTTTACCTTTCACGTCACCACTGAACAAAAGCCGTTCACCAGGAGAGGTGTCTTGGCCACTGTTAACAGTCTGTATGACCCGCTGGGTTTCGTGTCACCCATCACAGTGCAGGGAAAAGCTCTTCTCCGTGAATTGACCTCAGAGCAAAAGGACTGGGATGAATCACTTCCTGCAGAAAAAGAAGATGAATGGAGCAGATGGAGAAGCTCATTGAAGGATCTTGAGCGGCTTCAGATACCGAGGTGCTACCTCTCGTTCTCCCAGGCCATTGCTGTGAAAAAAGAACTGTGCATATTTTCAGATGCCTCCACCATGGCCATAGGAGCAGTGGCATATCTGAGAGCTATTGATGGTGAAGGTCAGTGGCACACAGGTTTCATCATGGGCAAGTCCAAAGTAGCCCCAAGACCCGCCCACACTGTTCCTAGATTGGAGTTATGTGCAGCAGTGTTAGCTGTAGAGATGTACGAACTCATTAGAGATGAGATTGACATTGAAGCAGACACTGTCAGATTTTTCACAGACAGTAAAATTGTTCTTGGTTACATACACAACAACACAAAGAGGTTCTACACTTACGTGGCTAACCGAGTGATTAGAATCAGAAAGACTACACATCCAGCACAGTGGTTTTACATAGCCACTAGTGACAATCCAGCAGACACAGCCACTAGACCAATTGCAGCTTCTGCATTGGCTTCTACAAACTGGTTTAGTGGTCCTTCCTTTTTGACACAACACGACATAGAGAAGTCTCACTGTGATAGTTTCACACTGATCGATCCTGACACAGATGCAGAGATCAGACCTGATATAACAAGTTTTGTTACCAAAGCCTCAGTAACACAGCTAGAGCCATGCCGTTTTGAAAGATTCTCTCATTGGATGAGATTGTGTCGCACTATTGCATCACTAAAGCGTGTGGCAGTATCATTCAGGAAAACAAACACAGAAGGTAAAGGCTGGAAGTGTTTCAGTGAAACTAACACCACAGATGAAGTGTCTAAAGCAGCAAAGTTCATCATTCACACAGTACAAAGTGAAACGTTCAAAGAAGAGTACAGATGCATAAAAGAAAATCTGCCACTTCCAAAACAAAGCTGTCTTCAAAGGTTAAATCCAGTTATTGA
Organism: Astatotilapia calliptera; assembly: GCF_964374335.1. Classification (NCBI taxonomy): domain Eukaryota; kingdom Metazoa; phylum Chordata; class Actinopteri; order Cichliformes; family Cichlidae; genus Astatotilapia; species Astatotilapia calliptera. The sequence goes on along the minus strand of NC_137440.1, from coordinate 14,153,467 downwards.
TGAAGATGGGCTCCTCAGACTAGGAGGTCGATTGGCACCTGCTAACCTAACAAAAGATGAGAAACATCCACTCATTATCCCAAATGCTCATCATATAGCCATCCTTCTTATTAGATACTATCATGAGAAGGTAGCGCATCAGGGGCGTCACCTAACAGAAGGAACGCTCAGAGGTGCTGGATTTTGGATTATTGGCAGTAAACGGCTCGTCTCTTCTGTTATTTACAAATGTGTTCTCTGTCGAAAGCTTCGAGGACGACTTCAGACCCAAAAGATGGCAGATTTACCTGTGGACAGGCTGACACCAACGCCACCGTTCACTAGTGTAGGACTGGATGTCTTTGGACCCTGGACGGTCACCACACGTCGCACCAGAGGAGGGAGTGCAGACAGTAAACGCTGGGCTGTGCTTTTCACCTGCATGTCCACGAGAGCTGTGCACATTGAGCTCATTGAAACAATGTCAACATCCAGCTTCATCAATGCGCTAAGGAGATTTTTCTGCATCCGTGGACCTGCTCAAATACTCAGATCTGATAGAGGTACAAATTTTGTTGGAGCATGCAATGAGTTGCAAATTGATCACAAGGACACAGAACTAAACTCATACCTGCAAGAGAAAGGATGCACATGGCTGTTTAATCCCCCACACTCGTCACACATGGGTGGCTCGTGGGAGAGACTTATTGGAGTAGCAAGGCGCATCCTAGATGGTATTCTGTTGAAAGCCGTACATGTCCAACTAACGCATGAAGTGTTAAGTACATTCATGGCAGAAGTAATGGCAATAATGAATGCAAGACCACTTGTACCAGTCTCAACAGATCCAGACAAACCAAACCTTCTCACTCCAGCAATGCTCCTTACACAAAAGGTCAATGCATTATCTGCACCAACAGGAAGCTTTGGACCGCCAGACCTCTACTCAAAGCAATGGAAGCAAGTACAGTGTTTGGCAGACTCTTTTTGGAAACAGTGGAAAAGTGAATATCTTTCAACACTACAGCAAAGGAGAAAATGGACTGATGATAAAACAAACATAAAAGTTGGTGATGTTGTGTTATTGAAAGATGCTCTCGCACACAGAAATGACTGGTCCATGGGAAAAGTTGTAAGAACATTTGAGAGCAAGGACAATAAGGTTCGAAAAGCAGAAGTAAAGACTGTGAAAGATGGAAATGAAAAAGTGTTTTTGAGACCCATCGCTGATATGGTTTTGCTTTTATCAAGTGATAAATAAGTGTTTGAAATAGCCCTAAACTGTTCAAAATGTTTATTAGAAAAGTTTGTTCTAGTGGCACAATTATATTGTACCAGGCGGGGAGTGTTCTGCCTTTTATAACTTAAATCGGATATTATAGTTGTAAGCTGCCCTAGAGCTCCCTCTAGTGGCTGCTTTGTAATATGGGTTCGGTTACTTTGGGAAAGGAAAAAATGAGAACGTGAAGAAGAAATAAAAGATGGCGGAAAGTGATACCGTAATGTTATCGTTCTAAGCTGATACGGACCTTAAAATGTTGTTGCCTTGGACAAGATATGTCTGTAAGTATGAGTGTCGATAAAATAATTATTCTTTTGTTTTGTGTAAAAATGGTACGATAATTTGTACATTTGAAAGTTTTATCTTGTTAGCTTGCAGTAAGAGGGTAACAAGCTAGTTTACAATGTTAGTTAGCTAATACAGTATTTTGTACTTTCAGTTTTACGATGGTCAAAGAGAAGGCAATGGTCAGAGGCCATTCTTCAATAAATCAGCGCAAAAAGGAAAATAAGTCTGGTTATTGGAGCATCGTTATCTCGCTGTCTAGCTGGTGAAACTAAGAGACTCAGGGCGAGGACAGCATAGTTACTGCTTTGCGTCTGTGGTTAGTCGGTTATTTGACATGACTGTGCTGCAAAGCTATTCAACGATGAAGGTAACAGTTTGATTGGCTGTTTACTGTTAAATTGAACCAGAGGACTGTTGAAAATACCATTTCAGAGGATGAGTCCTCAATGTCGATGTTATTTGTTGTGTACTGCTCATGTAGAACAAACCATTAGCTCCAAATTTAAGACCTGTTTTACAGGGTTTCTGTGCTGTGTTATCTGGAAATATTGTCTAATCTTGCGCATTAATCTCGAACAGATTCTATCTATATCCACGAAGACTGGCAGCAGCAAAAGAAATTAAAGAATGATTTAGCCTGCTGATTTCATCTTTACATACAAATATTTCTCATAAAAATAGAACTTTGTGCTGTGTAACCTTGTGTTATGTTCAGTTCTCAAACCTGGAGAAAGGCATCAGGCCAAGTCTGGCTCAGAAACGGGCACTGCAATGTTGAGAAAAAGATAATAGTCAGCCAGAGGCAGTTTTCAACCAACTCATGCAGATGTTATCTTTGCATTTTAAAAGCTTAAAAAAAAATCTACTTGTGAAAAGTATGTAATTACTGTCAAGAAATGTGAAGCTTGCGCTGTCTGCTTCTGTCTGAAATCAAGGATCCATTGTTTCAGAAGTAACTTGGACATAGAAATTGTAACTAAATAAGGAAGACGGCACTCACCAGGCAATTATTTGCATTGAAATAACGCATGCAGAGAACAGTGAATATTATATGCAGTAATCCAGAAGGGTCAATTACTGATCATTCATTCATGCATGTTAAAGATCCTGCTGTATGCAGCTGATAGTTGCCAAGTTTCAATAACATAATGGTCTAGTATATCATTATTATTATAAATAAGAATGTTAATGGCAGATGATTTGTGGGTGAAATGTGTCCTATTGAGTAGAGCCATACAAAGATTAAATTGTTAACTTGGCGGCGGGTGCTTAAGATGCAGGGCATTAATTTGATTGTCCAGGTTTCGTGTCCTCTATGCAGCCTGTGCTACATGATCGATGTGACCAGTACAGTAGGCTGACAAAGGGGTACACAAGCAAAGGGAAGACAGTCAGAAAGTTCTGTGAATGTTAATGTATTTTCTTGCATTCAACATCAAAAGGCATGGACACATTCGTACATTAACTGGCCGTGTTTTTCCAGCACAGAAGCAAACCCAAACTGCAGGACGGATGAAGAATAGACCTGATTTCATTCTCTCTTCTTTGCTTTAACAATATCCCGTTCCTCTGCTGTGCCAGACATTAGCTTCAAAGGGGAGCGATAATATGCAGGGGTGTTTGATGCTGCAGTCACACAGTCAGCTCTTTGCCAGCTAATGATTGGCTGAATCCACTCTTGATGTAACATCAGTGTCAATTGTCAAATTGCGAGTGACATTCAGGACAGCCTGAAATCCAGGCTAAACAACTAGACTGACACACATCTCTAACAATGCAATCTGATGTCAAACCGCTGATTGATGCCCAACATTTCTGCATGTATTTGAATGGCATTATGAATACAGGTAATCTCTCTTTGGCCGTTTGGACAGGGCATTGAAACACTTTATATACTCAATGCTTCTGACCAAGCTGAGGCTGCATGGGCAGTTTCCCTCCCTATTAGTATGAAACCAAACATAAATATGGTAATGTAGCATTTTTTCAGTCTTTAATGATGCAATTGTGGGACACTGTCCTTTGGGAAGCCAATGAAAGTGATGAAGGGTTTCAATTTGCCTGTGAATCTCTGTTCTCCAGCCAATTAGGCGAGCCTCCTGTGGTTTCTGAGGAGCACTCAGCAGAATCCAACGTATACTAACCTTCAAACTGACTGGATCAGGGCATTACATAAACACTGCTGATGGGTATGAGTACAGGGTATAACAGACAAAACTGCCCAGCGTGTGTCCTCTAACACATTTTTAATCTTTTGGTTATTTGGAGGTGATGAAACCCATCATGGCACCAATGGGGGTCTTTTAACTCAGGATTAGCAGTAAAGTTGTCATATTTCGGGCGATTGTGGCTCAAGTTGGGAGTTCGCCTTGTAATCGGAAGGTTGCCGGTTCGAGCCCCGGCTTGCACAGTCTCGGTCGTTGTGTCCTTCGGCAAGACACTTCACCCGTTGCCTACTGGTGGTGGTCAGAGGGCCCGCTGGCGCCAGTGTCCGGCAGCCTCGCCTCTGTCAGTGCGCCCCAGGGTGGCTGTGGCTACAATGTAGCTTTCCATCACCAGTGTGTGAATGGGTGGATGACTGGATATGTAAAGCACTTTGGGATCCTTAGGGACTAGTAAAGCGCTATATAAATACAGGCCATTTACCATTTACTATTTCACTTGTGCTGTATGGTATAAGCTGAAATATCACCAAGCATGTTAGAGTCATGGGTTATGCAGAACCTGTCTTGCTTTGGCCTGTCCACAAATACATGACTGTTTTGGTAAATATGGTGTTGAACAGGGTTTTTCAAAGGTTTTCTTTGGACATTGGCTGTTTGTTCCCTCATTTTCAGTCCACCTCTTGTACTTGACCATTTTTTGAGAAAAGTTTGTTTGTTTGTTTACTTGCCTGAGCTACTGAACCTCAAGCATAAAAAAGCAAAAACACAGTATTTTTCTCATTTCTTTACTTGACTATGCAAAAAAATGCCAACAATAACAGTTTGACAGGCACAAAATAGTAATTTTGCACCATCAGTGTTACTCCTAAAGCTCTATTAGCCGGAAACATGGCATATCTTGACATGATGTGAAGCGTTTCCTTAAAGAATGGCAGAAACTGGAAAAGTGGTCAGGCCTAAAAGAAACAAAACAAAAGAAACCCCAAAACATATGAACGACAGCAGATGAAGTTACGTCCCTAGGAAAAAATAAATAAATGGGAAAAGATAAAGCAAAGACCTGACACAGAATCTGTGAAATGCATCTGACCATTTACTTTTCACTGAAACTCATCAGAAATGCTTTAGTGTCGCTGTCAAGAAGGCTTTCTTAAGGAAAGGGAACAGGAAGAAAAAGGCGATGTATCCCAAATTACACAAGAAGTGGACTGAAAATCAGTGGCAACGGGAGTGATGCATCTAAATTTGAAATTTCGTGATTCAAACATCAGCATGTCTGAGGTCAAGAGAACAATACAACTCATTGTCTAGAAGGGGTAAAAAAACAAAACAAAAAACAACTTAAAGTTAAGTTTCCTTGCAGGTGATGAATATTGCAAACTGTGTTTCCCTGTAGGTGGTGCACTTGTCCTCTTTAAGTGCATTGTCTTTCATATTTTTTGTCTACCTGCTTCAAGAACTTTTCATCTGATCATAATTTCCACAATAATAACGGTAAAATTTTGGGGGACATTTTCTGTTGCCTGATATTAACCGATATCGGCCTGTTGACATAAACGATGTACAGCGGGGAGTTGACGACGTTTCTATATGGTCTCACGGCACTTTTATGTTGGCTGAATATTTAAAACATAAAGAGAGTTTGAAAGCAATAATTAAAAAAACCCAGAACAGCTGCACTGTATCAGCTGTTCAAATTTTACATTTGGGTAATGACCCAGGATTTGGCATTTCTGAATATTTTTATATTAAGCTATCAAGATAATCAAGTGTTACTTTAGGCACCTGATGTTGATGATAACTGATTTATACATTTTCTTTCTTAAAATCTTGTCAACTTGAGAAACATGTCACCGAGGATTTTCAAATTAACACTTTATGTGCAGCTACGACATTCAATACAGTCAAAGTGTTGGTGAATGTTACGAGTTACTTTCCTCAGTGTGGGGTTAAAAAAAAATGCTGCAGGTCACTGAAAAGTCTTTTTTAATGAGCATGAATTCTTAGAAAAATTTGTATTTTTGTTCTTAAAATATTTTTTGTTTACTTTCTGTTTGCAATTGCAGTGAAGTTTTACATGTTTATCTTCAGTTTGTGCATTTGCATGTTAACATTTGCTAATAAGCATCAAATAAAGCTAAGGCTTAATATCATTGAGTATATAGCCATAACCAATTAGTCATGAAAATCCACCCCCTTAACAGCCTTTATTGCAAATCCACTCATTGTTTAGATATGTTGTTCTAAAAGCCAACTAACCCAACCCGTTTCCCTTTTAAACAGTGGAAGTCTTTGAGAAGCAATAGGCAGTGACACATCACATAAGCAGCTTGACACCAGCCCATGTGCCTGGCTGTCGTCCAGCACGTGAAGTTCTTCTAGTCACTGATGTGTAGAGGGTGGGGTCAGTTCAGGGTGGATTCCATTTGTTTTGGTTACAATAGAAAACACCTGTCACCACCGCCTTAGCTCGGTAATTTATTTAACAGCTTCCTGTTAGAAGGCATGCAGCCATTGAATAAACAACTTCGTGTTCAGTTTCATATAATGTTAGAAAAGTTCATCTTGATTTAGTGTAAGTAGCAAATACATTTCATGCTCGTCAGCAAACATGGCAGTTTGTCCTGATGGTGTTCCAAATTCTCACAAGCTCAGACATTTTTAACATATCTGCTTGTGAGAACAGCTTGCGTCAACACAACCTGTTCTCCTCGATCTCTGTGTTGTACATTGTGTGAGGGCAGTAAACTGTGACATCTCTGTTAGGTGTGGTCACTTAAGTACACTTACCCTCACAGTGACACAGGGTGTGGTCAGATGTGAGCTAAACGTTGCCTCAGGCTGGAGCTGTTTGTGGTACGTATTTAGCACCTTTTCAGTGGTTAAGAAAGTGCATCTGCGTCCTTCACAGTCTTCGTTACCACCCTTCTTTTTCATCTCCTCGACACCCTTTATGATCAATTATGACAGACACAGCAGATCTTCACACTTGTGAGCGTTCCCTGTGTCCTGTGTTTTCTTTCCCTTCTACACACATGCTCCTACTTCTGTCAGACTTAAGGAGATTTTCTTTAAAAATATTTCATGTTGCTAATTCCCTCAGAAAAATCCTTTCCAATTAGTGAAGTGTAGTCACTGCTCACCGTGTCACAACAGAGTCTTACATTTGGTGACAGAAAGAACTTAGCAGCTGGCCTGCTACTGTGGGTTTCCTTTTTTCTTCATTTTTTCACCCCATTCCTTTCACAGCTGAATTCACGACACCACTAAAGACAGGGCGGTTGAGGTCTGTGAGCACAAAACACTTTCAGTAAAAGGACTGTACAGTCCCTTGCCACATTCTCTGCACACTGCACTGTATAATTAAAAACCACCATGCCCCTGCTGTCTGTGGACATAAAACGAAAATATAGCACAAATACAAAAATCAGAATACACTTCTTGCCATTCCAACTGAGTGGACCGCACAATCGAAAAATGAAGTCGTGAGGCAAGAGAAGCCTTTTGAGGCATAATGCTCCGCAGAGGCTGAAAAGCTTACACATCAGTGCTTTCAAAAGATTTGCGTGAAAAGAATTGGAAAACACATGCTTGTTTGTGTTCCAGCAGGAAAATGAATGTTAAAAATTTATACCTTTTAAAATAGATTTCCCGTGTCATGTGTCTTGACATTATCAGAACGCCGCACAGGATGCTGGGTGTGCCAACAGCTCAAGACCAAAATTAATAAATAAATACATTTCAAAAACAGATTTGCTCTTCTTATCAGATATTGCCAGCCTAACATGTCAGACTTTCACAAGAGCTCTACACATGGGAAATGCCTATGATGTATGACTGATGAAATATATAACCGTTTTATACTCACAATGAGTCCATCATACAATTAGAACATGCTGTTTGTATGAGGATCCAAATAACAGCAATGTTTCATTGGCGTACATCTGCTTGTTTTAACATTGTGAGTTTGAAAAAAGTCGATTAAATTACACTAAATGTATTTTTTCTCATACCCACATAATTCAAGGATCAAGAAAACCTTGCTTATAGTTCACTTTACTGCTGTAGACTCTTCACCTTACAGTATATACATTCAACGGCATAAATGTTTGTTAGGCATAACTGTTCAAATGCTTGTTACACAAATGAGCCAATCCATTGGCAGCAACTTGGTGTGTTTCTTTCAGAAACAGCTCATTTTCTGGGACTTTTCCCTACACAGCCATTCCTGTGTTTACAGAGAATGGTCCAAACAAACAAAAAGAGAAAAAAAGTCCCCCAAAAAGGAAATATCCAACAACCACTTGCTGCAACCCAGCCATGGTATGCAGAAGACCATCTAGGAATGAATAACACATCAAACTTTGAAGCAGATTGGCTGCAGCAGCAGAGGACCACACAAGGTGCCACTGCTGTTAGCTAAGAACAGGAAACCGAAGCTTCGATTCACACTGGCTCACCACAATTAGACAATAGAAGACTAGAAAAAGTAGTATAGTTAGTCAGTCATATAACTATAATCATATAGTTAGGGCTGGATCAGGTGTCCCTGAATCCTCCCTAATGTTGGGCATACACTGTGCAATTTTTGGATAATTTTTAGCCGATTTTTGAGTAGTGAGCCGTTTTGGTGATCGGCCCGAGTTTCGCCTTCATCGTGTATCGTGCATGGTGTAGTATACGTGGGGTAACGAGAAGCGATTAACACCTCACGACCAGCTCCCGATCATCAATCTTGGTCGTAAGAAAATCAAACCTGTTTGAAATCCTGTCGGCCGTCTTGAGGGTGTCACCGCAGCCTCTCACTCTGCGCACACGCAAACACAGAAATGAAAGTGAAGAGACGGAGCAGCACGGCAGTGCAGCATGTGATCTGGACACAAGTGATGGCGGCACAACTTTGGCAAGCTCATCTGAGCCTTTTCGATGTGGCCTCACAAAATTATCACGACCACAACAACCGTGAAAATAATTGGATGGACATTGCTACTCAATCACAGCTGCCTGATCAATGTTTTTCATTAGCAATTTTGCAAAGTTGATGGTGGTGGTGTGTGTGCGTCTGTGTGAGTGAAAGACAGAGGGAGAGCGAGCGACAGATTTTCTGTGTCCATAACATGAAGGTTACATGCACAGTGTGAGCACTCAGGTCGCATCAGAGCATCGGGCCGTATAGTGTGAGACCCTGCATCATGACCTACAAACGTCTAACCCCTGCGAGTCAATCGTGCAGTTTGAGTTTTGCTGAATGGAAAAAAACCCAAATTGCACAGTGTTTGCCCATCTTTAGTTATGATGCAATAGTTGTAGCCTTTTTGGGGATTCCCATGATGCATTGTGTATTTCTGCTTTAGTCACCTTTCTCACTCACTATGTGTTAATAGACCTCTCTGCATTGAATCATGCTTGTTATAAATCTCTGGCTCTCTTACACAGCATGTCTTTATCCTAGCCGCCCCTCCCTGAGCCTGGTTCTGCTGGAGGTTTCTTCCTGTTAAAAGGGAGTTTTTCCTTCCCACTGTTGCCAAAGTGCTTGCTCATAGGGCGTCATATGATTGCTGGGTTTTTCTCTGTCTGTATTATAGGGGTCTACCATATAAAGTGCCATGAGGCGACTGTTGTTGCGATTTGGCGCTGTAGAAGAAAAATGTTGAATGTTCCGATGAGTCTCGATTTCTGTTGCGGCAGGGTCAGAATTTGGATGCGGCCCATATCACAGGCACCAGATCTCAATCCAGTTGCACACATTGAGGTGTGGTGGAGCAGATTTGCTTCATGGAACATAAAAGTAAAAATTGTACTGACGTGATTGCTGTTGTCAGCTGACATCGAGAAAATAAAATTAAACTGAATCCATACTCTGAACTTTTATCAAATACTCTAACATTCTTGTACACATTTCTTACAGTGGACATTTTGGCATGTGACACTTGGGTGTAGTGAATGTCAGTGAATGCAACATTAACCTTGAACATGATCATTCTGGCACAGCTAAATGGAACACAGCCATTGCTAATTGGATTAGTTACACCTGTGCTTTTCAAAGCATAACAAATCAAAACAGCTGCTGGAAAGTAAAGCATACTTTGTGTTGTCATAAAAACAGTATAATGGAGGGTTTACACAGATGTATGGTGAATGCTAAGCAGGTTATTTATTTATCTATACTACAAATGTATTCAGGGTACTGCTGTGAATGCATGCAAGACTACCATTCCTCTCTGGGTTTGATGCAAGGCTGTGGATGCTAATGCAGAGTGGTACTAAGTACCTTTGTACAGCAATGTAATGCACAAAATGTGTCAGCCAGTTTGTTAATGGATGTCAATTCTCTCTCACCAGTCCAAAAGCTACATGTGCAGCAGCCAGGGGAATGTGCTGTGCTTCACCATAGATTTTGCATCAGGCTTCACCTGCTCTGAAAGCACTTCAAAGGTGACATTTTACCGAGTTCACAATTCTTGTTGGCATACTGCTTCAACTGTTCTTAGTTTTGAGATGACAGTTCAAAATCTCCTTACTGATGTTTGCTTAGGCTCTAATTGTAGCTATTTGAGGGGAAAAAAATGCTAAATTTAACATTTTGCACAAATTAATTTCTTCCATTAAGACCTTTATTTCTTCAAGAATAGTATGCTCTTATTAAAATGACAGTTTGAGTTTAATTTAGCAGCTCTGCACTGGTTAAAATCCATCATAAAATAACTTTAAAGATGGTCCGCTGTGTTTCCTCAACTGCACATTAAAATGACATTTCCTGATCATGCAGCCTGTTGTGCTCATTATTGAAACCCCTCTGCTGTGTTTTTTATCCTTCCCTTGTAGACAATACTGTGGCGATACAAGTTCTCTCAACTTAAAGGCTCCTCTGACGACGGGAAAACCAGGGTAAAGCTCCTTTTTAAGAATCCCGAAAGCAAGCAGATAGAAATGAAGGTAATAAAACATTTCTTGCCCCAATTTAATAAAATTAAATGTACTTGTTTAATTCTAGTTGGATTCTTTTACACTAGTTGTGACTCGAAGTGCGGGATTTCTAATTAGTCTCTGCCTCTGTAGCACCGTGCATAAATCAAATAGTCAAGATGTGATTAAACTGCAGACTTTTAGCTTTAAGTGGTTTAACTCAAATATTTTATTAACTGTTTAGGAGTTACGGCCATTTTTATACATGTGAAACTCTGAAAATGGGAGCCTAAGTAATTGGACAGACTTGTAAGGACTCAAGGATCCTTCTTCAATACTTGGATGAAAACTCTCTGAAGCCAGTGTCAGAAGTCTAGAACCCGTGAGCACAAACTGCTGTGTTTCCTGCAGCCACTTTTCGTCCGTCTAAAGGTTTTTTTTTTCAGAACCTTGCAGGTTCTTTTAGATGTTTTCTGACAAACTGTAATCTGGCCTTCTTGGTCTTGATTGTAGCCGGTGGTTTACACCTCTGTATTTACCTGAAAGTGTCTCTTGATTGCAGACTTTGACAAGAGTGAGAGCGCTCTTGTCATTCAGGTATTTCAGTGTTGCCAGTTGATTCCTTCGTTTTAACAGTGAACCAGATTGTTGATTTTTTTTTAAATGCATTATTGCCTTACATTTGTTAGACCTAAGCTGAATGACTGAACTTTAATCACATCAATCCACTCTAGTGAATTACCAGAAAAAAAAGTCATTGTCTAAATATGACCTGGCTGCATATAAATCATGCTGGAAGAAGCTAGTTACCCTGACATACACTGTTATCATTCTCTTGTGCAACTCCTAGTATTGTGACAGATGTGGAGAGTGCAGATAGCATCAGCCACAACTGCCAAATTAATTAATAAACCACAATTACCTGTTAACTTTTTTAAATACTGTGATTTGGATTGTGAACATAACGGACTAATCAGTGCGTCTCTTGTCCTTGACGTGTGCTTTTCAGGAGCTGGAGTTTGCTAATCTGACAGCCGTCCTCCACTGTATACATTCTTTTATCGCTGCCAAAGTGGCCTCCATGGACCCTCTCTTTATGTGCAGTCAAAGCTTCCTTGGAAATTACACGAACAGTTAAGAAGACACGTCCTCATCGTGATGTGCACCTGAGGCAAATCAGCAGTATTTTATGCACAGAGCCCATTGATATGTATATCTTGTTCTTGCTATTTTTGTATGGACTTCTGAAAAAGACATCTTTGTAAAAGACTCTTGAGGTGGGTAATGTCAGATCTACTGAAGGAAAGATGAGGTTTCACTTTTAGACAACTAGAGATATCCAGTGGGAAAAGATATACAGTTCTTCCATTCTTCTGTTTGCCCCCCCCCCATTTGATAATTATTCAGAGTGAAACTTAACACCTATGATAAAAAAATAAAAAGATGTAGCTGCCGCTGTGTTTAACAGAAAACCTAAAAATGAATTAAAAATAAAAGAAATTTCAGCTGGGTAAATGAAGCGGATATCGTCACAGGGGGATACAGGATTAAAACAGGCCTTTGACAGGGATATTTCCAACAATGATGAGAAAGCGTATTCTTTTTTTCTTGTTTTTTTTTTAAATCCCCCCAAACTTCCTGTGGTTTACCTAGTAATGTCATGTCTGAAAAGGTACCGCAAGCACCTTACAATAAAAAGCAAAAATAATAGCCTCCAAATAACCACCGAGTTGACTCGACAGCACTCTGATACGGGCCCAGACTAAAATTAAAGAAACTTCCCAAAGGCAGCGCTGGTGCCAGGCTTCAGTACTTCACTGGTTTGGAATAAATTGCAAGTTGTTTGTGTTACTGTTTCCATCTTTTGTATCAAATAAAAAGGCAAACGTCCAGAGTGTTGCATTTCTCTGGCAAACAACATTTTAAGCTTCACAGTATTGTTAGAGTCCTTTTTTTTTTTATTCTTTTTCTGAATCTCATCCTGATATGGTGAAAATACTGTGCATCTTCAACTTTCTGTAATGGTTTTAGTGTTAAATAACATGTTTGCTGTAGTTTCAATAAATCGCTTACAGAGTTCAACTTTGTCATCCAAGGCATGTTAAAGCTCCCTGTGGGTCTACATGTGTCTACTTTCACACTTTAGAATCTGCTAGCCCAGCTGCTGATTTCTGTCTTAATACTGCATTTGTGCGCCAAAAATACTTTTTCTGTCTTTTCCAAAAACAAAAAGAAAACGCTGCACAGGTAGCTGCGTTTTATTGGAAGAGCCTGTTCCACTACTTGTTTTCAACTGAACTGGGCTGCAGCACAGTCTCATTAAACTGAGTAGTTTAATTCTGTGAGTTAGTAACTTGGGTCTTTTCACCAAGAGGTCACTGATCAGAGAATACCAACAAGTACAAGGTCAACAGACAGCTGTTTACAAACTGTTCCTTTAGCCTGTGTCTCCTGGTCCTTGAACTTTAACTCGGTACAGTTGTCTTTGCTACCCACAATAAACCAGGGAATAGTAACCCAGACGTTTTTGTTTTGTTGGTTTTTCTTTCTTTTCTTGTTTATGTGAAGTTATCTGGAGTTCTCCAGCCAGCATATTAATTCATTAACGGGTTAATTGAATGATTTTTGTCATCTATGGGGCAGAGTTAATTATTCCCATTGTCCTTTTTGCTGTTCTGCTTCCACTGCTCAAACTGTCACACCACATCTCCAACTCCATACACATTGGTCGAAAGGTCACAAGCAGTTTGAACCCAACAGGATATGTTACTTGTGTGCCGTTGAAGAGAAAAGCTTGCACTGGCTTCTCACAGGTGAGTGATGACAGCACATGTACTTTTTTTCCCTTTCTTTGAAAAGAAAGAAAGAAAAAAAAGAACAGGTGGGGCCTGTCCTGGAGGCAATGCTGCGAGAGACTAAACCTTTCTATGTAGGTGTTCTTAGTCTAAAGTGGTTGAATTGAAGGCAGTTGGGCTTCTTTTAGTCTCTTTAAGGTTTTTCATCTCTTTTCCAAAAGGCCTTCAGTTTTCCACAGTGGTAGTCAGGACATGTCAGGTCATGTTTTTGTGCTGCTGCCCCACCCTTCCTTTTATGATAGTAAATAAACTGATTGTTGTTAGTGACTTTTGTGTTTTCATTGTGCATCATAACGACAAGGCTATGGGTGTGCTCTTGGGCATTTAGTTCCACAGTTCGCTTATTCTTAATTAACTGCAGGTGTGGCAAATATTTAATACATGTGGGCAGGATAATAATCATTTTTCTGTCATTTTCCTGGTACATCATCCTTGCCTCAATATTAACAACAGCCAGCAGCTACATTATAAAAACTAGCTTTCTGCTGCTGGAACGCAACTAGATATTCTTCTTTGTTGGAATTCCAAATATTGTGTCGTGTATGTATGACGTCTGTGTATTCCAGTTCAGTTGCAAGTGGATCATTATTTCATTTAACACTGCAGTGTTCAGTTTGATCATCAACGCAACGATCAACTTGAAATGCTGCATTCCTACGTAGGTTGTAGCAGCAGTCGCAGTGTGAGGACTTTCCCCAAATTTAATTAATAACCAATACAAAAGCCAACTTCCAAGATCTCCTACTACTGTGCTAGCACAGCAATGTAAAGACACGACAGGAAAGAAAATAAAATAGGTGGACAGATGCCTGTATGCAGGTTAAAGTGATTGTAACAAGGATAAAACACAATGTTGGAATGCCACATTACAGCTAGTTCTAGTGAAGTATTCCCATTTTTTTAACATGACACCCATTATGACACCTGTGTTGCAATATTTCATTCTAGCTAGCAAGACCTATAACAGCACAGGTTGTTCATGTAAATTTTTAAACAGATAGCCTCCAGGTAAGAAAATTCACAGTCAGCAAAACATCAAGCAGCAGAAAAAATTACAGTACATCCACAAAGTAAATTCCTTCTGTCAAAACCAGTTTTGTCCTTGAGAATTTCTGCAGTAACTCTGCACTTCCCACTGAGCATGTGCAGAGTAAGTAACAGTTAAACCCTTATATTCCAAGGCACAGAAGTGAGTGTTTAGGTTTGGGCCTCACAGTGTATGTCACACACTCATGTAATGATTCATACTTTTGGCCTGAGCTGGATTGACACAGATTGTTAGTTGATATTTTTTCCTGCGTTTTTAGATTATGGCAGTGATACCGGTGGTTGCGCTATACATTTTAAACCTGGTATCATATATTGTTTGATAAAATATTCAAAAGGACCCTATAATAAGAACTTTTAAAGGAGCAAATATTTATTATTTTTACTAACATACTACTAGATAATTACTAGAAAAAAAATCCAAGGTCCACACAGCAATCGATTAGATATTAACATCAAACTGTTTTAAACTGAATAAAATAAATAAATAATATTCGGTTTTACGAAGATGACACGAGAGATTTTCTATTATTATACAGAACTGAATGAAAAATGTACTTTCACTGGCCGTCTGTAACCTGTGGCTTGGGTAGGCTGCATACTGATGTATGCTGCTTCAGTTTTGACTGTCACCCTCTGTAAGTGTTTTATGTATACATGCAACTTACAGGTAAAAATAAACAAAAGGACTGAGTTTGTGCTTACTGCTGGACTTTTATTCTAAAAAGATGTGAAAGTGGAAACTGCAGAAAGCAACAGCGGTTAGAGATGGACCGTCAGTAAAACGGAATAAAAGATATTAAATGGGATATTTGCATGATAATACATCAGGCTATGGTGGAAGGAATGCACACGCTTCATCCTCTACAAGCTCTGATTTATTTAGTGAAAAGTTTGGGCTTAAACAGCTTGAAAGATAAAAGCAGCCACCGTGTTTAAAAAAAAAAAAAAAAAAAAAAAAAAGAAGAGGTGAGATGATCTCCAGCTCACTGCTGAAGTCACTAAACACATGTAGCGCCTCTACTCAGGACCAGTACACTCTCACTTCAAATAGAGACCCTAGACATCTTTCTAGGTTCAGGAGGAGGTTTTGTTTTGGAGACTCACAAAAGGAGTTGGCTTGGAAGTGAATAACTGGGACCTTTATTGCCTCAGTACCATTTATACACATATACAACACAATAACCCAAATTGCACGCTAATAGTGCATTTTTAAAGGTGAATACATGTAAAACAAAACAAAATAAAGACATTTAAATGGAAGATTTATACTGAACAGTATCAGAGCTCTTGGGAATGGATGAAACAGATTAAAGTGTTCCTGTTGTGAAGTTTGAATTGTCCAGTCTGAATTGTCCCTTAAAGTCGTTGAAAACCCAAACAGGTGTACTGTAGGGGAATTGTCAGTGTGCAAACCCTATTATCCGGGTAGGAAAAGTAGTGCATAGGGCTTATCTGTAATCCAGGGTTGCTTGAATCAGTTTCTCAGGCAAATCCCACAATCCGATCGCATGGCTGGCCACACCATTTCACGATCATCCAGGATCTCATTTGGGCTGTTCTCGCCGTCAGTGGTTCTCCAGAATCCTTCTAGTAGTTCAAAAAAACCAATCGGGATTTTCAGACACAAATAACTTGACAGACGTTATTCCCTTTGTGGTCAGAGTTCGGGGCCAAGATACTTTTTCCATGCGCTCCGACACGTACTTGACCGCCATCAGAGGGAAGATCTCACAGGAAGAGAGAGGTAATACTTCCTGCGCACTAGACGCAAGGTCGTCAGAACACAAGACTGCATCACAGCGCCCCCCTGTGACAATAACAGGCTATAGCCTTAGATTACAAAAAGGGATTTTGCAGCCCTGTATTTCACATGGGTTACACCCTCCCCCTTTGACCCAGCATGAGCCCCTTCATGCGTCACGCTGTGGTCTACAGATGAACTCTCATAGTCACCTATTGTATAAAGTGCTTGGTTAAAGCTCTCTATGAGGCTCTGCGCAAAGGAAATTAAGGGATTTCCCAACTCAGGATAATGGAAGCGCCTTGGTGGTCGACGTGTCCTTTCTGACTTACGAACATGGTCATTTTTTTCTCCACTGTCAACAGTTTCCTTATGCTCCAGAGCTACCTCAGGGGTTTGTGGGTTCAGATCAATGGTTTCCGTAGCTATAGGAGCCTCTACATCAATGGACGGTACATCAATGCTGTCTTCGGCCACAGCTGATTTTTGATTAGTCATAGTTGGTAAAGTTACATCGTCTTCAGTAGGGTGTTGCTCAGCCACAACATCTGGCTCCTCTCCTTCAGCTACTTCAGGAGGTACCCCTACAGGCTCTGCAGGCAGCAAAGGGGAGCTGCCTCTGCAAGGCTCATTCTGAGGCTGAGGGTTTACACAGTCTGCTGGCGTAGCTGGTATACAACTACCCTCCGGTACTGTTTTTCCGGTTTGCTGTCGTCTCTTCGGGATTTCAAACACCTGAACCAACTTTCCAGGAATGACAGAAGACTGCCTAGGATAGACAGGTGAGTCGTCTTCAGATTCTGATTGCTCCTCCAGTAACAGAGGCTGACTGCGCCTCGTTCTTGGCCTGCAACTCTTTGGCTTGACCTGGTCAACTTCCTCAGCTTCAGATAAGTCACCACAAGGGAGTAAGAGATCCCTGTGAAGAGTTCGAATAGGACCATCTCCATTCATAGGCTGTACAACATACACAGGTAGGTCTACCATCTTTTCCACCACTCTGTACATGGTTGACTCCCACTTATCTGCAAGTTTGTGTTTATTCCGAAGTCGCAGGTTCCGCACTAGTACTTGATCACCTTTCTCCAAAGTTGACTCCCTGACAGTTTTGTCAAAACGGCGTTTATTCCGTTCAGCAACCTTCTGAGAGTTTTTGGCAGCGATCTGATAGCTCTCTTGAAGGCGAGCCTTCAGAGCTCTCACATACTGAGAGTGAGATGTAGGAGAGCCATCTTTAACTGGCAGGCAGAATGCAATATCCACGGGAAGCCTCGGCTGGCGACCAAACATTAACTCGTATGGGCTAAACCCAGTGGTCTCGTTCTTGGTGCAATTATAGGCGTGAGTTAGTGGTTTCACATAATCGCGCCAATGAGTTTTCTCTTTGTCTTGTAGAGTTCCTAACATGCCAAGAAGAGTTCGGTTGAACCGTTCAACTGGGTTTCCCCGTGGATGATAAGGACTGGTGCGCACCTTCGTGATACCAGCTAGGGCACAGAGCTCTTTAATGAGTTGGGACTCAAAATCCCTGCCCTGATCACTAAGCAGGCGCTCAGGAAAACCATAATGCACCAGAAACTGCTCCCAAAGACACTTCGCAACTGTTGTAGCCTTTTGGTCTTTTGTTGGCATAGCAACAGCGTATTTGGTGAAATGATCAGTTATGACCAGAATGTCTTTGGTGTTGTGACTGTCAGGCTCCAAGGATAAATAGTCCATGCATACCAGTTCCATGGGACGGGTTGTTTGGATACTCACAAGAGGTGCTGCTCTTTCAGGAAGAGTCTTTCTTCTAACACAACGTCCGCAAGACTTAATCTTTCTCTCTACATCAGTTGCCATTTTAGGCCAATAAAATCTTGACCTAACCAAGTCGAGGGTTCTTTCAAAACCCATATGCCCCATGTCGTCATGAAGGCAAGTGAGAATGGTGGACCTTAAAGACTCAGGGACGACAAGCTGAAAGGTGACATTTTCACCTGATTTGCGGGTTCTGTAGAGGAGACCATTTTTCAGTTCCAAACGTTTCCACTCTTTGAGCATTAGTTTAAGCTCTAAGGATGCAGAGTTCGGATTGGAATTTGCTTCACCTCCATTTTCTAACATGTTGACCACATACCCAATAATTGGGTCAGACCTCTGATGTTGTTGGAGTTCTACCTCACTATAGGTAGGTATGACAGAACAACCTAATGTTCCATCATCTGCGTAGACGTCTGGCACCGCATCGGTATGTAGAGCAAGGGACTCTACCAAAGTGATAGAAGGTAGGCTATTGTCAGATTCACCTAAGAGATGACGGTGGCACAAGACACTGAATGTGTCAGCTGTCACATCTTGTCTGTTGGGAGATGAAGAGAGATGATGGGAAGCGAATTGTTTCATTCGCTCTTTTTCTTCAAGAGAAGCATAGTCATCATCCACAGTATCATGTGGCCGCCTAGAGAGGCCATCTGCATCTTGATTGCTCTTACCAGCACGATACTTAATATTAAAGTCGAAGGTGGAGAGAGCGGCCAACCAGCGATAGCTGGCAGCATCAAGCTTGGCTGACTTCAAAACATAGGTCAATGGGTTGTTGTCCGTTAAAACCGTGAATGTGTTCCCGTAGAGATAATCTTGGAACTTCTCTACAATGGACCACTTTAATGCAAGAAATTCCAGTTTATGAGCTGGATACCGCTTTTCACTGGGTGAAAGTCCTCTACTTGCGTAGGCAATAACCCTCACTTCACCATCCTGTTCTTGATACAAGGCTGCCCCTAACCCAGAGGTGCTCGCATCAGTATGGAGGACGTATGGTAATTTTGGGTTAGCATATCCAAGCACTGGAGCTGATGTCAGTTTCTCTATGATTACCTCAAAAGCTTCCTGACAAGCAGGTGTCCAACGGCTGGAAAGAGGCTCTTTAGGGTTCAAGTATCCGCTAGGACCGGGTGTCACCTTTCTGCCCTTCCTGTATGGTGGGTAGCCTTTGGTAAGATCATTCAGGGGTTTGACAATTTTTGAATAGTCCTTCACAAACCGTCGATAGTACCCTGCAAAGCCTAGGAAAGACTTGAGGTCACTGAGCGTCTGGGGTCTTGGCCAGGTTTTGAGAGCTCTGACCTTCTCAGGATCGGTCTCTACACCTTTGGTAGACACGATGTGTCCTAGGTATCGCACAGAACTTTGGAAGAAGGAGCACTTTTTGGGAGAAAGTTTCAACCCATATTCTCTCAGTTGCTGAAGGACACGTAGAAGCCTGGTTTCATGTTCCTCCAAAGTGCTGGAGAACACGATGATGTCATCTATGAACACCAGAACTTCTTTCAGATTGAGGCTGCCCATACACCGTTCCATTAAGCGCTGGAAGGTGCTGGGAGCGTTGGTGATCCCCTGGGGCATACGGTTAAACTCGTAAAATCCCAAGGGGCACACAAAAGCTGTCTTGGGCTTATCACATTCCTCCATCTCAATCTGGTAATAACCAGACTTGAGATCCATTACTGAAAACCATTTGGATCCAGCAAGGGCTGAGAAAGCCTCTTCAAGGTTTGGAAGTGCGTACGCATCTCGTATTGTTAACGCATTGAGCTTACGATAATCAATACAAAGACGGACCTCTCCATTCTTCTTTTTAACCACCACAATCGGTGAAGCATAAGGGGACTCTGATTCACGGATTACTCCTGCATCAAGGAGTGCTTGCAAGTGCTTCCTCACAGCTTCATAATCATTTGGGTGGATTGGCCTGGACTTTTGCTTAAAGGGTGCTTCTTCCTTTAAGTTTATGTGATGTTTCACTTTAGATACATGTCCAAGATCCAAATCATGCTGGGCAAAAACATCAGCATAGGCACTTAGACGCTGGGTAACCCTCTCTTTCCACTCCTGCGGGAGGGGAGAATTGCCAAAGTCAAATGTCAAATCTGGGTGAGCAGGTTCATCAACTGGCTGTGCAGTAACATTACAACATTTCACAGTGTCATCATTTTTGGTTGAAATGGGTGATTCGTCATATATCTTTGCAGGACTATGGAGCTCTGCAATGACACATCTAGAAGGCAGTGTTACGTCATGCTCAGTTTCATTTCTCACCCATATAGGTAACCTATGAGGATGCTTCTTGGGCAAAGTGACAAGACAGCACTCCACAAAAATTCCCCCTGGTAAGGTGGATGTCGTTGGCTGTTCAACAATGGCACATTCACCAGCACTGCTGGATCTGACACAGCCTTCAAGGAGGACCCTCCCTTGAGCTGGTACTACGTGTTGCACCTTGCCCTTAAGAGTTACAAAGCCATCGTTTCCGGCTAGGTTTATCTCTCTCCTGACCTTGAGTGTACGGAGGATCTGCCTGTAGCCATAGACCGACGACAAATCATTGGGATCTTTACCTTGACAATATTCGTCGTACAGAACATCAAGTGCATTTGTCCCAATCAGCACAGGCAAGTCACAGTTAGAGCGTAAGTCAGGTACTACTAAAGCAAGGCTAGAAACCTCAGGCTCAGTTTCAATAAAGCTTTTTGGAAACTTAAGGCTGATGGGTATGTATCCCAAGTAAGGAACATTTTGGCCACTAGCAGCCTCAACATCCAGGCCACTGATAGGCTGAATGGGATGTTCTGAAAGATTGGTGTTGTAAAATGAAGCGGACACTGTGGTCACTTGAGACCCAGTGTCAAGGAGACAACTGCAATTGACTCCCGACACGGTAACATTTGCTGTACATTTCTGTCCTACAAGTCCCTTGGGTAACCTAATCTGGGGTCGTGCTGCACGAGAGAGAGAAGATACTTTGCTCTGAGGTTCCGGTTTGGGACGTTCATGATTACTTTCAGTTCCTGGTAGTCCCTCCCCAGAAACTGATTTTAGTTTAAAGCTGACATATTCTGTTCCTCCCAGACTTGTAGTTTTTGGTTGAACTCCTTACGTTTCATTTCAACTAGTTCAGGGTTTGGTTCATTGCTGCAAGAGGGAGCAATATGACCATCCTCGCCGCACCTGAAGCAGTACCATGGGCGTGGCTTCTTAGTGGGCTTAGTCTCACTTGGGTCAGATTTCTCTTTAGGAAGAATCTTGAACTTAGGTTTGGTTTTCTTATTTGGCTTGTCAGAGTTCTGGCTTGAGCTGTCAATAGCTGATGCTCTCAGTGAAGCCACTTGGGCTTGTAGCTTTGCAAGTTTCCTTTCTAACTTATGTGCATCAAAAGGCACTAGCCTATCATTAACAGCTGATACGTCTGTATCATCAGTGACATACTCTCCTACTTCAAGGGAGTTCAAATGTGCCTTAGGTTTAGAAATGCCTAAGTGCTGTTTCATTCGGCTGGACTTTGCCGCTTGCCGGTCCTCCTCAGTACGTAGCATGAGGAGCAACTCTGGAAATGAAGGTGGCTTGTCCTTCTTCTGCTCAAGCTGCAAGGTTGTGATCAAGCTGTTGTTCCAGCAACCTCTACAAAACTGTTTAAGCAGTTGGCGATCTGAATCATTTGTAGTGATGCCACCTCTTTTAATGACTTTACTCAGGGTTATCTGCAACCGCTGTAAATAGGCAGAAGGCTTTTCACCTGAGTTCTGGTTTGTGCTCAGGAATTTGGCAAAAAGCTCATCCCCATCATCAACAGTACCATACGCTGAGTCAAGAAGGCTGAGATAGTCATGGGGAGAAGCGTTAGGACCAAGGTGCTTTACAATGTTAGCAGCTGGTGGAAGAAGGCTCTCAACTATTTTCCTTACCATATGTTTGTCAGATATGGTACAATCTATGAGGTGGAATTCAACATTGTTGCGCCACGTATCATAATCAGCTTCGAAAGTAGAGCAAGGGGTTTTCCCCGAGAAGGGCCTGAGCTTTGCATGACCTTGAGAAGGCATTTCATTGTTCTTAATGACATGCTCAACTACTACTCTCTGTACTTCAGGTGTAGTGAGCTGTTCAGGTGGTAAGTAGATAGTGGTTTTTCTGTGCGAGGGAGTCACTTCTACACTTGGAGAGGATGAGTGAGAGTCATGCTCAGGCAAGTGGGTTAAATCACTGCCCAGTTTAAGAGGACTTTGATGCTCTATGATGGCTGGTTCATCTTGGTCTGTGTCACTAGTGAGCTGCAGATTCTGATTAGGCACTGTTACATTTGGTCCAACTGCGGGATCACTCTCAGTGGACTTCTTCATTCTGGCCAGCTCATCTAGTAAAACCTTCTCAAAATCTGCACCACTCAGTTTAGCAAGCCCTTTCAGTTCAGTTAGGTAAGAATGGGTTAAACATGAACCCCTGTCTGCAGCATACAGCGCAGACAGAAGCTGGATATGATGGACAACACTTGGGTTACGGCTTTGTCTTTTGCAAGGCAAGCTATCCTTAAGGAACTGGACTGGTTCACCTGATTGGAACTCCACAATGGCTGTGTTTTTAAACTGTGCCTCTGTGCTAGTTACTTTGATTACTCTTCCAATAGAACCAAACTGCCCTAAGTAATCAATAACCTCATTGTCAACCTCATCGCCTGTTAACCCTCCTACTAGGACAGAGTTAGGTACTTTGACACCTTCACTTTGGATTACATCCATGTTGTCTTATTGCTCCAACCCAGAATGTCATGGACAATTGTAATGATTTGACCCAAAAGGCATGAAAGCACCAGTTGCTCAACTTCCAAAATAAAAGGAATTAAACCTCCTGGCTGGCTCGCCACGTTTTGTGTAGCGCCTCTACTCAGGACCAGTACACTCTCACTTCAAATAGAGACCCTAGACATCTTTCTAGGTTCAGGAGGAGGTTTTGTTTTGGAGACTCACAAAAGGAGTTGGCTTGGAAGTGAATAACTGGGACCTTTATTGCCTCAGTACCATTTATACACATATACAACACAATAACCCAAATTGCACGCTAATAGTGCATTTTTAAAGGTGAATACATGTAAAACAAAACAAAATAAAGACATTTAAATGGAAGATTTATACTGAACAGTATCAGAGCTCTTGGGAATGGATGAAACAGATTAAAGTGTTCCTGTTGTGAAGTTTGAATTGTCCAGTCTGAATTGTCCCTTAAAGTCGTTGAAAACCCAAACAGGTGTACTGTAGGGGAATTGTCAGTGTGCAAACCCTATTATCCGGGTAGGAAAAGTAGTGCATAGGGCTTATCTGTAATCCAGGGTTGCTTGAATCAGTTTCTCAGGCAAATCCCACAATCCGATCGCATGGCTGGCCACACCATTTCACGATCATCCAGGATCTCATTTGGGCTGTTCTCGCCGTCAGTGGTTCTCCAGAATCCTTCTAGTAGTTCAAAAAAACCAATCGGGATTTTCAGACACAAATAACTTGACAGACGTTATTCCCTTTGTGGTCAGAGTTCGGGGCCAAGATACTTTTTCCATGCGCTCCGACACGTACTTGACCGCCATCAGAGGGAAGATCTCACAGGAAGAGAGAGGTAATACTTCCTGCGCACTAGACGCAAGGTCGTCAGAACACAAGACTGCATCACAGCGCCCCCCTGTGACAATAACAGGCTATAGCCTTAGATTACAAAAAGGGATTTTGCAGCCCTGTATTTCACATGGGTTACACCCACAAACGGCATCACGGAGTTACATCAGCAACATGTCAAGCATGAATTTCTAGCACTGAGCTCAACTTTCAATGGGCCGTGACTCTCACAGTTGGCTCCACTTGCAGCATTGGAAACCGTGTGCTAACTGGAGTATTTGTGATGGAAAATTTTCTGGGAAATTTTGGAACTGCTGTCGTGACCTTTCTGTGTCACTGTTCCCTGCAGACGGAATATAAAACTGAAAATATACTCAGCAGGACGGAAGGAAAAAAGGAAGCAGGGCCGTATATCTGCCAAAAATGACTGCAGCTATTATTGTGTACTTTTTATTACAACAATAATGTTTCAGAAGAAAAAAAATAAATAAAAAGGTACTGACAAGCCCTCACATGTACGTAGATGACCTTAATATTGCGTTTCTGGAAGTCTGCTAGGTTGAATGTTGTTTAAGCAGCCAACACATTCAGCACAACAGCTTTGCATGGTATTTTAAAATATGGATTAAATGAATAGCATCATTGTAAAAATGTTTATGATATTAACAGCACGGATCTCTACTAAACTGCTAATTTTGGAAATTGAAACTCATTTTAGAGATCTTATTTAAATAAGTGGTTGTTATTGGGGTTCATATAGCCGAGTTTCACTTGCTTTTCTGTTTAAAGGTGCCCTGTGGAGCTGGCTTCATGAAAAAAGAGATGTGGATACATCCATTTATAATGGTTTAAACTATTTATCTTATATCTATATCCTCTTTCATGTTTAATTGGTGAGTTTATTAGTATATTAGGTTAGTAAATTAGTATAAGAAATAAATGATACAGAGTGCTCTACATTTTTAAAGTAAGTTGCAAACAGTTATTGGGCATTTTATCCATTGACTAATATAATCATATCTTTCTGCAAAAAGTGTAGTCACCCTCCAAAGTTTTTTAATTCAAAAATGTGCACTTCTTCATTTTTCACACCAAGAATGTAGAGACTGCCTCTGTGCACCACCACAATTGATTTTAAATCAAACAAAGATGTGGTTGAATTTTATTAATAAAAATTGAAAGAGGCTAAAAAGAAATCAGAAATTTGACTGACAAGGGGTTTCATGACAAGGCCTGTCACCCATTTCATGCCAAATAAAGTAGACTCTGTATCTGAAGTTGACTCGAGGTGTTGGATTTGCATTTGTACTTTTCAATTTAATTTTGAATATGAAGTCCAAAAAGAGGTCAGTACAAGGAAAGGAGGCTATCATTATCCCGAATAAAACAAAATAACCAGAGAGGGAGAGCAAAATCTTTATTAGTGGCCAAATCAAAAATCTTGTCTTCAAGAAAGAACGCAGTAAAAGGCCTGAAACATCACGGAAGTTAAGAAACAACTTCACAACATCTGGCCAAGCCAAGAAAAGAACACTCTCGGATATTATTGACAAGGTTTACAATGAAGAGATGCCTTCAAGAATGGAAATATAGAGAGTTTATAACAAGGTGCAAACCATTGCTTCCACTCAAGAACAGGAAGGCCAGAAAGATTTGTCATTAAACCTCTAAAAGAGTCTGCACAGTCCTGGAAAAATGCTGTAGACAAATAAAACCGCGGTTATCTTGTAGCAGAATGATGGGAGAGCAAGGAGCAAACCTGATTATGATCCACAGCATACCACCACATTATCTCTCAAACACAGTGTAGATACCGTTATGGCATGTGTATGCATGGCTATCAGTGGAAGCTGGTCACTGGTGTTTACTGATGATGTGACTACTGAAGCAGTGCAGGTGTATCCTCTCTGCTGAGATTCAACCAAACCATGCAAACCTGATTAGGAAGGCACTTCATGGTGCATGACCCAAAACAAACCCGAGTCTCTTGAGAAATGGGATACTGTTCAGCACCCAAGTCAGTGACCTGATCTCAACAAAATAGAACAACTTTTCAGTTATTATATACAAAACTGGTGGCAGGGAGACCCACAAAAAAGCAGCAACTGAAGGTCACTGCAGTAAAGGCCTGGCAGAGCATCTCAAGGGAGGAAACGTCAAACAGTCCCAGACTGCAAAAGATTTTCATAAATAATTAAAAATAATCCTTGTATTTAAAGTTCTATTAGTCAATTACTTTTGAGCAACGTCTCTAGCAGGAGAGTTTATCTTCACTTAAAATGAACACAAATCACTGAATTTTCAAGCCGTTTGTTACAAAAGATGTAAAAACAGAAAGAAAAGAAGAAAGGAGAAAAAAAATTTAAAAACACTTCAAGTGAGAACAAGAGAAACACCAAGTCTCTGAGTTACTCAAGTGTGAGCTGGTTTACTTAACCATGGCATTGGGCTCCCAGGTTTCTCAGTATACAAGTGCACGCTGCACCACAAACACAGCTCTCAGATCTTGGATTGTTGGTGACAGTAAGAATGGCATACTTTCATTGCCTTTGTCTTGTAATGATTTCCTGCATTTCTCTTCCAAGTTTTACAGCAGATGATGTCAAAACACTGACCGGTAAGTATATTTTTATTTGTGCATTTTATGTATTTGCTGAAACTGTCATGAAAAATATTGGATCATATATAAATATTAGATAAAATTCATGAATTGAACTGGAAGAACTGAAACGACTGATGTTCTTTTTGGGCACGGCTATAATGTACGTAATGGAATAAGAAAGCACATTTTATGCAGCTTTCAACTTCTTCAGCCTTACAATTAGAGTGAAACCTATAATCAACCAAGTATGATTTCAGGATAATTTCAGGATTTGGGGTATATGAAACCAGCTTCTTCTCACCCAGAAAATAGATTTCAGAATATAATTCATACTGCTCACTGGTGCAATACATTTATTATGAACCAGCCTGTGCAGAGATATTTTAGGCAGTGTCTCTAGTTATTACTGAGAACGAGGGTTAAATGATATCAGTATCAGGACATATTGTTACTTGGTACTGAAGTATAGTTCTTCAGATAAGAACACAGTGAACACTATCACTGGGTGGATAAATAGTCCTTGAGGGCTTCAGTGGATGCAAAGTAAATGGTGCTAAATTGTCAGGTCATTGTGCCCCAAAAGGCACCGCTAAGCCTGACCATGACTTGAGCTACATGGACTCTTTGGAATAACACAAGTTACTCAGAAATAGGTTCTTTGGTCTTTTAAGTGCCCTTAAATGAATTCTAAGGTCAGTGACTATGCAACAACATCAAAACATAGCTCTCAAGGATGGGATGCTACTTGGCCAGCATGGAGCTGGTTCAGTCCACGTTTCTATTATTTCCCCAGTCATCTCATTAAAAACCTCCATCCATACGTCTTTGTAACCTCTTATCTAATTCATTCGCTCAATGGACGAGAGGATTGACACCATCACAAGGCTAACCCAGAGATCCTTGAGAGGGAGCGTTCACACATCATCCCAAGAGTTTCATCTTGTTTTTACTTCTGAGAAATCATTTAAAGATTACTCCTCCCTTGGGGTCACTATCAGCTTTCTTTCACCAGAACTTTGTCTTCATGTAGCAAATTCTTTGTTGGTGCTGAAGTTGCTTTTCTCCCTCAGAGAAAAGAGCTGGATGTGTTGGATACAGTTGATCTGGTTAAATCAAAACTTTAGTAATGTGCCATGCACTGTCCTCTTAGAAGTTTCTATTCAAGCAATATCACAGTGCATGGCACGTTACTAAAGTTTTGATTTAACCAGATCTACTGTATCCAACACATTTTTCTTAAGAGAAAATTATTTTATTGTATTTTTTTCTTCAATTTTTTTCATGCACTGCTTAAATAAGTTGACTGGATACAGAAATATTTAGGATTCTGCACAGAGTCATTTACATTGTGGGCGACCGTGGCTCAGGGGGTTGGGAATCGCATCTGTAACCGGAAGGTCGCCGGTTCGATCCCTGGGCTCTCTGTCCTGGTCGTTGTGTCCTTGGGCAAGACACTTTACCCTACTTGCCTACTGGTGTTGGCCAGAGGGGCCGATGGCGCGATATGGCAGCCTCGCTTCTGTCAGTCTGCCCCAGGGCAGCTGTGGCTACAACTGTAGCTGCCTCCACCAGTGTGTGAATGTGAGAGTGAATGAATAGTGGTATTGTAAAGCGCTTTGGGTGCCTAGAAAAGCGCTATATAAATCCAATCCATTATTACATTAAAACAAACAATGTTTGTTCACAGTAAAGTTCAAGTGAACACTTTCACCTTTTGTTGCCTTATTTTAATCATTTAAAATCAAATGATTTAATGTGTATTTTAATATTTTGTTAATACCAACATTTTGAATGCTACGTTAATAATAAAAACTGCAAATACTGGACAAATTACTTGATTTAATATCCATCCATCCAGCTTCTGTTTGTCCTTTTAAGGGGCGCTGGAGCCTATCCCAGCTGTCTTAGGGCGAGAGGCAGGGTACACCCTGGACAGGTCGCCAGTCTGTCGCAGGGCTAACACTCACATTCCCACCTATGGGCAATTTAGTGTTTCCAATTAACCTATCCCCACTAACTGTCTTTGGGCTGTGGGAGGAGAGTACTGGGGGAGAACCCACGCAAACCACCAAATACCAGACAAATTACTTAATTTAATGTTCCAAAATGGCATCTATTTATTTTAAAGTAAGTTAGTTAAGTAAGTTAAGTATGTGAAAAGCAGTGAAAATTCACTTGTAACAACTAGAAATATCAACCTTTTTAAAAACACATGTGGATAGTTCTCAAGTTATCAATATTAAAATTTTGAAATATTAAAGTAAAGTACAGACTCAAATACCACATAATATTTAAAAAGTACTGTACATTAGTACAAAGCAGTGTGGCAGAAGTGAACAAAACAATTTGCTGTACTTTGTGGCTTGTGCTTTTATTATGTTTTTATTCTAATATGCATTTTATATTACCCCTGTGTATTAGTGGCATTGACCTGTGAGTATATTTGATACTTTGCTAAGGCCTTATAATACTCGTGTTACTTCTCTGTCTCTTATGTTAAGCACTTTGGTATAACGCTGGTTTTTAAATGTGCTCTTTAAATAAAGATTGTTGTTATTGTTGTTTAACTATATTTTGAAGACTGGCTGTAGCTTAACTACCTTCATATGTTGTTAGTGAGTCAAACAGTTTAGTTACTTTTTACTTGTGGTTGTTACTCAGATTACTATCGGTTTTGCACTGTAATAAGAAACTACAGATTTTCACTTGTACTTTACATTCCCCATCCTTGAAACCCCTTTGACCATTCCCCTTCCATTTTTTCTTTAATCCTGACCGCTGTGCAGGAACGCCCCGGTCATGCATTCGTCACTGAGCCACTTGAACTTTGTGCAGTGGAAAAGGACAAGTGTTGCTCGGTGCTTACGCAGCATTAACGTCATCGTGTTTTAATGCCCCAGATCTCTCCCAGAGATCTCCGTGTCTTTAGTCTGCTCACATAAATACATGATGCTTGAACAGTTTCACTGATAAACTGAAAATGAAACGTCACATGTGAATTGTCAATTTAATTATTGTTTTTGTTATTCCTTTTTCTAGTTTTAGTTCAAACAGTATATCTCCTTAGTCATGTTTTGGTGTTCAACTACTCCCAGTGTGAACTACTTTGTAGCATCTCAGAAACAAGTTACTTTGATCCATGTATATTTAATATCATCATTACAGAAAAAGAACATGATAGATGAAATGATATTTTTAAAATGTCTCATGCTGATCAAAAAATACATTTTCCAGCTTCATCCATCAAAGAATTACTTATTTCATCACATCAAGAAAGCCTTTATGATGTAGATGAAGACTTACTCGACGTCAGGCAACGGTAATACGCCTCAGTTTTACCTCAAATAATCTGTGCAGAAAAGGATCAAAGGAACTCTAACTGCCCTTTTATCTGTTTTTCTCGCTAGGTGGACCAAACCCTCAGCTTCCCAACACATGCTTAAATTTTTTCGGCAAGCCGACCCTGAGACGAAGCACATTTCTAGGGCTGCAGAGGTTTTCCAAAAGACTCTTCGTGTCCTAAAGAAGAAAGTGAAACAGAGATATAATCAGGAGCTCACAACACCCGGTAGAATTACTTTCTTTTAGGAAACTCGGTTTCACCTTGGATGGAACATTTAGAAAAGTTTTCATTACATTTTTAGTCAGACCACCTTTACTAGTTCTGTCATTGTAAAACAGTTTAACCGGCCACACATGATCAGCAACAGAATTTCAATAATGTTTGCTCAGATTTAAAAGTTTCATATCAATCAGTCCAACTCTGCCTGCTTTGTTACTCTAGCTCAAGAACAACTGTTGTCATGGAAACATTTGAAGCTGATTGCAGAGCTGTCAAAATGTCCTCCTACAAGTCCAGCCACCTGTCGGTACACCCATCTCTACAAGTATCGACTGATATCAGGACTCTGCAACAACAGGTAGTTAAAATGACATCTGAACAACCGTTTCCCCTAAATGAAAACTTCATTTCATATCCAATGTAAATTTTGTCTTAGCAAGCACATAATTAGGCCTCCAGGCAAAACTACAGTATGTCAGGATTAGAAAAGCCATTATCTGTTTTGATAGTTTCGATGCATACAGGTAGCAAATAAATGTATTAATAATCATCAGCATCATCTTAAACTTAATGAAATATATTTAGTTATGTTCACTTCACTGCATGCTGTTTTTAGTAAAGCATTTCTCAAACAATTAAAAATAAAAACTTCCTGAACTAGTCAACATTCTTGAATATTCAAGTACCTGTCAAGTTTCAAATGTTGATTCATCAATAATTTGTATATTCATAATTTCTCATTATTTTTAATTACTGAAATGCAACACGAGCCACGATCTCTTCCTCGCAGGGGAACAGGTGAACCTGCTTCCTAAGCTAAGCCCCTTCAAAAACTTCCACTCCTCCACTGCCCACTTGAGTCCGACTTCAAAAGCATGTGAAAGCCTATAGTTTGCCCATTTTAAAGACCCCACTTTACAGCTTTAAAGAGTATATTTTCTGCCTGGTGCAAGGCAGTCTTGCCCTCTGTGGGTAAACTCACCCTTTAGAACCCTTGCACAGGGGTTATTTAAAAATATAAAAAATAATTATTTTTTTTTATAATGGCCAAAAAAAAAAGGGGGGGGGGGGGTGACTCCTTGTTACTTTACTTTCCTAAAGAGATTGGTGTCAAATGCTAGTTTTCAGCCTTAATGTTGTCATAATGTTAAGTTTGTAAATTATGGTGATAAAGGAGGGCATGTTTTGCCTATGAGCATTTATTATCATTTGGTTTCTTCCCTCGCTTGTGATGTCTAATTAAAAGGAAAGTAGAAAATTCTCAAATCAAGAAGCTGGAACTATGAAATGTTTGTCAGCCGCCAGCTGATAAGTTATCTTGTTATCTTGTGTGTGTGTGTGTGCCAGCTGTTGACGAGGAGGCAAAAGGCAACAAAAAAATAAATACATGACAGGTTCTTGCAATCCTTTTTGGTTTTAAACAGTCATTTAAGAGCATAAAAATGATGCTGTTGCAATGATCCTAAGTCAATGTGCAGCAACGATGTTTCTCACAGGATCATAACCACAAACTAACCGTCAAAACAGATACTGTCATTTCTGTACATTTAATTTATATGAATGTACTGAATGCACCATTTTAAACCTTAATAATCCAGTAAACTGGATGATGCTTTCAGTAAGGGGTTATACAGTTTTGCATGGCAGTATTTTTGGACACACTTCATGTTTCTCTTTGTCAGGCAAAATCCTCGCTGGGGAGCAGCCAACACTGCCTTGGTCAGATGGCTACCAGCTGAATACGAAGACGGGGAGAGCGAACCAAAAGGCTGGAACCCAGAACGGCTCCATAATGGATTCCAACTTCCCCCGGTAATCTACAAAATACCGGTCCAACAGACACAAAAGTCTTGGTGGATAAATTACAGAAATGTAGAAATGAAGCCGGCTCGCCCTGCAAAACCCTGAGTTAATGTAGCATTTCATTTATTTTTCCTCACCTGTTTCACAGCAGATAACGTCCACAGCAATTTAGGAAGAGCACAGGAGAGTGTGAGATGACATAGATTAGAACCGCATTTATATATTGCATCTAGCGTATACACTACATCCATAACCTAAAAACAGTTGGTTTCTTATCATGTGGATAAACATAATTTCTTCCAAAAAAGCAGATGAAACCGTTTTGCTCACACTTGAATTCAATTTTAGTCCTAATTTATGCATTCATTACACAGAGTGAGGGCCTTTAGTTGGAGAACTCATCAAATATGCATCACTTGTATCCAGCCAACAGTTTACCACCATATCTGACTGCTGAAATTTACTACAGTGTTTCAGATAATAAATCAGAGTCCTAATATTCCATTTCTTATTGACTCACAGTGAGTGAACAACATCTTGATACTTCATGTGTTGCATTACTTGAGCACTACAAAATACAAATCCTGCTTTGTCTACAGGCCCGGACAGTCAGCAGGGAAATAATGACGAGTGCTTCTAAATGGAAAGATGATTCCTACTCTCAGCTGCTGGCGGACTGGGGCCAGTATATATCCCATGACATAACCCTGACGCCTCAAAGCACCAGCACCGATGGGTCAGATGTGGACTGTTTAAAAACGTGTGAAAATGTGCATCCGTGCTTTCCCATTAAGGTAAACAGAGAATCCATCATTTTCTTTATTTTTGTTGCTTGCACTTGTTTGTGTAAAAAATAAAAAAAAAATAAAAAATCCCTTTTTTCCTGGACTTTTGCACAATAGCAGCCCAGTGAAGCTCACCCAGTTTGATCCTGAGATAATCACATATTTAAATACATAAAATAACACAGTAATAGGTTCATTGTAGTACTTCCCAAAAAAACCCATTTACATTAAAAACAAACAAACTTTAAAATCTCTGTTGCTATGAACTCCCTGGTGGTGGTGATGGACAGAGCTGTGCATCCTTGTTTGAAAAGTTCAAGAGCATGGTGTTAATGTTTTTGTCACCAGGCCTGTTTGTACTATAGGACCCTCTGTACTTGTATGACAGCTAGCTTTAAACTATGGAAAAAATGGAAGCCATGGTAATCTGGAGACCGAGTGCATGAGAAAAATCTCACACCATGCATAGATGTTACAGCTAGCTAGATGACAAGCGGTCACCTGCCCAGAGTTATAAACTTCTCCAACTGCCTTTAGTTATTAGCAGGAGCCCAGTCAGTCCTTTTTAATCCTACTTTGCAGGTGACATCTGACAAAATGGCACCTTTCACTCTGGGATAAGGCATTGCTTTATATTACATACGTTTACTTTTCCAAATGTGAATTGGGCCTTCAAAATTCCATGACAAAGACGACAACAAATACATGTGGTAGATCAGCAGTAGTTTAAAGTTTACCGGAAGCACTAAATGATCAGTAAATGATTCTATCCTCTCTGCAGATGAATGATGGTCTACAAGGCTGTATGCCATTTTTTCGCTCCACATCAGACTGCTTTGTCAATTTTCAGTCTGGTATAAGACAAGCCCTGCAGCGACAACAGCTCAATGCCATGACTTCATTCATTGATGCTTCTGCTGTCTACGGCCACAATCAAAAGCTGGAGAGCTTCCTTCGTGACCTTCCTGGCCGTAATGGAAAACTTGCTGTCAATGCCCGATTCAAAGATCCAAAAGGAAGGCCTTATCTCCCATTTGTAACCAAGCTGCCATCAGCCTGCCACCAAGATCTGCAAGGGGAAAGAGTTGAATGCTTCAGTGCAGGAGACAACCGGGTCAGCGAAGGTCTGCCTCTGACTTCTTTGCACACGCTGTGGCTCAGAGAACACAATCGAATTGCAGAGGCACTGAAACACATCAACGGTCACTGGAGCCCAGAGATGATATACCAAGAGACTCGTAAGATCATAGGTGCACTGCACCAGGTAAGTGACAACCAAACCCAACTGAATCAGATGTAAAAAGTGACACAAAAAATTCAGTTTCAGTTGACATTTCATGTGATTCATGGAAAAAACTACTGAATTTAAAAGAAAGTATCCAAAATGTTAATTTACTAGCACTCAAGTAGGCACACAAAGGTAATTAGACTGATTAATTTGATGAATTCATTAGGCTAATATTTTGGATTCTGCTCAGATTCATTTATGCAAAGTCTGCAATCTGTCATTTCAGAATAAAAGTTGCACATTTTGAAATGTAGCAGCAATCTGCAGCAGAAAGGCAAAAAAGCTTTCAGCACTGTAAACTCTGTATTTCCAGGTTGCATCACACTTTTTCTCTTTCAAGTTTTCGCACTCTCAAGGCTACTTTGCAAGTACTTGCGATGAGTCAGCATCTCCCATGCAAACTGCAGTACTGTGCAAGTAACCAAAGCAGTCACCTTCTCTGTGACCAGATTCACCTGCCTTCACATGAGGTTGATAGTCAGCAGTTTCCAGCAGCCACTCGCCAACCGGTCAAGAAATACATTTTTCCTAGTTGACCAGTGGTTGCCAACCGTCTCCAGGCCTGTGTGACTTTTTATATTGCCAATTTTGTTTTTATTATAAACATCTCAAGTAGGCTAATAGTGATTTTAGTCATTTAAAACTAAATCTAAAATTTGTCAAACCCCTGTCCAATTCAATTTCAATTCAATTCAATTTCTTTATTGTCCCACAAGGGGAAATTAGTTTAGCAGCAGGAGGATAAGAACAAACAGCAGGAGGATAAGAACAAACACCCACCCTAAAGCTACTTTCAGTTTTGCATGCTTGGCCGCTCAAGGAAAACAAACATAATTCAATTTCTGCTATTTAATGTTTAACATTAACTGCCTAGTATTACCACAGAAGAAGCACCGTTTGCATTCACAGGCACGCTAACCTTTGAAAAAGCTTCAAAAGGGTACTAGATCAAATTTGAGAGGGATGGTTTAGAAATGAAACGAAATGCAGGTTGTGCTCCAATCTATGTGAAGGCAAGACCACTAAAGTTCTAATGGATTCACACGTAGTGGGGCGTTTTAGACTTTAAAATCTGGACATACCATCCTCTATCACCAGCGCTGTTAAATAAGCGTAGCTACGACACTAGACGCAGAATATGATGAAAATAAAAGCTACTGTGATTCGCAGCTATAAAGCTTCTGCCGAGTAACACAAATGATGCCTGAGGGGGAACAAACTAATCTAGCATTTATGAGCACAGTGATTTCAGAGTCTGCAGATGCGAGTGTGTCACAATTACGTGGGAGAGCTGATATGAATGAGATGTATAAAAGAAAAGAAGCGATTCTTTTCATTTGAAGTTACTCGAGGTTATAACAGCATTGACTGTATTGTGTCTGAAGCTGCTGTGCACATGGAAAACAAACTCTGGTATTTCTGTGATGCACAGAAATTGCAGGCATACAATAAAACAACACACAACATGTACGCTCTTGTGACAATCTACAAGTATAGAAACTTATATCCTATACACTTTTTAAAAATAAAAATCTTGTATCCCTAAAGCTGAGGCAGAAAAAGTGTCTTAGACAACATTGTCTCCATTTACTGTGTTTTTCACTTTATCATGTCATTTCATCTGACATTAAAAAGTGACACTGTAGGTACAATAGCAGTATGGGTCTGTAGCAGTGAGACTAAAGGATGGTTCAGGGTCGCCTGATACAGCCTCAACTATATGCTTCATCAAAAACGAAACCTTAAAAATAGAGAGGGTGTGTGTCTCCTGAAACCAAACTGGGAGCTGGTTCCACAGGAGAGAGGTCTGAAAGCTGAAGGCTCTGCCTCCCAGTCTGCATTTAGTGAACCACAGTCTAATTCAGGGGTCCCCAATCCCAGTCCACGAGGGCCGGTGTCCCTGCAGGTTTTAGATCTCACCCTGGGTCAACACACCTGAATCACATGATTAGTTCATTACCAGGCCTCTGGAGAACTGCAAGACATGTTGAGAAGGTAATTTATCCATTTAAATCAGCTGTGATGGATCAAGGACATCTAAAACCTGCAGGGACACCGGCCCTCCTGGACTGGGATTGGGGACCCCTGGTCTAATTATTCAAGACCTTACTGAAGAAGTAACAAAAGCACAAACTAGATTTTCAACATCACTTAGAGGATTTTCTCTTTTTCACTGATCAGATAAAAGAAAGCAGTCCTGCATTGTTTTCAAGATGAATGTTTTAGCACCATGTATAAGAATGACAGTTCCCTCTGCGAGCTGAGCGAGACATTATGAAGATAAACAGTGAAAAGCCTTCTCTATGGGGAAAGCTCTGCTGATTTAATGAATTCAGAAGTTGTCCGACCCTGACAGCTGCTGTTTTAAGTCTGATGACTGTGAGGATCAACCAGCCATGGAATTCCCTGCTTTGCTGTCATTGCTGGTGATGCTGCAGTTTTCATATCTGAAAACTGCAACTCCTAAGCCCATAAATTGGTATAAATTGGCTGCAGGGAACCATTTTATCTTAAACACTGTTCACATTAATATTATACATATTTGCAAGTCTCTGCTTGTAGTCGCTAGAGACAGAACAACAGAAAATTATCATGTGAATCACCTTATTTTTTTTCCAGTCAACACCTTTACCCAGCAGTTGTTTTAAAGCTTCCTCTAAGAATCTTGCCCAGCACCAAACAGCTAAGAAACCTAGCTACCATTAATTTGTGCAGAAACATGTCCCCAAATAATTACTGTTAATTATCTGCCTGATTTCAAATTGGAAACTGACGTATCCACTGAACTGGTCAGTGTATTTGTAGCACTGTGTCCCTCCAGTCCACAGAAACAGCCAGTAAATGCAAGCAGCTACATTTCCTCAGTTTTGCTCCAAACAAAACACGAGTCTGTTCTTTCTTTGTAGGTTCTTGATAATGAAGTAACAGATGGCATCACAGCTATGATGGCTCTCTCATTTTATTTATTTTTACGTGTCTTTATTATCCAATAGATACGCTTTTTACTACTGCTAAAGATGAGATCACACATTTTGTGGCAGGCCAGGCTTCAGAGCTTAGCAGAAACTGTTACCATCTCAGTGGTGTTGGGTGCAGGCACGTTGTGCACTACAATGACTGATTGGACTATTCCTTTCAGCTTCAGGCAGAGGGCGATTAATGATGAAGGAAGCGTGTGTACATTCTTCATGAAAAGTAACGAAGAAAATGTTTTATGATTGAATGCAAAGGATTTGTTGCTTATACCGAAGGGGAGCGGTGACCCTGGCGCTATCTTAAAGTTTCCCCAAACATTTTATTAGCAAGGGGAAAATAAGTCAGATTTTGTGTGCTGACATTTGACTACAGCAGTGGATTAGAAACTAGTATTTTCAGGTGACTCAGGGACAATGCTAGGGGAAAGAGATTTACAATATTAAAAAGAGATGGCCTAAGGTGGAAGGGTTCTTTAAATAATTTGGGAGGGTGAAGCATAAAAGGCAGGTAAAGGATTTACATACTGAAGCTATGACCAGCTTGGAAAATCCCCGTATTGGAAGCAGAGTGAAAAGTGAGGGACTATCTAGTCTGACCAGCCTGCAAACCAGCAGAATGTAACGTTATCTATTTTAACAAAAGGGGGAGGAAAAAAAAGAATTAAAGTAGTACAGAAGGGGGGGGGGGGAGTAAGAGAATTCAAAACTAAACTACAAGGCACTTTTTAATACATGACAGATTTGTTGACTGTTTTTAGCAAGGCCTGCAGACTAGGAGATCTGTTTTTTCAGATGTAGAAAATGTAATCCCACAAGCATTTGGAAAGTATGAGGCTTGACAGCAACAGCTTGATACTGATGGAGTAACTTTGAAGTAATTAAGGGCGACTGAGTAAATACCTGGTATGATAGTTTACTACTTGATGTAAACTGATGTTGGAGCAACCAGTGATGACTTAATGTTTGATTAATGTTCTCAGTGTTTGAATCAGAGAACGTACTTGTGAAGAAAGGTAGGATGAGATCATTATGAATTAATCATTGTCCAAATGAGTCACCATTACAGTATCTCCCAGCTCTAGTAAATATCATCATCCACCATCTAGTCCCGGATTAGGAGTCGCTAAGTTGTGATCGAATAATTATTTAAAGTGAAAGGAAACATGTAAAGGAAAATTCATACAGACTTCAGGGGATCGGGCTGCTTTTACACTCGACTGTATAATGCATGTATGAAACGTTCAGAAGATGGACTACAACATATGCATTTTTCCTTACAGCAACAGTTTTACCTGTTGTCCTCAAATATCACTTCATTCCAGAGATTGGACTAAAAAATGCAACATATGCCAGAAATAATAAACTAAAAACAATATGCTTATTTTTCATGATCTAATGCAACTCCATTCTCCTTTCCTTGTTTAAGATTTCTACAAACAATGTAAAATTATTTAGATCAATCACCTACCTCAGCTGATCTGAAGGGACATCAGAAGTGCAGAGGGAAGGTGAACTGACACTCTGAGAAGGGAGACTGAGACGTTGTACACACAGGAGGGTGACTGTGGTAGTGGACATGTGTGGGGGAAAATCACACAGCTGAACTGAATCTAACTGATGAGACAAGGGAAGCAAAACTGAACATAACAGAAGGGAGACTATCAAAATAAAACAGGAAGTAACAGAATGCAGGAATGCATACTTGAAAAAAAGATAGTGAGTGAAACGAACATAGTGACAAGAAAGACTTTATACAGAAGACAGAGCACAAAGATGAGACTAGAACAGACAGGATACGAAGGGAACGAAAGTCGTCAAATAAGGAACTGAAGAAAAGTTGAAGTCAGAATCACCAGGAGAAAATATTCTCAAAGGACTAAATAGAGAACTGCAAGAGATAAGACTCAGGACCGTGAAATAGATGAACTTCGATCAGTTAGTACGCTGTATATTCTGGATTTAGAGAACTTATTAACCACTACTTTCTTCATGCAAGGCAGCAACTGGACAAGTAGCAGATTTTATTACAGCAGCATCACGTTGGGTTTAACAGGATATTTTTGAAAATGGAAAACATATCAGCAGGTTATGGCATGAAACAGAAAACATGCTTATATTTAAGATTGACATGATCTGCACCACTTCATTTTGTTTACTGTTTTCATGAATTAGAGCAGTAATTATCTGCTTTCATTTCATAGGAAGGATAGTCCAGTGAATCTTTTGGTAAAAGATGTAATAAAGACCCACCTTTCCTTATTATTTAGAAATTTTGACCAGCTTTTAATTGTGAAACTTTCCTAAGCAAATCTGACTATTCATAGACATTCTCAGTTTTCAGGAACTGGTGTAGTTTTTGTGCCTTTTTCTGGTAAAAATGTTGACGGTTAATCAGGTTTTCAGTCTAATGAGTTGTTAATTAGAGAAAAAAAACAAACATGTTTGCTTTTTTTCCACAGTAGACATTTTCTGTGGAGCCAACAGAGAAAAAACACAGATGAAACTAATTTTGTTAACAGTGACTCATTTCCATTAAGCGTGAGCTCTTGTATGCAAAATAAAAATACTGGAACTTGATGTAGGCGTCGTTAACGTTGTCAATCACTGATCAGGTGAGAAAGAAACCAACCAAAATAAACAGATAGGAACTAAACAGGGTCACTCGAGATGCAAGAGTGTTCGAGAAACCATTCAGTAACACTTGTCTAAACAACTTACCTGCCACAGCTATTAACTTCTAATTCTTAATAATAATTGAGGCATACATAGCAGCGCCACTGAGAAGGATCTTTAATATCAGGACTGAAATGTCTTCCTGTAATGTGGAAGTTTGCTGTAATTGTGTCCCTCTGGGGGGAAAAGCATCTAACTGCAGTCCTTTCAGCAGCTATCAGCTCCTTGTTGTGCTTTTCGGTCCATATGGTTGAATCCCAACAGCTCTCACGAAGCCCTCCACCCCCTCCACCCCACTTTAAAATCCTCCTGCAGCTGTTCCCGACAAACAAGCTCACACGGGGTGAGTGTTTTTTAGAATGCTGTTTTCATTTTGCATTATTCTTGACAAGCTACTGTAAAAGCACAACTTTAATGCTTTAAATTATGCACTACATCAGTAATTGCTAACAGAAAAACCCACTTTCAGGCCAAAGGTACTGTAGGTAGCAATTAGGCTGGGAAGTGTTTTAAGGCGGATGCCAGTTGATGCATACCTGCAGACGTAGTATGTTTCTGTGGCTACACTGTTTATGTCAGAGTTATCAATCCAAAAATATTGGTCAGTTGCCCCCTCCATTCTAACTGTACTGGAATACTAATTATAAAAATCTAATTTAACTGATTGGCATAGAAATGGAGATTTGTTTTCTTCTGGTTGGACATTAACAGGAATGCGAGCAAATATGTTATCGAGCAAATAACAATGTTTACATTGTTTGACCGTGTGGCTGTCGTACTGCATTGCTCCTCCTACACCGGGTATGCTACAACACTAACAGAGACTGGGTGTGTTTAAAGTATATACAGAAAACATTTCTTTGAAGATTACACATTTTAGCATGGAGATAAAAATCAAAGCCAGAAATGCACACACTCACAACGTACTCTAATTAGAAGAAAACAGGTCACCATATGGAAACAACTTAATGAAAAGCTTTACACCCGAGTCAGCAAAAGGTTTGTGTTATTATTTTGTATCATTAAATATTCCCATGTACTAAAAAAGTAACATAAAATCTGCAGCTCAGGCTGTGAGTGAAAACAGTGGGGAGCAGGCAGGTGAAACTATCCGTACTTTGTTTCCAGTAGACTGTTTGTGGGCAGCCATTTCAAAACATCACTCTACAAGACTTGCAGAACAAACAGACTGAAAGGTCAGAAGCCATTTCAATACAGAGAGAAAGTCTATTATTTGCAGGAAACAAGAAATGATCAGCTAACAACATCTGGTTTCATTCTGACTTCAATCACAGTGCACAGTTGTGAAGGGCTTTTGCTTTTCCAGAAGTGTAGAGGCAATATCATTATGTTCTATTTAGTTGTAAAGTGGGAGAGACATAGCGGGAGAATTATTGTTAAAAAGAAAGGAGAAAAAAAACGATACAGTTTGAAGGGCCAGACCTGCTTTGCCTAAAGTGCTTCAGTCCATTAAGTAAGAGCCTCAGCTGTTGAACAGCATCACATTTATGAGCTTCATTATCTGAAAAATGCAATTCAACTGCAAATCATACAGCGTGCAATAACAATTAGAAAATAATTCTGTGAATTTACTTGTTATTTTATTAAAGGAGCTCTTTTAAAATTCCGTACTGCACTTTTATTAAGGTTTGGGGCTTTCTCCAAGCCAGAAAAATCAAAGGCCATCCCATGATAGCCTGGCTTTTAACCCCTAGTACAGTATGGATTACATTTCCAGGAGCCTTCTTCTTATAATGCAGCTGGGTGAATTAGAAGGTGAGGAATAAATTTCAAGCAAAAAAAAAAAAGCCTGGCATGTTGTAAAGGAGATAAAATGAAGTGTGTGAAAGGTTGAACACAAGCACAAGCTCATTAAATGGAATACTAAACCCAACACTCATCAGCCACAACATGAAAACCACCTGCATAAGATTGTATACGTGGCCTTCACGCTGCTAAAACAGCTTTGAC
Source organism: Astatotilapia calliptera (assembly GCF_964374335.1). Lineage (NCBI taxonomy): Eukaryota > Metazoa > Chordata > Actinopteri > Cichliformes > Cichlidae > Astatotilapia > Astatotilapia calliptera. Next base: position 14,112,124 of record NC_137440.1, on the reverse strand, counting down.
CCACTGAGGCCTGGAAATGAGATCCATTAAGGTGTTTGACAGTTGGTCCTTTGCAACCTGTGAATTGTAAAGTGGGCCCTCTGTGGATTGAGGGTTCAAACCTTGGGATATTTCCTGTTTTTAAGTAATTATTTTGCAGTTTTGTGATGTATCTGCATGTGTCTGCAATGGAAGGCTGCCTGAGTCACCATGGAATGAGTAAACGGTTTGCATCAGTGTTACCAGCAGCACATTCCAGTTTAATATGATGATGAATTTTATTAACTTCACTTGTTGATAGTTTTAATGTAATGTCTGATCAGCCTGTCTGATCTGTAATTGGTGGACTACAATAGTCTAATATATGGTTTTGGTTACTATCCTGTAATATATGACTCACTGGGCTCCTGTACTTGGTAGATACTTCAGTTTCTTGTCTTGAACCTGAGGAAAGTTTTTTTTTCTCACTTTTCGGTCATGCTCAAAACCTCTTTGAATTGTTTTTCCAGGAGCCAAATTCCAGATGTGATGTGGCCTGAGTTCATAAAAAATCTTATATGAATTTGAGCTGATTTTCTGTCAGTTGTCACTGTGACTTTTCTCTGACTTTTCTTTTTTCCTCCTGTTTTTTTCTGTTTAGGCAGTACAGAGTTTAGACCTGCTAAACTCTGTATTGGTGAAGGTTGTGTGGGCCACATAAACCCTGAGGGGAATACCTGGTTTTTCCATCTTTCCCATTGTGCTCTAATCATTTCATCTAAAAAATGTGCATAAAATCCAAATTGGTTATTTTACTGTGTGTGGTTCCAGTGCTTCCTTTGCAATAAATAACTAACTGATGTAAAAATGATGGACGATATCTCACTAATGTATGTGTTGGCTTCCGTGCATTTTTGTGTGTGTGGGGTTGCACCCTTGTGACATGAGTCGAGATTCGGGTGCTGAAGTGAGGCATTTATAAATAGTGATGAGGACAGATGAAATTCTCTGCAGTAAACCGTGAGGAAACAAGCGTGCAATCACAGCCAGGGTTATTATACAAGTAGACATTTCACTGGTAATCCTACAGGGATTCCTTTAGCTGTATGTATATACACATTCACAGATATCATTTCAGGTATTCAAAGAGGATATTTTGTATTTATTTGTAAAGTATGCTTCTATTCAAACTCAGTATAGACTTTAGAATTTGGTGATAGACACATAAAATCTTTTGCGCTTTTTCCCTTTTTCTGATGTCCATCCGTTTTCTTTTTTGATTCCCAGATCATAACCCTAAGAGACTATGCTCCAAAAATCATTGGCCCAGAGTCCTTCAAACATTACATTGGTCCCTACAGGGGATACGATCCATCTGTGGACCCCTCTATCGCCAACGTGTTCGCCGCAGCCGCATTCAGGTTCGGCCATGCTACCATCTCCCCAATCCTCTGCAGACTGAATGAGAGCTTCCAGGAGGATGAGCGCTTCCCCCACTTGAGACTGCACAATACTTTATTCAGTCCATGGAGAATAGTCAAAGAAGGTCAGTGCACTCGTATGAGAATGGAAACCAATAACACATCCTACAAGCACAGTAAACACACCGAAAGAAAGGAGGAAGAAGAAAAATACTCTTTTTAGGTCAGCTCCAGAATCAGCTGCATACATGCAGTTTAAAAAAATTTACACAAGCAGGATCAGAATTTTTGTTTTCTATAAAAAACCCAGAAAATGAGCGATACAGAGTGCACCCATTCACAGGAAGAATAATCGATCGTACAGGCTGTAGGGACCTTTTTTTTATTCATTGCCACTTCATGTTTTAACCTATTCTTTAATTTGACCAGAACATTAAGGTTATACATTTTTCAGCAGAACATTTTGGTATTGTGACCATTATGATCAAACTAACTGAAAACCCAAACAGCAGCAAAGGGACACATGTATTAGTGAGTAGTGTCAAGTTTCCACTTGGACGTTTGGTCCAGCCGTGTAGCTTAGCTTTCCGACGTTTGCATATATTTTGTTTTGCCACATTTCTTTTATTCACTGTTTTCCTCAATATTAAATAACAGCAAGAAGACTGTAAATCATTCTGATGATTGTGATGGGTTATATGAGAGAGCAATTGTATGTATGTTAAGTCTTTAAATCTGAAAAAGAATAATATGCTTTGTCTAAATTATTAAGTAAAATTTTGCAACCAGCTTCTTTTCTAAGCCTACAACAATTATATTCATTCCCACCTGTATTCATGACCACTGGGGAATGTGGGTTCAGTGTTCATACTTGGATTAGAGCTCTCAAATTCTTCAGAAAATATGTTGTTTTCTAGCCACTAAATACTTCAGTGGTCAGCTTATTCAGGTTGAGGCTGTGTATACTTGTTTTTTTAGAGTTTTTTGCCTGCTGGGAATGAAAATGATACATCTCAACAAAATCAGAAATGCCACGCACAGTCTTTCTGCTGTTCTCTTCATGTCTGCATGCTACTCTGGCTTTCTCCAGTATCCCCCCCCCCAAATGCATAAGGTTAGGTTAACGACTGATTCTACATTGGTTGTAGATATGAGTCAGCGCATGACTCTCTGTGTTGATGCTGCAACAGACTGGCACCCCACCTCTTGCCCCCTTGATAGCTGGAATAGGCTCGACATGTAGCTCCCTTGTGATGTTGAAGTGGATAACCTGAAGTGGATGGATGGATCGATGAACAACTGTGACACACTCACCTTTTATCATATCCTAAAGATCAGAATTTCTGGGTCTGCTTACAAAAGTTTGAGGTGTTTTCATTTTTACTTTAAAATACTTTTCACTGTATTTCCATACAGTGAAAAGTATTTTAAGGTCATAGCTGTGTGCAAAGTGTGAAAAACAGATCCATAATAATTAGAACACTTACTTGGCTGAAATTCACATTGAAGATCATGTTCTCTGGCATGTGCAGACAGCCTCCAGCATTCCTGTACCATGCTTTTGGAAATACTGTTACAACCACATATGCTATATGGTGTGCAATTTTATCCTGGAAGTCAAACATTCTGTTCTGTTTCAAACTAGCTCAAATTTTGTGTGAAGGATCAATTTCCAAACCTAGATTGAGCACATCAGGTGAGTAGTGAGATCAAGAGTATGCTTGTTTATTTTCTTTCTTTCCCTTAGTCTTCATCAGGCTGTGCACCATAAATTCATCCCCCAGGGTGGGAATGCCGGTATCAAATTTGACTGTTATGTCCTGAGGGAGAGCATTCAGAAGAAACGATCTGAACTGCAGTGCTTGCCAGAAGGACATCTCATGCTGGCTCAGAGCTAACTGAAAACACAGGATGGTTTTTTTTTTTTTGCCCACACCAACAGAATCTTCGCTCACCACCTGGACCACTCGTCGGATTTGGCTCTCTGCAACTTAGTCCACTTCTTGAAAATGAAAAACAAGTTGATGGGTCACTGTTTGGACACACTGGAGGAGTATCACGGATGGAGCTTGATGCACTGACAGAATGCGACTGTGAAAAGTGTCATTTTTTCCCCACAGTGGCTCTGCGATCGACCTCCACTTGCCATCGCCATTCCATACGTCATCATTCATCGTCTTTTGAAGCAGTTAAAACGATCTTTTAGGTTGTCAGAACGTTGCAATTGGTTCTCATGAATCTCATTTGATATTTTGTAATATAAAAATAATGAGAGATATTTAATCCACTTTAAAACTTCAACATCCATTTTTGAAATAAAAAACAAACACAAAACAAATAGTTATATATTATAATATTCATACTATATTATATTATGGCCAATTCACAATAATATTTATAGTACATTAAAACCATACTGCACAAAAACCTATTAACAGCAATTCACTGACCCAGAAAACCTTGTGTTGCTTTTTCTTACTGGGACCCATAGTGAGCATCTCCACTGTGATGCTCACTATGGGTGCGTCACAGCAGAAAGACTGAGATGACATTTCTCAGCCTTTCTGCTGAGAAATGTCATCTGGGTAGATTGACTTTGTGGATCCTATTATTTCTACTGCCCTGACCCCATGACATTGTACAATAAAATGTGGTCTACTTAGCTCTTCACCAGCTGGTCTCACATTTAAATGGATTATGCTACCTCAAATATTATCTTAACACCAGTTGGGATGTTTTGCTGACCTCCAGTGGCTGAAGCTGTTACCTTGCTGCTTCCTTGCTGTGTTCAGTTGCCTTACAACTGAAAACCATGTTTATTACTTTTATAAAACTATAAAAATGTATTGTCATGATAACCAGCATGTTCATCCTCAACAGTCCATTCATTCTATTTGCTGAAAAGAAATGTTTGGACAATGGAGGGCCCCTGGGAAGTACCAAATCCAAGCCCGGGAGTGATTTCTGAGCAGCAACAATGAAAGCATCCAGTCCAGAGAAAACAGTACCTTCCAACCATATGTTGTTTTTCTTGTCATTGTGGTCAACCCCTGGATTATAGTCGGGCTGTATTCCAAAAAAAATCAATGAGGTTTTCACAGTTTAATAACATTGCAATATATTATCTTTTTAATAGAGAAAACAACAAAAAAGAAATACAAAGTCACAGTCTTAACAGCAACCCACAACAACACATGAACTATAAATAATAATTAATACTAATGACTCTGGAAAAATAAGTAATAGGCTTTTGTTTCTAGGGGGGATTGAACCAGTCCTGAGAGGCGTAATTGGATCTGCAGCGTCAGCTGTTAGCGCAGACATGCTGTTGGCTGATGAAGTAACAGAGAGGCTAGTGGTCCTTGATACACTGAAGCAGATGGACCTGGCTGCGCTGAACCTGCAGAGAGGACGAGATCACGGCCTCCCAGGTAAGATCTTGGCTGAGAGTCAGATCTGTCATTCAAATGCCATTAGATTATCCTCGTCAAATCAAAGCGACAGTAACCACTCCACACCCTGTTTAAAAAAACAAACAAAAAACCCCCACATCATTTGTCCTTCCCTTTGTCAACAAACTGTGTTTCTTAGTGACCATTGACAAACCATTGACATATTTAATGGGTGGTCATTAATATGAGTACTCTGTTGTTGCTTCCTGGTTCCTTACAGTGTGGACAATAAGGAATGAGCAGTGCTGTAATAAATTACTTTTTAGCTTGGAGCTATGTAGGCCCACAAGGACGAAGTAGATATAGAAGTGAAATTTTAAAACTAACAATACAAGAACAACATGAATTTTGGTATTTGTTTAAAAAGAAAAAGAAAAGAAGTGATCTGGCAAACAATCCTGCTTTTCTTGATTTGTTATTATAAAGCTGACAGATGAGTCATAAAGCCTGATAAGCACAAAAACATTATCTACGCTGATCCAAATCAAACACATCACTCCCCTGAGCATCCCAGAGCATTTCACACTGATTCTGGGACGCTATTTGTGTTCATTTAAAGGAATAATAACACAGTATGGGAATTAAATTTATTTAATCTCTCACCGAGCATGCAAACAACATGATCAGTGACTGATGTTGTCCTTTCTCCTCATTTCTGCGTTTTCTCTTCTTACCGTCTCTCCTGACACCAGGAGAATAAAAACCAAGGCAATCATAAAGCTCTATATCACCGGAAACACCTGTGCATTATTTACCCAAGCTTTCATGCCCAAGCCAGCTCTGCCTTCTGCTCCTGTCAATGATCTTGTTTCAGTTCTAAAGTTTTGACTGTATTAATGCCATTGCTCCCACAAAGATCAAAGTTATCCCTGAAAAGAAAAAAAGGCACCATGGAGGAACGCCAAGCTGGTAAAAGCTCAAAAAAGAGAGCAGACAGGCAGAACGCAGGTGGTGGAAAACAAAACTTCACGTTCATTATGACATGTATAAAAAAAGACTGCAGCTATAGCTTGAAAGTTAAGTCCCTTTTTTTCTGAGATTGGTAATCAATATAACACACACACGTCAATGCATGAAATAGCTGTGCATCTTTTTTAAAGTTGACAGTCTGTGAGGATAAAGTTTGTATTCATATACACTGGTGAAAATAACTATTTGAATTTGTAAGTTTGCCCACTTAGAAAAGAAAGAAATGAACTGTCTCTAATTTTATGGTAGTTCTATTTTAATGGAGAGAGTCATTGAATGAAATAAGCATTTAATCCCCAAACAAAACATACCTTACTCTACTACTTTGTGGGGAAACCCTTGTTGGCAAGCACTGCAGTGAACCCTTTGTTGTACTTTGCCACCATTTTTTTTTTACACAACTCGAAAGACACTCTGTAAAACTTTTAGGTTTCTTTGCTTCTGTTTGGCAACTCAAAGCTTCAGCTTCTTCCATAGGATCGTGTTCTAATAAAGTAAAGGAGGTTCTTGTCGATAATTATATGGTACATGGACCTGTCCACTGAAGCAGCAGAAAAACAACCCCAAAGCATAATGTTCCCGACTTTGTGCTTGATTGTGTGGGTGGTGCTCTTTGAGTCATACTCTCTTATGTCAAACGGGTCGAATTGATTGCAAAGAGCTCAATTTTAATTTATCTGACCAAAGCACTTTTCCCCAAGCCTTCTCTGTTCACTGGCAAACAGACAAACTTAAGATGGGCGTGTAGATATGGCTTCTTTAGCCAGGGGAACTTGTCGGCAGTGCCTTATCAGTGGTGTTCTTGGTGGTGACGGTGGTCCCAACTGCTTTCAGATTATGAACAAGCTCCTCCTGTGTAGTTTTGGGCTGATCCACCACCATCCTCAAAATTATGAAACAAGACCTTGCACGGAGTTCCAGATTAAGGTCTGTCGATGGCTGTTTTATATTTCTTCCATTTCCAAACAACTCCACCAACAGTTGTCATCTTCCCAACAAGCTTTTTGATGGTCTTGTTGCTTTGTGAGCATTTCTCTAAGTGAGCAAACTTGCAGATTCAAATAATCCCCTCACAAGAGGAGTCATGAGAAAGAAAGAAACCCCCCCCCCCCCCCAGAATATCACAAGAAAACGGCAATATAGAAAGTAGCACTGTGAAAGAATCCTATACAGCCAGGTGCGTTTGAAGCATTAGTGCAGAATGATAGATGAGTTCAATAGTGTCATAGCAGCTAGAGTCAGATTTAGGTTATTGTGTGCAGTTCTGTTCAGATCCCTTCATGTCTTAAGGGAAGTAAATGAGAGTATGGTGAGTCGGGTTAAGGTGGAAAGACTGGATTTGATCTCCTGATTTTTTTATTCTTAATGTCATGCCAAATTTCCACAGCCATTGCTAAATATGAAGAATGGTCACCTCTACTCAACAGGGGACACATCCATTATAATCACATGGGTGCCAGAAAAAACAAAAAAAAAGCAAAAAGTGTGGCATCCAGGCTGTGGTTGCACAGTTTGTTTATGGGGAAGAACTGTACCAAAGGGTGAGCTGTAATCAGCAAAAATGATCTTTTGATTCATTTTCCAGGTGAGAGAGCACTATCTGCATAGCTGTAGAGATCTGTTAGGGCTGCATATATACTGTATGGAAGAACTCGCATGAGTTTTTAGCCTTCTTTTATGCTGCTTGTTTTACAGCAATTTGATGTTCCAATTTAAAGTCACTGTCCACAGCAGCCCAGCAGTGGTTGATTGTGATAAGCACACGTTAACCAGGATCCACCCATCCATGAATGAACCAATCTACATAACATATATAGCTGTCATAGGGAGAGAGGCGGGGTACATCCTGGATAGGTTGCCAGTCACTGGCTTCCTGCATCTTGAGTTAATAAATAATTAAATCAGATAGGCAGTTTAATAATCATATCAATCAGGTGGATTTTACTTGCCCTGCAGTCTGGCATTTCTTCCAGCTTCCATGATGACACGAACTCAGGAAATCAGAAAGTAATATCACCTGATTCTCTCACCTGCACTCTACATGCTTCCCTTTTTTCTTTTCATTCGTTTTTGTCACAGTACTTTTCTTTAACATTTAGCAATGATGTTAAAGCTATAGAATGGGAAGCTAGCATCAACTTAGTTACGTTTTTACATGACAGGAAATCTCAAAGGGAAAATGACTGAAAATATGCACAGACTGAGTCTCCTGGAACACAATCTGTTATTCACTTAAAATACAACGTCTGTACTTGAGGGGAAAAAGTGATTTGCGATAACTTGAAAAGGGACTAAGATGAAAGTGAGAACAAATAATTTAAAAGGTATTAATTGCTTCACAAGTAATGTTTGACAAAATGGAAATTGAGCTATTCTTTTCAACATTTTCAACAGTTGATCTGTATATGACGTGTTCTCAAAGTTATCTGGTTATTTCATATTTCATGCCTTTGAAAAGAAACTGAATGCTAATTTTGTGATATAATGCTGCATGAGAATATATTTAAAGCTGTAAAAAGTGCTGGTTTAGATTCACAGAGCACCTATGCCTGTAGCAGGAAAGCCTGTGGCATTCGTGCTCACTCATAGGTCAACGTTTTTCTATTTTTTTGCAATGCATTCTATTGACTTTCCATGCAAGTTTAATCTTTTTTTACTGTACTTAAATCTTTTGAAGCATTTTGAATTGCCTTGTGTCTGAAAGGTGCCAAAATCTTGCATTGCCTAGTTTAACTCCACTGACTTTACACATCAGACTCTTGGGAATAGTTATTACCAATGTGAAAAAAGCTTTTTGCAGTTCCAGTGCAGCTGTGCTAAATCTCATATCCAAGGACCATGCCTTTTCCCTGGAACTTTTAGTAAAACGGTTATCAAGACTATCTTTTTCACTCTCTTTATTTGTATCTTTATATGTCTTTAACTTCTAGTCAATGACAGCATTAATTTAAGCAAAAGCTTTTTTAAAAAATATAAAAAAAATACGACATAAGAAAGACAACTTTGTGCACAACTAAAAACAAGACAGACCATCTTAGACTTTAGTTTTAAATCAATGGGTTGTTTTCATTTGGTCAAGCTCATATTTTTGTGTCAGAGAAATCAGAGAAACGATGCTGCAGTGAGCTCTAGCAGTTCTGCTGAATGGGTTTTATTTGGACAGCTGGCGTCCCATTTCTTCCTGTTTCTAGCTAAGCTTTAATAGCTTCCTGTACGTAGTCTTCATAAAGAGAACTCTTGACAAGACATCCAAATTTAAATGAATATATTCACTTTTAAATGACACTGTGCTAAAATTCCTTTTCAGGATACAACGATTGGAGGGAATTCTGTGGATTGCAGCGCATTAAGACATTGGATGATTTGTCACTGGCCGCGGGAGACTCCAGGGTTGCTAAGAGAATACTTGACATATACAAACATCCCGACAACATCGATGTATATCCAGGAGGACTTGTTGAAAGGCTTTTGCCTGGCTCAAGAACTGGTCCTCTCTTTGCTTGCCTGATTGGAAGGCAGATGAAAGTGCTCCGTGATGGTGACAGGTACGTAAGATTTGTCTAGGTTGAACATTCAAATGAAATCAAGGCTTCAGTGAAACTTGTGTATTTTTCATTTTCAGGTTTTGGTGGGAAGCTGATGGTGTGTTTACCCAGCAACAGAAGGAGGAACTTTTAAAATTTTCTCTATCCCATCTGATCTGTGATAATAGCGACATAGGAGAAGTTCCTCTTGATCCTTTCAGATTGGGGAAGTATCCATCTCATTATGTCTCCTGTGATCAGATACCCTCAATGAATTTGGAAGCTTGGAAAGACGAAATGGGCGAAGGTCAGCCTGTGAAATTTTTGGCAAATCTTTCGCCTATTATTTAAAAAATCATTGCCTTAAATTGGTTTCCTTTTTTCTGCCACATATTAACGAGAAACATTTACCCAATTCCAGACTTAAAACGGTGTGGCCTTCCTAAACAGATCAACAATGGAGATTATATCTTGTCCTCTACATCTCGAAAACTGGTTGCTCTATACTCTTGTTACCATGGTTTCACATTAAAGGGTGCCGCTGTCATAGTTTGCATGGGCAATCGATGGTGTAATCAACCTCCACAATGTAACAGGTATGTAAACTATTTATGAACTATCTACTTGATGTTTACCTGCAGTACTTTATGTGAGGGATTCACATTGAAATATACTTTATAATGCAGATCCACCTTTGTAGGATTTGGTTGAGCACCACAGACATTCCCCATTTTGCAGGGTGTATATGCTTGTGCAGAACTACTGTCTGAGTGGTGCTTTACTGCTATCTGCTGGTACTAAAGGAGAGTGAAGTGTTTTAGCAGGGTTTCTTCATAGTTTGAGCCATTTGCTAAAGATCACTGACTCAATACGCTTGTAAGCCTATACACACTTATTATTATGTTAAAAGTATAATCAGGTAATTACAAATAACAGGTGTTTAAAAATGATCTTGCAAACACTGCCTCTTTCAGGCTGTTACGGTAAACAAAATGTTTTCTCATTTTTTGTAAATCCGGTCATTGTTTTGGTTTTTTGTCTGTTTTTTAAAAAAGAAACAAACAAAAAAACTTCCTTCATGTTTTCAGGTATTTGTGGGAACACGATAAGAGAATTACTCACCACTAATAAAAACTTGGCAAGCACGTTGCACTCATTAAAGCATTTTTCTGTTCTGAAATCTTGTCTGTGCAGTTCGTAATTCTAGGAAGACAATTAAAATATTTGTATGTTTTTTTCTATGAACACATTCGTTTAATGCTGGGAAAATGTTTGTGTTTCTCAGAAGATGTTCTTACTATAAAATACGCAATAAGATACCATTATGAGAACTGCGTCAACATTAACCCTCAATGATCAAAAGGATTAATTTGATTGGAGGTTTACACTGATAGATTGTCAGTGTCAAAATGTAGGTGGGTCTCTCACTGTTATGTCAGCAATCTTAAACATTCAGGTTGTTCTCGCTTAGCTCATTTTTATTAAGCTGTTCTAGTGTATTCATGCATTGTTGACATAAAAAATGATGAATGGTTTCAGGTTGGTTTCCTCTTAAGTTGGCAACAGCTGATATCAAATAAACCTGGCTCCAATGACTCTTTCAAATAAAACCAACCTGTGAACAGATGTATAATAGTAGAATTTTGCTTGATCCCTTATAAGTATATCAATATAGACCATTTAAAAATATACACACTTATTATTATGCATGTAAACAGCATAAAACATTCTCATTTACATGAAGTCAGACTTATTAGGAAAATCTGAGTTACAGGAAAACTGTAGGATAAGTGACAGAACCCAAAACGCAGGGTTTTTGTGATTTAAACTTATACTTCTCCTTTTTCTATTTAGTGAATTCGAGGTCAGCAGCTCATTAATGTAGCCCAACAATTTTTTTCACAATATGTTGGGCTACATTTCTGCCCTCTAATTCAAATAAGGTGACTTCAGATTACAAACAAAACCAAACTAAACTGGTGGCTAAAATGACATAATGCTAAACTTGAACCTTTAAAACAGGACTTCACAAAGTAATGGAGAACATCCCAATGGCTGTGTCAATCATTATTTGATTGGCTGTTTCAATGTCATACTGTGAACCCTGTACTTGTGTTAAGATAACCAGTTGCCATCTGCTAATTTTTATAAGACTATGTTTTAGGCGTACAGTTTCTCCCCTAATGCTAAATAAAAGTACTTTTCCTGTTTCTCATTTATTAGTTTTCTTTTGTATACGTCTCATTTAAATATTTCAGATCATCAAACAAATTTTTATATCAGACAATGCCAAAGTGAGTAAATACAAAATGATTTAAATGTTGACTTCATTGATTAGGAGAAAAAAGGCTGTCCAAACCTACCAGGCACCGTGTGAAAAAGTAAATGACCAGCTAGTTAAATCACGAATCAACTGTGATCAACAATGTTTTTTAGAAAGCTGCATTAAGTTTCACTTGCCAGACCTACACCTGACAACTGCCAGACCTGGTAAACCAAGAAATCTTTTAAATAGAACAAAATGCAATATATCATTCCACGATCTGAAGAAGCTTAAAAACAGGTGAGAAATAAAATCACTGACATCTATCAGTCTGGAAAGGGTTACAAGAGTGCATTGATAACTTATCCATAAGGTCGCAAAAGAACCCAGAAAAACTAAAGAACTGCAGGCTCACGTCAAGTTCAGTGTTCCTGATACAACAAAATAAAAAAGAGACTCAAAAATGGCATCCATGAGCAGAACCAGGTAATAAGTTTAGGGGGCAATTACTTTTTCACATATGGCCAGGTACGTTTGGAAACATTTTTCACTTAATAAATTACATCTTCACTTAAAAGCTGCATTTTATTTTTATTTGAGTTACTTTTATCTAATATTAAAAACTTCCAAACAAATATAAAGTAAGAAATCAGTACAGAAGGATACTGTGTCACTGCGCTGTGTTGCCTTTCATGTTAAGCAAATGCTTTAACTAAAGTGGTTACGGGTGGGCTTAGGTCAAGTACAATAAACATCATCTCAATTTAATCTTAAGATAGCTTTACTCTAATCAAGGCAATGTGAATTTGATTTGATATGATTAAATTGATTAACATGACGAGATTTAAAACACAAGATAAAAATAAAATAATAATAAAGTACAGAACTTCTCCAAAGCAGTAATAGTGAGCATCTTAATGCACGAGTTCCTGGACAAAATTTCATATTGTGTTTGTCGGTACTTGAGACTCTGTCGATCAACTGAAAGAAATATTGCCTGTCACATTTTTCATAACTGTCAAGAAAGCGAACAATGCCATATGAGTTTCAGTTTACTCTGGTAAGTTGGGTGTGCACAGTAAAACAACACTTGTCTGTCTTAAAGTTATGCTAGCAGGGGTGTTTGCGTTTTGATTGACTGCAGTGATTTGGTTTCAGTATTATTCTGTGAGACAATAAAAATAACACCATGTTTTTGTTTTCCTTTACAGGGAATCACCCCTAAGATGTTAGCGATGCAACAGAATGGGAAATGCTACATGAGTTTATAATCAAGTTCACATGATTTTTCTTTGATTTTATTATCTGCAACATTTAACTTTGGAAAAAAATACTAATATTTATGTACTTATATATGTAAACATTTCTCTTCACGCATGTGATTTTTAATTTTTATTTCACAAAAGGTAAGAAAAAAAGTAAATTCTTGTATAGCTCTGTGATAATAAACGTCCACGCATACAGCGTTACACCTGTGGTGTTTTTTTCAATTTGCAGTCAAATTTCTGCAGCAGATTTTCAGTTGCCCTCATACCACACACAGATCTCTATTCAGGTCCCGGCAGCATACTTGAAAGGGAAGAATTCAGACACCACACCCTGAACACACTCTCCCAAGCACCTTTCAAGAAACATTACAAAGTGCTTCAAAACAAACTGCTAGAATGTAAAAACTAAAGCAAGTTCATAAAGATGAGTTTTTCGCTCAGAGGGAGAGAGTGCCAGTGTTGCAAAAGCTTTGTCTCCTTCGGTGTGATGCATAGCCAGTAGGGCCCTGATGACCATGCAGCACTCTAAAGGCCAACATCCAATTCCAAAAGTGGAGTCTGAATTTAAAGAAGACCCAGTGCAGCTGGAGTGTGACATGTGAGTATTTAAAAGAAGTCTCGCAGCAGAATTCTGAGCAACACTGCTAACACAGTGGATGCAAAACAGCCTTTTCCCGTAATGGGGAATAAAATACGATCCTTTTTTGAAATCTGTCCAAATGACTCATACAAGCCACCTGTTTCACGTACTGAGTGCCAAAAACGTGTTGGTTGCGCCGGTCTGCCTTATTGTGTGATGCCACTCAACACAGAAAACCCTTTGCATGCTACCTAGAAGTGCAAGAAACAAAGCTGTGAAAAGTTTTATTATTCTTTCTGTAACTCTCTTCATCGCGACCTCATCCAACATGCACAGAAAAGTCTTCTACATTTATAGAAAGTAACCAATATTGGAATTTTGACTGATATCTGGTTAAAATGTAGTAAGTTCAACTAAATATGTTGCACCAGAAAAACACCCACAGTTTAAGCAAAAGACAAAGACGTCCTGTATAATATAAACATTTACTATATATTTTATTTTTTTCTTTTATGTAACAAAAAGCCTGCTGAGCACAGCATAGTGCAGACATCTGCACTATGAAGAACATGCCAGGAATTATCTGAGTGGCATTTTACTTTAATGACAGTTTATCCTTCACATGATCAAGAATCATTAACTATGACTTCAGACATATGTATTTAAGTTTTTTTTGTTTTAATCAAGTATTTCTTACAGTTATTTTTAAAAAAGAGTTGGCCCATTCACATGGCAAGAACAAAGGCGCTGATGTTTTTGTTTTTTATAATATTACTAGTATTAAACTACATTTAAGTCCCCAACAGATAAGGATTGTATGAATGAATGTTCAAATGTTAAAATTAATGACAGCACAAGAAGGAAAAACACTGAACAAGCACAGCTCGGTTGGGAGGGTTGTCATGAGAAAGCTTCTCTGATACAATAAACATGGCAGCACTGCTTAGGTTTGTAAAGCAACATTTGATAAAACCACAAGACTTGAAGAGTAATCTTTTTTTACAGATGACACCAAATTGAGGATGTTTGGTCATAATACACAGCACCACATTTGGAGAAAGCCAAACACCATGCCAACTGTCAGCACAGTGCGTGGAGAAGTAATGATTTGGACCTGGGCATCACCTCGCAGTCATTGAGTTGACCAAAATCCCTCTGTATATAAAAGTAGCACAAGGTGACACTTTTGTGCCATTAGCTTAGCTAGTTTCAACAATGTATAATTCACAGCGATTTTCTTGGCACTTAACACCAACACTGCATTTTCTCTTCCATGGCTGCTGTGTCTGTTGGGATGGTGTTAGTTCTGTGTGGCAATGTCCTGATAACACAATGAGCTTGCATCAAGACGTTAGGCTAACTGCCCTTTCTAAATTGCCCATATGTGCAGATTCGAGTGTGCATCTCTGTCTCTCTATTATGGCCTTGTGACTAACTGGCAACCTGCCCAGTGTGTACTCCACCAATCACATTGCGTTACATGTGATACCTTTCAGACTCTCCCACAACTTCAAGAATAAGTGGTCACGAAAGTGGGAATAAAATAATTGGCACATAATTTGCCCTTTTCAGGTAATGAAGTTACAGGCAAGTCTTACTGATAACAATACAGGAGCTGTCTATATTCAGTTACCTTGCAGCCTCTATGAAATATTCTTAGCTTCGTCTACACCTCACACCTGATATCTGAGGGATCTCATGGTCAGTGAACAGTTATATTATTTCAATATTTGTTGCTGTTATAACCATTGTATCCTTCTTGGAGCTCTATTTTATTATTCTGTAAGCAACTTTGTAACTATATTTTGAAAAGCTTTACACAAAGCTTTTTAGTATATTAAGTTGTAGATCTCAAAGCCCACTAGGCCATAACTGTCTTCACAAATTATTAATCTCAGTGAGACCTACCTGAATAAATAAAGGATATAGATATTAATACTTTGACATTACTAGTGGTAACACTGATAGACTTTTTCACAACAGTTCATCAGGCAAAATCCCTTCTCTCAGATAAGGTATTTTGGACACTTTTGCCTACTGCTCTGCTTTCTGACTTTCATGGCTGCAGACACATAGTATAGACAGATGCCAGAGAAATACTTCAAGACCACCAATCAAATCTATTGATTGTGTTAGACAGCAGAGTTTCAGAGATTACTCTTTTGGGGAATATGCAATAAAAAATGAGAGACCTTGTGAAACAATCCTTATCATTTCTAAAGAGGTGGCGAACTTTTGTGGACTCCTCCTGTCTTATGTGACCATTTTTGTTTGTGTTATAAGTTCTGGTGTACTCCTAATGTAGGTATTTAAAACTTTCCTGAGGCTGCTATATGAGTCATCTTGTTGAGCCCCATCAAGGCAGGGTTTCAATTTAGAATTCCTAACAGCATCTGGTTCCAAGGATTTACCTCAGTAAGTAAAGACACAACACAACTTCCTTCAACTTCATTCGCTGACTTCATTAAACAATCAGAGTATAAAAATGTGCTGGGTGTGTGTGGGAACTAAAACACTGGTCTAAAAATAAACACTTAAACACTGGTGGAATTATTCTGCGAAATTATAACTACAAACAGGTCAAATGTGCAGTAGGAAACCTCCGTGGTACATCTTTCTTACTGATTTATATAAGTCTTATTTTCTGACACCAAGTGTGAAATATAGTGCCTTTGTCTAAATAGCTATGTTGCTGTAAGAATATCTACATTCCTCTGGTATTTTCTAAAAAAGTAAATTCTAAAGTAAAATGAGTGATTTTTTTTTCTGTCGTTGCTGTCATGTTAAAAAGAAAGTACAGCGCAACCAAAAAACATTCAAGAACATTCAATCCTCCTAGAAGTTTTTATCTCAGCAAATTCTTCCCAAGGTCAGACCATGCAGAGTGCAGATAATACGTAAGTTCAAGACTGTACTTTCCTCAGTTAGCATGATAAATGTTTGAGTTCATGACAGTACAATCAGAAAAAAGCCTGAGCAAGTATCGGAAGGCTCGCCAGGAGAAAGGAGGATTTAAGTTTCTAAAGTTGATAAACCACAAGACCTCTGTAAAAATTTTGTCTGGATAGCTGAGATGTTTGAAGAAAAACAAACATCCCATACTGTCTGTAAAACATGGTGGTGGAATGTCTGTTTTGTAGTCACAGGACCTGTACAGTCATAAAGTAGACCAAGAACTCCTACTGTAAGTATTTCAAAGAAAAACAAGCTTTTACTTGTACAGGTATGTTGGGAAAGTCAATGATATCCATTCAATTTATTCATATGACTGTAGCTAGAGTATAACACTGCTCCAGTAGGCAGTATTACAAAAACTCCTTGCAGCCGTCTCACTTTTCTGCATGGCACAACTGGTTTTGTCACATTACCCACAATGCATCATTGTTGCTTAACACTGAATACAGAACAGTGTGCAGTGGCCAATGCAATCTCTAGCCTTAATAAAGCTGTAGTTCTGCTTTAATCAGTTCATGACTTTCTTAAGTTTTAGCATCAAACCTCATTCCCTCACCCAGCATTAAAGTCAATGATTAGTTTCATGGACCTGCTTTGTTTTCCCAAACTAATGAATCAGTGATGAAAAAAATATCTCACATATGTAGTAAATACTCACATCAGTCAGTCATATGAGCATGCACATAATCCCATTTGGAGTTTATATGACATGCTTTCAAGAAAGCAAAAGATGGAAGATGTTTCCACCTTCATGCTGTAAGTATGAATAGGTGTCAGTTATTATCCATCGAGAGTTTACTGACTAAAACAGTCCACTGCAGATTGCAACTAACTGGTAAAGACGTACCTTTTTCTAGAACTTATAGAAGTTATTATATGAAATCTAGGTAGAGTTCACGCAGGATATTATTTAGATATCTATAGTGAAAGGCTTGCTCTCATTTTAAATAGATTGTTTTAAATAGATGTTTTTTTTTTAAATTTTCCTTTCCAGTCACCTTTCTCACTCACTATGTGTTAAAATACCTCTCTGCATTGAATCATATCTGTTATTAATCACTGGACGCCCCTCCCTGAGCCTGGTTCTGTCGGAGGTTTCTTCCTGTTAAAAGGGAGTTTTTCCTTCCCACTGTCGCCAAAGTGCTTGCTCATAGGGGGTCATATGATTGTTGGGTTTTTCTCTGTATCTACTGTACAATATAAAGCGCCTTGAGGCAACTTTTGTTGTGATTTGGCGCTATATAAATAAAATAAAATTGAATTGAATTGAAAATTCATCTAAATCCTTTACCTACTCTGATGCATGCTCATGTAGCTGAGCACTTGAACACAGTTGAGTGCCACTGCCAGAAAGATGGAAAAATACAGGAAATCTTTAACCTCTCATAGCACCAGCAGTAACTTTAGATTTAAGCTCCTTATTGTATCATATTTTATTGTATCATAATGTTCCATACAATATTGTATTTCATTTACTGAGCAATTTTGTTTTTCATATTTTTCACAACACAATATATACACAACACACAAAACAGTAATTTCCCAACATTGGCCATACAGGGAGTGCAGAATTATTAGGCAAATGAGTATTTTGTCCACATCGTCCTCTTCATGCATGTTGTCTTACTCCAAGCTGTATAGGCTCGAAAGCCTACTACCAATTAAGCATATTAGGTGATGTGCGTCTCTGTAATGAGAAGGGGTGTGGTCTAATGACATCAACACCCTATATCAGGTGTGCATAATTATTAGGCAACGTCCTTTCCTTTGGCAAAATGGGTCAAAAGAAGGACTTGACAGGCTCAGAAAAGTCAAAAATAGTGAGATATCTTGCAGAGGGATGCAGCAGTCTCAAAATTGCAAAGCTTCTGAAGCGTGATCATCGAACAATCAAGCGTTTCATGCAAAATAGTCAACAGGGTCGCAAGAAGCGTGTGGAAAAACCAAGGCGCCAAATAACTGCCGATGAACTGAGAAAAGTCAAGCGTGCAGCTGCCAAGATGCCACTTGCCACCAGTTTGGCCATATTTCAGAGCTGCAACATCACTGGAGTGCCCAAAAGCACAAGGTGTGCAATACTCAGAGACATGGCCAAGGTAAGAAAGGGTGAAAGACGACCACCACCGAACAAGACACACAAGCTGAAACGTCAAGACTGGGCCAAGAAATATCTCAAGACTGGTTTTTCTAAGGTTTTATGGACTGATGAAATGAGAGTGAGTCTTGATGGGCCAGATGGATGGGCCCGTGGCTGGATTGGTAAAGGGCAGAGAGCTCCAGTCCGACTCAGACGCCAGCAAGGTGGAGGTGGAGTACTGGTTTGGGCTGGTATCATCAAAGATGAGCTTGTGGGGCTTTTTCGGGTTGAGGATGGAGTCAAGCTCAACTCCCAGTCCTACTGCCAGTTTCTGGAAGACACCTTCTTCAAGCAGTGGTACAGGAAGAAGTCTGCATCCTTCAAGAAAAACATGATTTTCATGCAGGACAATGCTCCATCACACGCGTCCAAGTACTCCACAGCGTGGCTGGCAAGAAAGGGTATAAAAGAAGAAAAACTAATGACATGGCCACCTTGTTCACCTGATCTGAACCCCATTGAGAACCTGTGGTCCATCATCAAATGTGAGACTTACAAGGAGGGAAAACAGTACACCTCTCTGAACAGTGTCTGGGAGGCTGTGGTTGCTGCTGCACGCAATGTTGATGGTGAACAGATCAAAACACTGACAGAATCCATGGATGGCAGGCTTTTGAGTGTCCTTGCAAAGAAAGGTGGCTATATTGGTCGCTGATTTGTTTTTGTTTTGTTTTTGAATGTCAGAAATGTATATTTGTGAATGTGGAGATGTTATATTGGTGTTACTGGTAAAAATAAATAATTGAAATGGGTATATATTTGTTTTTTGTTAAGTTGCCTAATAATTATGCACAGTAATAGTCACCTGCACACACAGATACCCCCCTAAAATAGCTAAAACTAAAAACAAACTAAAAACTACTTCCAAAAACATTCAGCTTTGATATTAATGAGTTTTTTGGGTTCATTGAGAACATGGTTGTTGTTCAATAATAAAATTATTCCTCAAAAATACAACTTGCCTAATAATTCTGCACTCCCTGTAGATATTATCTTATCTTACCTTACCAATGACCGGCTTGTGCTTTGAAGATTGTGATAGCTTCTCCTTAGCTTTGTGCAGTCTTTCAGTGTGCATTTCAGTGAGCATTTGAAAAATGTAGTCTTTTGTAACGCTATTCCTGAAGGTTCTGCACAATAGATATAAACATCAAAACCCTCTCAAAATTTTCACAACTCTTTGCATCTCCTGGGCAACAAACGTTATCACTGAACATCTGATAACTATACGATATTAATAAGCGATGGCAATGCAAAATTTGTTTTTCTAGAATGTACCAAATTTTCAATGTCTTGATGCATGCTCAATCATCCAGGTGAGGAAATCCCAAAAACATTAATTCTGTTCATCTAGACGTAACGTTTTCAGCGGGAGAAATGTTTCTTCACTCCTCCAAGTTACTTCTTGAGTCTTAGCTCACTCGAGGTTTCCCCAACCTTATACACAGTACCTTTGCAAAATGACTGAAACTAGCACCACTGAATGAAACATGGGCAGTGAGGTCAGATTCTTGATCATTAATATGCAAATTGTCATAACCATTGATCAACAATAACGTCACAATATGACGTTTACAATTCTGGGTTCCAAAGATTATACTACCCCTTTTCCCTACTTCTTTTTAGACAATATGTGAAAATGTGTCACGGGGGTGAAGAACAGTAACACTTTCAATAATTTAGCAATGACACAACAGTAATTGCACCTGAAAAAACAAGTTTAACTGTGGTTTTGCTTTTTAGGCGTGTCCTATTTTAACACATTACAGTTACTGGCATCAAAGAATAAGTGCTACGTTGGAATGTTAATAGGTGAATATATCTGAAATGGTGTCACATTTTGTCACCACATAATACAACGCTGCATTTTCTGTACATGCTCTGGTCACGTGTCGGTGTCAGGGCCCTGGGACTGGGCGACCCAGGATCCCTGAGCAGTCATGTATTGTATTATATTATTATTATTATTATTATTGTTGTGTATTTTAGTGTTGCTCCCCCTTCCCTGTGCTTGTGTATATGTGTGTGTGGGTGGCTGAGCACTTGTTTATAGGCGGCGTCAGGCCTGGAGGGTGTGGCCCTGCAAGGGGACTGGCCACACCCGAAGCCACACACCTGCTGCTGATCAGGCCTCGTCGGGGGAGCTACTTAAGAGAGTCTTGGAGCTCCCACCGACGCGGGATCATTGCATTAGACTCCACGTTAGTCACACTGTCTAAGTTTAGTCAGAAAGTGTATGCCTGCCATTTCTGAGTGTCCTGACAGCTGCGCTATTGTTTCCCGCAGGAAGGGCGTGGAAGGCACGGAGAGCAGCGAGCACCGGGGGGTGCTGACACGGGAGCAGAGAGCACACGAACTATTCACGGGAGACACGACACGGGAGTCTGGGAGAACACGGGGATTTATTGTTACGTTGTTTTCACTCTGTAAATAAACACTGTTTGTACATAGAGCACCGCGCCTGGGTCCTCCTTCCCCATTCCTTCCACGGTGTGCCATGCCATACCGTGACAGTCAGATTGATTATTACAATTCTATCCTTCCAAACGTCTCTATAGACATCAACTGGTGTAAAATGCAGGTGCTCATCGTATTACCAGACCTTTCTATAGAAAATATTAATACTGTCTTTCAACAGGTTCACAGGCTTCCTGTAAAAATACTGCATAAATGTTAAGATTCTGTTTCTTACTTTCAAATCTCTCCATGATCTCGCACCTCCATATATCTCTGATCTTCTGCACATGGCCACTCGTTCTTGTACTCTGAGATTTTCCTTTTCGGTTGCTCTTGTTATATTCCCTGCTCGCCTGACTATCTGAACTATGAGCTTTCAGCCAAGTGGTGCCTCATATCTGGAACTCTTTCACACCACATTTGCATTATTGACCCCCTATCTCCAAAGCCAGTGTTAAAACACATCTTATGAAGCGTTCCTATTCTCTTTCATTCTGTATTGCTGACTTTTTAATTATATGATGTTTTCCAACTGTTGGAGCCCCTTAGAGATAAGGTGAGAAGTTCAGTCATCCAAGAGGGGCTCAGAGTAAAGCTGCTGCTTCCTCCACATCGAAAGGAGTAACAGTTTTAATAATTTAGTAATGACACAACAGTAATTGCACAGCTTCACTTTACTTTCGGTTGTAAAACCAAAACTTGACGATGTTACTGTTTTATTGTAAATTTTGTGAATGGTTTTGTTGGGATGTATCAGTATAACTTTCTGACCAGTTTTATAGTCAAAAATATAACAATGTCAACAACAGGTCCAAACGACACTGATGTAGCCTACGTAGATTTTGCATAACATTGAAACTCATCAACCCGGTTGTACTAGTGTTTGTTGAGCCCAGAAGCAAATTCTTTACGATCTTCCAACTACTACTAAACAACTACAGTGACTGGGCAGAAACAGTGATGTGTTTCAGCTTTTAAGGAGTATGTTTGGTCTCAAGAAAAGTAAAGCCAAAATTAAGGAAGGTGTTTTTGAAATCTTCTCCTAAAGTCCATGAACTAATGCTTAATGAAGAGTTCAAAAGAAAAAGCCAGCTGAATTAAAAGCTTAGGAAGCATTCAAGCAGATAGTCCAGAATTTTCATGCCAATTACAGAACAGAGATTTATGCTAGACTTGTGTATAAGATCCTAAAAGCATATAAGGTACCAAATCTGGGAAATGTCAGTGATAAGGACACAGAAATGAGGATGTTTTCAGGTAACGAGATTATTATTTGAGATGCATGAGATTTGCCTAGGTGCCTAGGTGAAGGAAGTGAAAAGCAATGGAGGCTAGATTGTATTCCCTGATTTGGTCTTCAAAGTTCATGCTTGCATCCAAATTATTGCCAGTACCACTACAGTATATGTAAACTCTAAAAGGTAACGATGGACTGCTTTCATAAGGGGTAACAATTTTATTACTCAGCAGTTGCTGAGTAATGTGAGACTGAGGTGGAAAAAAGGAGGTCTAGGTAACCCAAAATCATATCCTCTTTGTTTCCTTTTTAGCCATAAACATTGATTTTGCCAAACTTTATCCAAAATCATAACATTTCCTTTAACCCCGTTGTAGGTAGTTATAACCAAAGCATTTACATATCAACAGTCCTTAATCATATTTCGCAAATTCCATGTTCTGTTGACTGAATAATGATCATCTATCCAAAGTGTAGTCCATACTGTTTGTGCACAGTGTTTGGCAATGTGTTTACCCAATGGAATCTTTTAGAACATTCTCAGCATGTTTTGCTTCATCTGCTCTAATTTTCTTTTACTCCACCCAGTGTATACCTGCTTCACCACTAACAGCGATCTTCAGTCTTCTCTCACAGATTGAAGGAGTTCGAGAGGTGAGTTCAACCAGTTAAACATCTTTCTATGGCTTATCTCGCTTTCTGACATACTCTGTTATTAATTTATAATCACTGTACAGAAGTAAGAAATAATCCATACTATTTAATCTTGCTTTTAGCTTTGGAGGGATTAAAAAGAAAATGTATGCATTGTGTATGTATAACATGTCATTCAAACGTCATACTTTTATGTTCTTTACTGTTGAGTTTCTGTATCAAAAATTCTTAGATCTAATGCAGTGCAATAATTAAAATGCCCTTTTATCACTTCATTTTTCTTTTCCAGTATCACTTTACATCTTTATCTAAAATAAAAATTAAATAATCTGAAAATCAACTGAGGGGCAAAAAAAAAAAAGTGAGAACTGAGTTCTCACGATGGGTGGCATAAGAATGTCAGTGCAAGTTCTGCTACTGTCATCTATTGGCATTGGTAAGTATCTCTGAACATTCAATTAGTCATTTAATAGAATATATATCCTTATCTAACACTTTTCTTTTTTATAAAAAAAAAAAAATCTATAGTATGTATGTCAGGACTGGTCTCTGCAACTGTAAGTGTTTTTTTTTTCAAGATTAAATAATTAAATCAAAAACAATGAAATACAATGAAATACATGAATTAACATGTTCTTTTATAAATTTACAATACAGTCCAACACAACACAAGGTAAGTTTTTTTATACATATAAACCATATGCAATTTTATATGAATATAAAATAAAATGTCACCTTTTTCTTCTTTTAAAAGTTAATCCATTAACATAATTCTTATCCATGTTCCATTAATTATTAATTTGAAAATGTTAATACATGTGTTCATTCATTTTCTTTTTTGCATTTTATAGGACCAGGTTTATCTGAAAACAGGTAGGCATGCAAACTCAAATAACAGTTTGTAGACCTAATACATTCCAGGGATGTTATTTTAGTTAAAGATGACTTTATTATTCATTTCTGTTACCGTGTTTTTTCTTATTTAAGCAAAGCCACCACTCATACCAACGGTTTCCAGGAAACTTGCCATGCAGCAAATCTACAAGATGCCACTCAAAGAGTAAGCCTTTTGGAATTAATTTGAGTAAAAAATGATCAATTCATCGTTAAACCTTAAATTGTTAAATGTCCCCACAAAGCATTGTTGATAAATGACTCCCCCTTGTGCTAAGTTACTGACAGTAACCCAGTGCTTTCACCTGCTCTATGTGTTCTTAGAGCTCTGCTGCAGTGGACAAACTGACAGGCGAGTTATCCTGTAAAAGGGGTAAAAATGCAAGCTTAACAGATGAAAAGTCGAGGATGGTGGAACAAAATCTCAGGCAGATTGTAGAGTCGACTTTACAAGTGTTCTTTGACCTGGTAAATGAGCTAATGCTTTACTTCAGTATAGTGTAGGTGTAAAACATGTAACAGCTTTTAAGAATGGTAAATGGCAAATTTGTCTTGTAACAGAACAACAATGTCCCTGGATTTGATGTTCTGGATGTATTTGGAGTCCTGGACAGCCTTCGTTTGGGTAATGACAGTGACCCCGAATTCATCAGGCTGTGGTTCTCTGTGAAGATGATTCCTCTTTTGCCTTATGTCAATGGAAACTTCCTAAACCAGCTCAGCAAGTGGAACTTCAGCTGCACCTCTTTCCAAGAGATGTAAGTGAATAAATTCCATTTTACCAATTATTGCTGGTGACTGCTGTTAACTGCTTATGGAAATCATTAAAGACATAAACAATTTTAATTGAATATTCTAACATGTAACACATTTCTCACTGTGTATTGCATTGAATGTTGATGTCAGGGTCCCAAAGTCCACTGAAATCACTAAAAAAAGGAAGAAAGAAAAATGCGTATCACATAATTGTTAAATTACAAGTCAGACCAAACAAGTTATGACTGTGTGACCCAGCTGTTGTAAAAGAGGCATACACCTTAATATAAGGTGGTCGTTTGTGAAGGTGTTTCTTTAAAATAAGAATGTTATATAATGATTCAGAAATTATGTAATTGAAAATAAGTCAAAAGGAGAATTTCAACTGAAAATTGCTACTCACGATGTAAAACGCGGTTGGAAACTTTTCCAGACATGAAAAGACTGAGGTTAAAAGAGTTCACTATCCCATATTAGAATACCATATGAAATGATCAAATTATGAAAGGAAATGAAAATGTGGATGAATAAACGAAAGAAATATAGGTCTTATTCTGTGTAGAAGAGGTTGTGACAAAATGTACCAATTCGTTGATTACAATGTTTTAAAATATCAATGGGATTTAAGTTTGAAATGGTTGTGATTGAATTATGTTGAATTATGTTGAATTTTGAATATGTTATTTATTGAAAGCTTTCTCTCAAATGTAGCATTCAGGCATTTGGAAGGCAAAAGGCATCCATGAACAGAGACACACAGCAAGCAGTCTTCACTCACTTCATCAAACCGTTCTTGTCAAGAAATGACTCAACAGGTAAAAGGAGAAACTCAAGCTCACTTTGGTTTTTCCATGACAACATGTGGTATATTACCCTGTCAATAACTTTCTTGCTTTTTCTGCAGATCCTGGCTGTGTCTCATCTATCACGGGGAGCCAAGCGTGGCTAAAGGCAAACCTTGGCGACTTCTCTGATTTTGCAACTGTGCAGGACTTGGAAGCCTTCAATCCTAATTTGTCCGCTGTGAGTGCCAACTGCAGATGTACATCTTCCTGTAAACGGAATTCTTTTACCCAGAACATTTCCATGACTGCTGTCTGATATTATGCTGGTTCTCTTTTGTAGGCTGAATTGTTGTCAGTCCTCAGTCCTTCTCAGGTGGCACAGCTGGTACTGAGTTTGGGAGCCTCCAATAACACAGATTTGATTGATCGTGTGTTTGAGCGACTGCAAGAGGGCAACGCTCTAAAAAATGTGGATGGATTCCTCACACAACTGACAGCCAATGGACAGGTATGCTAGGCTTCTAAAAGGGTGAAGGAGGACAATCCTGGTGTTTTATTCCAGCAGGATAAGACAGAATAAGACATTTGCTAAACCGCTACACAAGTCTTCAAGGAGTCTATCATAGAAAAGAAATGCTTGCAGCGTTTGTACCATCTGTCAGTGTGCCCCAGAGTGGCTGTGGCTACAATGTAGCTTACCATCACCAGTGTGTGAATGTGTGCGTGAATGGGTGGATGACTGGATATGTAAAGCGCTTTGAGGTCCTTAGGGACTAGTAAAGCGCTATATAAATACAGGCCATTTACCATTTACCATGTTGTATGAGTACATTTACAACATGCAGTATCTGTATTGCTTAGCTTCTTTTCCACTTCAATTTCACAGATGACAATTTTCCAGCCTGTTGTGAGAGATCGGATCATGAATACGACCTTCATTATCATCAGTCCACATTTCTCCACTTTCATGACAAACAACTATGAACTTTGGTTCCATGTGAAACTGATTCCTATCCTTGCCAGTTTTACTCCAGAAATGCTCATAAACACAACCACAAACATCAGCTGCACGAACTACCAAGTCATGTGAGTAGTTTTCTTGGAGCAATCAAGATTTTGTTGCAAATGAAAATGACAATACTGACAAAGAACAGCATGAGAACGTTTTCTTTCAACTGTTGCAGTGTGAGTGGGTTGGCTTTAGTTATCCAGGAGATGCCACTGTACAGACGGCAAGAGATCACACATGGTCTGCTGGGCTATCTAAGAAATGCTGAAAATGCCATCAATGAGCCAGGTAGGGCAGACATAGGGTGCGTTATGTGTTTTCCAGTGTGAAATGTCTTGAAAAGCACTCAGACAAAAAACTTGCCCACATATTCTTTCATGTCTACCTGTCAAAAACCTTCCTAAATTTGGCACATCCTAACTTTTGTTTGTATGCCTTAGCTTGCAGGCAACAAAATGAGAGTGATGCCCAATGGGTTAAAGCAAATCTGGGTCCATTCATCCAATATACATCATACTCTGACCTCAAAGACTTCAACATCTCTACGGTAAGCCCTACATTGCACTTCTAGTCCTCCCTTAAGAACAGGAAAACAAAATTGTAGACTTAAGAAAACAAACACAGGAGTTTATTTTGCCATATCAAAAATACAAGCAAATCATAGAGCACACTTTCTTTGGTTGCAAACTCTATTCATTTACCCATAGCATTGGTCATTACTGCTGTCTGATATTATGTTGATTCCCTGTTGTAGGCTGGATTGTTGTCAACGCTCAATCCCTCTGAGGTGGCACAGCTGCTACTGAGCTCTGGAGCCTCAAATAACACAGATTTTATTGATCTTGTGTTTGAAAAACTTGAAGAGGGCAATGTTCTAAAAAATGTGGATGAATTCCTGACACAGCTGACAGCCAATGGACAGGTAGGCTAGCCTCCTAAAAGGGTGAAGGAGGACAATGCAGATATTTGATTCCAGAAGTAAACACAGAATAAAACATAGGTCTCAACCGCTACATCCATTGTTGGCTATTGTATCTTAGAAAACAAATGGTTACAGCTTTTGTACCATGTTGTATGGGTGTACTTCCAACATGCAATCTCACATTTGCTTATGTCTTTTTCCACTTTAATATGACAGAGCCCACATTTCCAGCCTGTTGTGAGAGATCGGATCATGAATACGACCTTCATTATCATCAGTCCACATTTCTCCACTTTCATGACAAACGACTATGAACTTTGGTTCCATGTGAAACTGATTCCTATCCTTGCCAGTTTTACTCCAGAAATGCTCATAAACACAACCACAAACATCAGCTGCATGAATTACCAAGTCATGTGAGTAGTTTTCTTGGAGCAATCAAGATTTTGTTGCAAATGAAAATGACAATACTGACAAAGAACAGCATGAGAACGTTTTCTTTCAACTGTTGCAGTGTGAGTGGGTTGGCTTCAGTTATCCAGGAGATGCCACTGTACAGACGGCAAGAGATCACACATGGTCTGCTGGGCTACCTAAGAAATGCTGAAAATGCCATCAATGAGCCAGGTAGGGCAGACATAGGGTGCGTTATGTGCTTTCCAGTGTGAAATGTCTTGAAAAGCACTCAGACAAAAAACTTAAATTCTTTCATGTCTACCAGTCACAAACCTTGCTAAATTGAGCACATCCTAACTTTTGTCTGCATGCCTTAGCTTGCAGGCAACAAAATGAGAGTGATGCCCAATGGGTTAAAGCAAATCTGGGTCCATTCGTCCAATATACATCATACTCTGACCTCAAAGACTTCAACATCTCTACGGTAAGCTTTACTCTTATTACTCTTCCTGTCTTTCTTGAGAATAGCAAAGCAAAATTCTGGAAATTATACAAAAGACATGCATTTCATGAATTCTACTTTTTTGTATCCATAGCTGGCAGTTCTGGACGTTCTTTCACCATCGCAAAAGGCTGATCTAATCCTAGATCCAAACAGTGGTGCTTTAAACGATGCACATGTTGTAAGGGAGGTGTTGACAAGCTTGACAGAGACCAGTGATTATGAGCAGCTCAACCAATTCTTCCAGGCTTTTGCAAACATCAACAAGCAGGTGAATTCTCATTGGTAACCTTACCTCAGCGCAAACATCAACAAATGTTAACAGTGTTCTTTCATAAACCTGCTCAAGTGTTTAACTGAAAATGATCCATTTCTGATATGCTTCATGCCTTGAGGCATCCCTGCTGTACAGAAGTACAAAGATTTAGTTTAGATAAGCTCCCCCTCATCTCCGCATTTCCACAAAGACTTCAGAACTTCCTCTCTGACCTTATTATGATCCCCTTCTCTTTTCAGAGAAATGTCACCCTCATCCAAAATCTAGATGTGCGAGACACCATTTTGAGCCTGACCTTGACAGCCCTTGCTCCTCAGCTTAAAGACTTTCAGCCAGAAGACTATCAACAGTGGTTCCAGGTTTATTTGGTTCCTGTGATGGCGAGCATCCTTCCTAGCAGCTTGCGGGTGATCCCCAGTAACATCACCTGTGAATCCTACCAGGCTGTGTAAGATATTTCTGATATCCACAGTTAGACATTTGGGTGTGCACAATGCCAAGCTGAGGCTCCTGACAAGTCACAATGAATTCTTTTCTTCCTTTAGATACGATGGTCTTGCGCAGAGTTTGGCAGCATTGCCACTGGACCTTTCACAGGGCGTGAGATCAAGCAAGCAGTACCTCCAGGACACATTCCCACGTATGTGGCAAATGGGCTTTCCTGACTAAACTTTTCCCAAAAGCCCAGTACCAGCACTGTAATGACTACTCCATTGATTTGTTTCCTTTCTTTTTCTTCTCAAACAGGCTGCTCAGTTCCAGCTTCCTTTGTGGTAAGATTAGTTTTTTGGGGGGTGGGTGGGTGGGTGTGGGGGGTGTCTTACATGGGTTATCCAATATTTGATCCAGGTTTGGCACACTAATTGGGCCAACTGTGACAAAGTCAAGGTATTTACACTTGAAGAAGATGTTTCCACTATACTAACACTCATATTCTCTTTGTCTTCAGTGCAAGGTGACCCCAGTTCATGGTAAGTCTGTCTAGAAGTACACATTTCAACTCTAAGGATATAAATGCATTCTGAAGGACTATTATCTGACACACAACCATTCTCTTTTCACAGTGAATCTCATTTGTAATGGAGTTGATGGGTGGGTGAAATGCCGTTTTGTTCAATGTTGATTCTGTCTAGGTAAAATTTGTTAACACAGTGTAATTAAGGGGACATTGGATTTCAATTTATTGTGTTTTTTCCACAGTTCAAAACTTGAGCAAATCCTGTCAGCTGGCAATTCCTCGGCAGCCCTGTGCAATTTCACCATCACAGAACATGCCTGTTCCTCTGTAAGATTCCTTTTTAAACTCCAAAAACAGAACATGGATTTTGCCCCATTATGGTCCTGAGACAAATCTCCATGAGCTCTGACAAAATGGCTGTATTCTTTGTCAATTTTCTTTTTCAAGGCTCCCTATCTCACATCCAGCAACTTGGTCACACTGCTGAACTGCACACTGAAAAGCCAAAACATATACCCAGTAGAAGTCTGGAAGCTTTTCTTCCAAAAAGCCTCTGCTGTACTGGACCAGGCCCTTGAGACATTTGCTAACATGGTAAGTACAAAATCACATTTTCACAATATTACCATTTCCCTGCGTGAAGTTTGGGTCCAGCTACAATTATTTTTCTGCCAATTCAAGGCCGTCAACAACACCTACCCGACCTCGTCAAATGTGCTCGAGGCTCTTGGAGAAGTGAGAATTGACAACTTCAGCCAGGCACAACTACAGAGTGAGGAGTTCATTACCAGCTGGTTCAAGACAAAGATCCGTCCGTTTCTGGCCGTTCCATCTTTCAACTTCCTATTTTGCCTTAGCTCCAAAAACTTCAGCTGCCAGACATACCAGACTGTGTAAGTAAATATGAGACATATAGCTCTGTTCTGCAAATGTGCAGTTGACTAGAAGTTTAGATGTTGAAAGCTTTCTCTCAAATGTAGCATTCAGGCATTTGGAAGCCAAAAGGCATCCATGGACAGAGACACACAGCAAGCAGTCTTCACTCACTTCATCAAACCGTTCTTGTCAAGAAATGACTCAACAGGTAAAAGGAGAAACTCAAGCTCACTTTGGTTTTTCCATGACAACATGTGGTATATTACCCTGTCAATAACTTTCTTGCTTTTTCTGCAGATCCTGGCTGTGTCTCATCTATCACGGGGAGCCAAGCGTGGCTAAAGGCAAACCTTGGCGACTTCTCTGATTTTGCAACTGTGCAGGACTTGGAAGCCTTCA
This sequence comes from Astatotilapia calliptera, assembly GCF_964374335.1. Lineage (NCBI taxonomy): Eukaryota > Metazoa > Chordata > Actinopteri > Cichliformes > Cichlidae > Astatotilapia > Astatotilapia calliptera. The sequence goes on along the minus strand of NC_137440.1, from coordinate 14,081,475 downwards.
ATCCTAATTTGTCCGCTGTGAGTGCCAACTGCAGATGTACATCTTCCTGTAAACGGAATTCTTTTACCCAGAACATTTCCATGACTGCTGTCTGATATTATGCTGGTTCTCTTTTGTAGGCTGAATTGTTGTCAGTCCTCAGTCCTTCTCAGGTGGCACAGCTGGTACTGAGTTTGGGAGCCTCCAATAACACAGATTTGATTGATCGTGTGTTTGAGCGACTGCAAGAGGGCAACGCTCTAGAAAATGTGGATGGATTCCTCACACAACTGACAGCCAATGGACAGGTATGCTAGGCTTCTAAAAGGGTGAAGGAGGACAATCCTGGTGTTTTATTCCAGCAGGATAAGACAGAATAAGACATTTGCTAAACCGCTACACAACTCTTCAAGGAGTCTATCATAGAGAAGACTTGTTTGCAACCTTTGTGACATGTTGTATGAGTACATTTACAACATGCAGTCTCTGTATTGCTTAGCTTCTTTTCCACCTCAATTTCACAGATGCCAATTTTCCAGCCTGTTGTGAGAGATCGGATCATGAATGCGACCTTCATCGTCATCAGTCCACATTTCTCCACTTTCATGACAAACGACTATGAACTTTGGTTCCATGTGAAACTGATTCCTATCCTTGCCAGTTTTACTCCAGAAATGCTCATAAACACAATCACAAACATCAGCTGCATGAACTACCAAGTCATGTGAGTAGTTTTCTTGGAGCAATCAAGATTTTGTTGCAAATGAAAATGACAATAGAGACAAAGAACAGCATGAGAATGTTTTCTTTCAACTGTTGCAGTGTGAGTGGGTTGGTTTCAGTTATCCAGGAGATGCCACTGTACAGACGGCAAGAGATCACACATGGTCTGCTGGGCTACCTAAGAAATGCTGAAAATGCCATCAATGAGCCAGGTAGAGCAGACATAGGGTGCATTACGTGTTTTCCAGTGTGAAATGTCTTGAAAAGCACTCAGACAAAAAACTTAAATTCTTTCATGTCTACCAGTCACAAACCTTCCTAAATTGAGCACATCCTAACTTTTGTCTGCATGTCTTAGCTTGCAGGCAACAAAATGAGAGTGATGCCCAATGGGTTAAAGCAAATCTGGGTCCATTCATCCAATATACATCATACTCTGACCTCAAAGACTTCAACATCTCTACGGTAAGCCCTACATTGCACTTCTAGTCCTCCCTTAAGAACAGGAAAACAAAATTGTAGACTTAAGAAGACAAACACAGGAGTTTATTTTGCCATATCAAAAATACAAGCAAATCATAGAGCACACTTTCTTTGGTTGCAAACTCTATTCATTTACCCATAGCATTGGTCATTACTGTTGTCTGATATTATGTTGATTCCCTGTTGTAGGCTGGATTGTTGTCAACGCTCAATCCCTCTGAGGTGGCACAGCTGCTACTGAGCTCTGGAGCCTCAAATAACACAGATTTTATTGATCTTGTGTTTGAAAAACTTGAAGAGGGCAATGTTCTAAAAAATGTGGATGAATTCCTGACACAGCTGACAGCCAATGGACAGGTAGGCTAGCCTCCTAAAAGGGTGAAGGAGGACAATGTGGATATTTGATTCTAGAAGTAAACACAGAATAAGACATCGGTCTCAACCGCTACATCCATTGTTGGCTATTGTATCTTAGAAAACAAATGGTTACAGCCTTTGTACCATGTTGTATGGGTGTACTTCCAACATGCAATCTCACCTTTGCTTATGTCTTTTTCCACTTTAATATGACAGACCCCACATTTCCAGCCTGTTGTGAGAGATCGGATCATGAATACGACCTTCATCGTCATCAGTCCACATTTCTCCACTTTCACGACAAACGACTATGAACTTTGGTTCCATGTGAAACTGATTCCTATCCTTGCCAGTTTTACTCCAGAAATGCTCATAAACACAACCACAAACATCAGCTGCATGAATTACCAAGTCATGTGAGTAGTTTTCTTGGAGCAATCAAGATTTTGTTGCAAATGAAAATGACAATACTGACAAAGAACAGCATGAGAACGTTTTCTTTCAACTGTTGCAGTGTGAGTGGGTTGGCTTCAGTTATCCAGGAGATGCCACTGTACAGACGGCAAGAGATCACACATGGTCTGCTGGGCTACCTAAGAAATGCTGAAAATGCCAACAATGAGCCAGGTAGGGCAGACATAGGGTGCGTTATGTGCTTTCCAGTGTGAAATGTCTTGAAAAGCACTCAGACAAAAAACTTGCCCACATATTCTTTCATGTCTACCTGTCAAAAACCTTCCTAAATTTGGCACATCCTAACTTTTGTTTGTATGCCTTAGCTTGCAGGCAACAAAATGAGAGTGATGCCCAATGGGTTAAAGCAAATCTGGGTCCATTCGTCCAATATACATCATACTCTGACCTCAAAGACTTCAACATCTCTACGGTAAGCCCTACATTGCACTTCTAGTCCTCCCTTAAGAACAGGAAAACAAAATTGTAGACTTAAGAAAACAAACACAGGAGTTTATTTTGCCATATCAAAAATACAAGCAAATCATAGAGCACACTTTCTTTGGTTGCAAACTCTAATCCTTTACCCACAGCATTGGTCATTACTGTTGTCTGATATTATGTTGATTCCCTGTTGTAGGCTGGATTGTTGTCAACGCTCAATCCCTCTGAGGTGGCACAGCTGCTACTGAGCTCTGGAGCCTCAAATAACACAGATTTTATTGATCTTGTGTTTGAAAAGCTTGAAGAGGGCAATGTTCTAAAAAATGTGGATGAATTCCTGACACAGCTGACAGCCAATGGACAGGTAGGCTAGCCTCCTAAAAGGGTGAAGGAGGACAATGCAGATATTTGATTCCAGAAGTAAACACAGAATAAAACATAGGTCTCAACCGCTACATCCATTGTTGGCTATTGTATCTTAGAAAACAAATGGTTACAGCTTTTGTACCATGTTGTATGGGTGTACTTCCAACATGCAATCTCACCTTTGCTTATGTCTTTTTCCACTTTAATATGACAGACCCCACATTTCCAGCCTGTTGTGAGAGATCGGATCATGAATACGACCTTCATCATCATCAGTCCACATTTCTCCACTTTCACGACAAACGACTATGAACTTTGGTTCCATGTGAAACTGATTCCTATCCTTGCCAGTTTTACTCCAGAAATGCTCATAAACACAACCACAAACATCAGCTGCATGAATTACCAAGTCATGTGAGTAGTTTTCTTGGAGCAATCAAGATTTTGTTGCAAATGAAAATGACAATACTGACAAAGAACAGCATGAGAACGTTTTCTTTCAACTGTTGCAGTGTGAGTGGGTTGGCTTCAGTTATCCAGGAGATGCCACTGTACAGACGGCAAGAGATCACACATGGTCTGCTGGGCTACCTAAGAAATGCTGAAAATGCCAACAATGAGCCAGGTAGGGCAGACATAGGGTGCGTTATGTGTTTTCAAGTGTGAAATGTCTTGAAAAGCACTCAGACAAAAAACTTAAATTCTTTCATGTCTACCAGTCACAAACCTTGCTAAATTGAGCACATCCTAACTTTTGTCTGCATGCCTTAGCTTGCAGGCAACAAAATGAGAGTGATGCCCAATGGGTTAAAGCAAATCTGGGTCCATTCGTCCAATATACATCATACTCTGACCTCAAAGACTTCAACATCTCTACGGTAAGCTTTACTCTTATTACTCTTCCTGTCTTTCTTGAGAATAGCAAAGCAAAATTCTGGAAATTATACAAAAGACATGCATTTCATGAATTCTACTTTTTTGTATCCATAGCTGGCAGTTCTGGACGTTCTTTCACCATCGCAAAAGGCTGATCTAATCCTAGATCCAAACAGTGGTGCTTTAAACGATGCACATGTTGTAAGGGAGGTGTTGACAAGCTTGACAGAGACCAGTGATTATGAGCAGCTCAACCAATTCTTCCAGGCTTTTGCAAACATCAACAAGCAGGTGAATTCTCATTGGTAACCTTACCTCAGCGCAAACATCAACAAATGTTAACAGTGTTCTTTCATAAACCTGCTCAAGTGTTTAACTGAAAATGATCCATTTCTGATATGCTTCATGCCTTGAGGCATCCCTGCTGTACAGAAGTACAAAGATTTAGTTTAGATAAGCTCCCCCTCATCTCCGCATTTCCACAAAGACTTCAGAACTTCCTCTCTGACCTTATTATGATCCCCTTCTCTTTTCAGAGAAATGTCACCCTCATCCAAAATCCAGATGTGCGAGACACCATTTTGAGCCTGACCTTGACAGCCCTTGCTCCTCAGCTTAAAGACTTTCAGCCAGAAGACTATCAACAGTGGTTCCAGGTTTATTTGGTTCCTGTGATGGCGAGCATCCTTCCTAGCAGCTTGCGGGTGATCCCCAGTAACATCACCTGTGAATCCTACCAGGCTGTGTAAGATATTTCTGATATCCACAGTTAGACATTTGGGTGTGCACAATGCCAAGCTGAGGCTCCTGACAAGTCACAATGAATTCTTTTCTTCCTTTAGATACGATGGTCTTGCGCAGAGTTTGGCAGCATTGCCACTGGACCTTTCACAGGGCGTGAGATCAAGCAAGCAGTACCTCCAGGACACATTCCCACGTATGTGGCAAATGGGCTTTCCTGACTAAACTTTTCCCAAAAGCCCAGTACCAGCACTGTAATGACTACTCCATTGATTTGTTTCCTTTCTTTTTCTTCTCAAACAGGCTGCTCAGTTCCAGCTTCCTTTGTGGTAAGATTAGTTTTTTGGGGGGTGGGTGGGTGGGTGTGGGGGGTGTCTTACATGGGTTATCCAATATTTGATCCAGGTTTGGCACACTAATTGGGCCAACTGTGACAAAGTCAAGGTATTTACACTTGAAGAAGATGTTTCCACTATACTAACACTCATATTTTCTTTGTCTTCAGTGCAAGGTGACCCCAGTTCATGGTAAGTCTGTCTAGAAGTACACATTTCAACTCTAAGGATATAAATGCATTCTGAAGGACTATTATCTGACACACAACCATTCTCTTTTCACAGTGAATCTCATTTGTAATGGAGTTGATGGGTGGGTGAAATGCCGTTTTGTTCAATGTTGATTCTGTCTAGGTAAAATTTGTTAACACAGTGTAATTAAGGGGACATTGGATTTCAATTTATTGTGTTTTTTCCACAGTTCAAAACTTGAGCAAATCCTGTCAGCTGGCAATTCCTCGGCAGCCCTGTGCAATTTCACCATCACAGAACATGCCTGTTCCTCTGTAAGATTCCTTTTTAAACTCCAAAAACAGAACATGGATTTTGCCTCATTATGGTCCTGAGACAAATCTCCATGAGCTCTGACAAAATGGCTGTATTCTTTGTCAATTTTCTTTTTCAAGGCTCCCTATCTCACATCCAGCAACTTGGTCACACTGCTGAACTGCACACTGAAAAGCCAAAACATATACCCAGTAGAAGTCTGGAAGCTTTTCTTCCAAAAAGCCTCTGCTGTACTGGACCAGGCCCTTGAGACATTTGCTAACATGGTAAGTACAAAATCACATTTTCACAATATTACCATTTCCCTGCGTGAAGTTTGGGTCCAGCTACAATTATTTTTCTGCCAATTCAAGGCCGTCAACAACACCTACCCGACCTCGTCAAATGTGCTCGAGGCTCTTGGAGAAGTGAGAATTGACAACTTCAGCCAGGCACAACTACAGAGTGAGGAGTTCATTACCAGCTGGTTCAAGACAAAGATCCGTCCGTTTCTGGCCGTTCCATCTTTCAACTTCCTATTTTGCCTTAGCTCCAAAAACTTCAGCTGCCAGACATACCAGACTGTGTAAGTAAATATGAGACATATAGCTCTGTTCTGCAAATGTGCAGTTGACTAGAAGTTTAGATGTTGAAAGCTTTCTCTCAAATGTAGCATTCAGGCATTTGGAAGCCAAAAGGCATCCATGGACAGAGACACACAGCAAGCAGTCTTCACTCACTTCATCAAACCGTTCTTGTCAAGAAATGACTCAACAGGTAAAAGGAGAAACTCAAGCTCACTTTGGTTTTTCCATGACAACATGTGGTATATTACCCTGTCAATAACTTTCTTGCTTTTTCTGCAGATCCTGGCTGTGTCTCATCTATCACGGGGAGCCAAGCGTGGCTAAAGGCAAACCTTGGCGACTTCTCTGATTTTGCAACTGTGCAGGACTTGGAAGCCTTCAATCCTAATTTGTCCGCTGTGAGTGCCAACTGCAGATGTACATCTTCCTGTAAACGGAATTCTTTTACCCAGAACATTTCCATGACTGCTGTCTGATATTATGCTGGTTCTCTTTTGTAGGCTGAATTGTTGTCAGTCCTCAGTCCTTCTCAGGTGGCACAGCTGGTACTGAGTTTGGGAGCCTCCAATAACACAGATTTGATTGATCGTGTGTTTGAGCGACTGCAAGAGGGCAACGCTCTAGAAAATGTGGATGGATTCCTCACACAACTGACAGCCAATGGACAGGTATGCTAGGCTTCTAAAAGGGTGAAGGAGGACAATCCTGGTGTTTTATTCCAGCAGGATAAGACAGAATAAGACATTTGCTAAACCGCTACACAACTCTTCAAGGAGTCTATCATAGAGAAGACTTGTTTGCAACCTTTGTGACATGTTGTATGAGTACATTTACAACATGCAGTCTCTGTATTGCTTAGCTTCTTTTCCACCTCAATTTCACAGATGCCAATTTTCCAGCCTGTTGTGAGAGATCGGATCATGAATGCGACCTTCATCGTCATCAGTCCGCATTTCTCCTCTTTCACGACAAACGACTATGAACTTTGGTTCCATGTGAAACTGATTCCTATCCTTGCCAGTTTTACTCCAGAAATGCTCATAAACACAATCACAAACATCAGCTGCATGAACTACCAAGTCATGTGAGTAGTTTTCTTGGAGCAATCAAGATTTTGTTGCAAATGAAAATGACAATAGAGACAAAGAACAGCATGAGAATGTTTTCTTTCAACTGTTGCAGTGTGAGTGGGTTGGTTTCAGTTATCCAGGAGATGCCACTGTACAGACGGCAAGAGATCACACATGGTCTGCTGGGCTACCTAAGAAATGCTGAAAATGCCATCAATGAGCCAGGTAGAGCAGACATAGGGTGCATTACGTGTTTTCCAGTGTGAAATGTCTTGAAAAGCACTCAGACAAAAAACTTAAATTCTTTCATGTCTACCAGTCACAAACCTTCCTAAATTGAGCACATCCTAACTTTTGTCTGCATGTCTTAGCTTGCAGGCAACAAAATGAGAGTGATGCCCAATGGGTTAAAGCAAATCTGGGTCCATTCATCCAATATACATCATACTCTGACCTCAAAGACTTCAACATCTCTACGGTAAGCCCTACATTGCACTTCTAGTCCTCCCTTAAGAACAGGAAAACAAAATTGTAGACTTAAGAAAACAAACACAGGAGTTTATTTTGCCATATCAAAAATACAAGCAAATCATAGAGCACACTTTCTTTGGTTGCAAACTCTATTCATTTACCCATAGCATTGGTCATTACTGTTGTCTGATATTATGTTGATTCCCTGTTGTAGGCTGGATTGTTGTCAACGCTCAATCCCTCTGAGGTGGCACAGCTGCTACTGAGCTCTGGAGCCTCAAATAACACAGATTTTATTGATCTTGTGTTTGAAAAACTTGAAGAGGGCAATGTTCTAAAAAATGTGGATGAATTCCTGACACAGCTGACAGCCAATGGACAGGTAGGCTAGCCTCCTAAAAGGGTGAAGGAGGACAATGTGGATATTTGATTCTAGAAGTAAACACAGAATAAGACATCGGTCTCAACCGCTACATCCATTGTTGGCTATTGTATCTTAGAAAACAAATGGTTACAGCCTTTGTACCATGTTGTATGGGTGTACTTCCAACATGCAATCTCACCTTTGCTTATGTCTTTTTCCACTTTAATATGACAGACCCCACATTTCCAGCCTGTTGTGAGAGATCGGATCATGAATACGACCTTCATCGTCATCAGTCCACATTTCTCCACTTTCACGACAAACGACTATGAACTTTGGTTCCATGTGAAACTGATTCCTATCCTTGCCAGTTTTACTCCAGAAATGCTCATAAACACAACCACAAACATCAGCTGCATGAATTACCAAGTCATGTGAGTAGTTTTCTTGGAGCAATCAAGATTTTGTTGCAAATGAAAATGACAATACTGACAAAGAACAGCATGAGAACGTTTTCTTTCAACTGTTGCAGTGTGAGTGGGTTGGCTTCAGTTATCCAGGAGATGCCACTGTACAGACGGCAAGAGATCACACATGGTCTGCTGGGCTACCTAAGAAATGCTGAAAATGCCAACAATGAGCCAGGTAGGGCAGACATAGGGTGCGTTATGTGCTTTCCAGTGTGAAATGTCTTGAAAAGCACTCAGACAAAAAACTTGCCCACATATTCTTTCATGTCTACCTGTCAAAAACCTTCCTAAATTTGGCACATCCTAACTTTTGTTTGTATGCCTTAGCTTGCAGGCAACAAAATGAGAGTGATGCCCAATGGGTTAAAGCAAATCTGGGTCCATTCGTCCAATATACATCATACTCTGACCTCAAAGACTTCAACATCTCTACGGTAAGCCCTACATTGCACTTCTAGTCCTCCCTTAAGAACAGGAAAACAAAATTGTAGACTTAAGAAAACAAACACAGGAGTTTATTTTGCCATATCAAAAATACAAGCAAATCATAGAGCACACTTTCTTTGGTTGCAAACTCTAATCCTTTACCCACAGCATTGGTCATTACTGTTGTCTGATATTATGTTGATTCCCTGTTGTAGGCTGGATTGTTGTCAACGCTCAATCCCTCTGAGGTGGCACAGCTGCTACTGAGCTCTGGAGCCTCAAATAACACAGATTTTATTGATCTTGTGTTTGAAAAGCTTGAAGAGGGCAATGTTCTAAAAAATGTGGATGAATTCCTGACACAGCTGACAGCCAATGGACAGGTAGGCTAGCCTCCTAAAAGGGTGAAGGAGGACAATGCAGATATTTGATTCCAGAAGTAAACACAGAATAAAACATAGGTCTCAACCGCTACATCCATTGTTGGCTATTGTATCTTAGAAAACAAATGGTTACAGCTTTTGTACCATGTTGTATGGGTGTACTTCCAACATGCAATCTCACCTTTGCTTATGTCTTTTTCCACTTTAATATGACAGACCCCACATTTCCAGCCTGTTGTGAGAGATCGGATCATGAATACGACCTTCATCATCATCAGTTCACATTTCTCCACTTTCACGACAAACGACTATGAACTTTGGTTCCATGTGAAACTGATTCCTATCCTTGCCAGTTTTACTCCAGAAATGCTCATAAACACAACCACAAACATCAGCTGCATGAATTACCAAGTCATGTGAGTAGTTTTCTTGGAGCAATCAAGATTTTGTTGCAAATGAAAATGACAATACTGACAAAGAACAGCATGAGAACGTTTTCTTTCAACTGTTGCAGTGTGAGTGGGTTGGCTTCAGTTATCCAGGAGATGCCACTGTACAGACGGCAAGAGATCACACATGGTCTGCTGGGCTACCTAAGAAATGCTGAAAATGCCAACAATGAGCCAGGTAGGGCAGACATAGGGTGCGTTATGTGTTTTCAAGTGTGAAATGTCTTGAAAAGCACTCAGACAAAAAACTTAAATTCTTTCATGTCTACCAGTCACAAACCTTGCTAAATTGAGCACATCCTAACTTTTGTCTGCATGCCTTAGCTTGCAGGCAACAAAATGAGAGTGATGCCCAATGGGTTAAAGCAAATCTGGGTCCATTCGTCCAATATACATCATACTCTGACCTCAAAGACTTCAACATCTCTACGGTAAGCTTTACTCTTATTACTCTTCCTGTCTTTCTTGAGAATAGCAAAGCAAAATTCTGGAAATTATACAAAAGACATGCATTTCATGAATTCTACTTTTTTGTATCCATAGCTGGCAGTTCTGGACGTTCTTTCACCATCGCAAAAGGCTGATCTAATCCTAGATCCAAACAGTGGTGCTTTAAACGATGCACATGTTGTAAGGGAGGTGTTGACAAGCTTGACAGAGACCAGTGATTATGAGCAGCTCAACCAATTCTTCCAGGCTTTTGCAAACATCAACAAGCAGGTGAATTCTCATTGGTAACCTTACCTCAGCGCAAACATCAACAAATGTTAACAGTGTTCTTTCATAAACCTGCTCAAGTGTTTAACTGAAAATGATCCATTTCTGATATGCTTCATGCCTTGAGGCATCCCTGCTGTACAGAAGTACAAAGATTTAGTTTAGATAAGCTCCCCCTCATCTCCGCATTTCCACAAAGACTTCAGAACTTCCTCTCTGACCTTATTATGATCCCCTTCTCTTTTCAGAGAAATGTCACCCTCATCCAAAATCCAGATGTGCGAGACACCATTTTGAGCCTGACCTTGACAGCCCTTGCTCCTCAGCTTAAAGACTTTCAGCCAGAAGACTATCAACAGTGGTTCCAGGTTTATTTGGTTCCTGTGATGGCGAGCATCCTTCCTAGCAGCTTGCGGGTGATCCCCAGTAACATCACCTGTGAATCCTACCAGGCTGTGTAAGATATTTCTGATATCCACAGTTAGACATTTGGGTGTGCACAATGCCAAGCTGAGGCTCCTGACAAGTCACAATGAATTCTTTTCTTCCTTTAGATACGATGGTCTTGCGCAGAGTTTGGCAGCATTGCCACTGGACCTTTCACAGGGCGTGAGATCAAGCAAGCAGTACCTCCAGGACACATTCCCACGTATGTGGCAAATGGGCTTTCCTGACTAAACTTTTCCCAAAAGCCCAGTACCAGCACTGTAATGACTACTCCATTGATTTGTTTCCTTTCTTTTTCTTCTCAAACAGGCTGCTCAGTTCCAGCTTCCTTTGTGGTAAGATTAGTTTTTTGGGGGGTGGGTGGGTGGGTGTGGGGGGTGTCTTACATGGGTTATCCAATATTTGATCCAGGTTTGGCACACTAATTGGGCCAACTGTGACAAAGTCAAGGTATTTACACTTGAAGAAGATGTTTCCACTATACTAACACTCATATTTTCTTTGTCTTCAGTGCAAGGTGACCCCAGTTCATGGTAAGTCTGTCTAGAAGTACACATTTCAACTCTAAGGATATAAATGCATTCTGAAGGACTATTATCTGACACACAACCATTCTCTTTTCACAGTGAATCTCATTTGTAATGGAGTTGATGGGTGGGTGAAATGCCGTTTTGTTCAATGTTGATTCTGTCTAGGTAAAATTTGTTAACACAGTGTAATTAAGGGGACATTGGATTTCAATTTATTGTGTTTTTTCCACAGTTCAAAACTTGAGCAAATCCTGTCAGCTGGCAATTCCTCGGCAGCCCTGTGCAATTTCACCATCACAGAACATGCCTGTTCCTCTGTAAGATTCCTTTTTAAACTCCAAAAACAGAACATGGATTTTGCCTCATTATGGTCCTGAGACAAATCTCCATGAGCTCTGACAAAATGGCTGTATTCTTTGTCAATTTTCTTTTTCAAGGCTCCCTATCTCACATCCAGCAACTTGGTCACACTGCTGAACTGCACACTGAAAAGCCAAAACATATACCCAGTAGAAGTCTGGAAGCTTTTCTTCCAAAAAGCCTCTGCTGTACTGGACCAGGCCCTTGAGACATTTGCTAACATGGTAAGTACAAAATCACATTTTCACAATATTACCATTTCCCTGCGTGAAGTTTGGGTCCAGCTACAATTATTTTTCTGCCAATTCAAGGCCGTCAACAACACCTACCCGACCTCGTCAAATGTGCTCGAGGCTCTTGGAGAAGTGAGAATTGACAACTTCAGCCAGGCACAACTACAGAGTGAGGAGTTCATTACCAGCTGGTTCAAGACAAAGATCCGTCCGTTTCTGGCCGTTCCATCTTTCAACTTCCTATTTTGCCTTAGCTCCAAAAACTTCAGCTGCCAGACATACCAGACTGTGTAAGTAAATATGAGACATATAGCTCTGTTCTGCAAATGTGCAGTTGACTAGAAGTTTAGATGTTGAAAGCTTTCTCTCAAATGTAGCATTCAGGCATTTGGAAGCCAAAAGGCATCCATGGACAGAGACACACAGCAAGCAGTCTTCACTCACTTCATCAAACCGTTCTTGTCAAGAAATGACTCAACAGGTAAAAGGAGAAACTCAAGCTCACTTTGGTTTTTCCATGACAACATGTGGTATATTACCCTGTCAATAACTTTCTTGCTTTTTCTGCAGATCCTGGCTGTGTCTCATCTATCACGGGGAGCCAAGCGTGGCTAAAGGCAAACCTTGGCGACTTCTCTGATTTTGCAACTGTGCAGGACTTGGAAGCCTTCAATCCTAATTTGTCCGCTGTGAGTGCCAACTGCAGATGTACATCTTCCTGTAAACGGAATTCTTTTACCCAGAACATTTCCATGACTGCTGTCTGATATTATGCTGGTTCTCTTTTGTAGGCTGAATTGTTGTCAGTCCTCAGTCCTTCTCAGGTGGCACAGCTGGTACTGAGTTTGGGAGCCTCCAATAACACAGATTTGATTGATCGTGTGTTTGAGCGACTGCAAGAGGGCAACGCTCTAGAAAATGTGGATGGATTCCTCACACAACTGACAGCCAATGGACAGGTATGCTAGGCTTCTAAAAGGGTGAAGGAGGACAATCCTGGTGTTTTATTCCAGCAGGATAAGACAGAATAAGACATTTGCTAAACCGCTACACAACTCTTCAAGGAGTCTATCATAGAGAAGACTTGTTTGCAACCTTTGTGACATGTTGTATGAGTACATTTACAACATGCAGTCTCTGTATTGCTTAGCTTCTTTTCCACCTCAATTTCACAGATGCCAATTTTCCAGCCTGTTGTGAGAGATCGGATCATGAATGCGACCTTCATCGTCATCAGTCCGCATTTCTCCTCTTTCACGACAAACGACTATGAACTTTGGTTCCATGTGAAACTGATTCCTATCCTTGCCAGTTTTACTCCAGAAATGCTCATAAACACAATCACAAACATCAGCTGCATGAACTACCAAGTCATGTGAGTAGTTTTCTTGGAGCAATCAAGATTTTGTTGCAAATGAAAATGACAATAGAGACAAAGAACAGCATGAGAATGTTTTCTTTCAACTGTTGCAGTGTGAGTGGGTTGGTTTCAGTTATCCAGGAGATGCCACTGTACAGACGGCAAGAGATCACACATGGTCTGCTGGGCTACCTAAGAAATGCTGAAAATGCCATCAATGAGCCAGGTAGAGCAGACATAGGGTGCATTACGTGTTTTCCAGTGTGAAATGTCTTGAAAAGCACTCAGACAAAAAACTTAAATTCTTTCATGTCTACCAGTCACAAACCTTCCTAAATTGAGCACATCCTAACTTTTGTCTGCATGTCTTAGCTTGCAGGCAACAAAATGAGAGTGATGCCCAATGGGTTAAAGCAAATCTGGGTCCATTCATCCAATATACATCATACTCTGACCTCAAAGACTTCAACATCTCTACGGTAAGCCCTACATTGCACTTCTAGTCCTCCCTTAAGAACAGGAAAACAAAATTGTAGACTTAAGAAAACAAACACAGGAGTTTATTTTGCCATATCAAAAATACAAGCAAATCATAGAGCACACTTTCTTTGGTTGCAAACTCTATTCATTTACCCATAGCATTGGTCATTACTGTTGTCTGATATTATGTTGATTCCCTGTTGTAGGCTGGATTGTTGTCAACGCTCAATCCCTCTGAGGTGGCACAGCTGCTACTGAGCTCTGGAGCCTCAAATAACACAGATTTTATTGATCTTGTGTTTGAAAAACTTGAAGAGGGCAATGTTCTAAAAAATGTGGATGAATTCCTGACACAGCTGACAGCCAATGGACAGGTAGGCTAGCCTCCTAAAAGGGTGAAGGAGGACAATGTGGATATTTGATTCTAGAAGTAAACACAGAATAAGACATCGGTCTCAACCGCTACATCCATTGTTGGCTATTGTATCTTAGAAAACAAATGGTTACAGCCTTTGTACCATGTTGTATGGGTGTACTTCCAACATGCAATCTCACCTTTGCTTATGTCTTTTTCCACTTTAATATGACAGACCCCACATTTCCAGCCTGTTGTGAGAGATCGGATCATGAATACGACCTTCATCGTCATCAGTCCACATTTCTCCACTTTCACGACAAACGACTATGAACTTTGGTTCCATGTGAAACTGATTCCTATCCTTGCCAGTTTTACTCCAGAAATGCTCATAAACACAACCACAAACATCAGCTGCATGAATTACCAAGTCATGTGAGTAGTTTTCTTGGAGCAATCAAGATTTTGTTGCAAATGAAAATGACAATACTGACAAAGAACAGCATGAGAACGTTTTCTTTCAACTGTTGCAGTGTGAGTGGGTTGGCTTCAGTTATCCAGGAGATGCCACTGTACAGACGGCAAGAGATCACACATGGTCTGCTGGGCTACCTAAGAAATGCTGAAAATGCCAACAATGAGCCAGGTAGGGCAGACATAGGGTGCGTTATGTGCTTTCCAGTGTGAAATGTCTTGAAAAGCACTCAGACAAAAAACTTGCCCACATATTCTTTCATGTCTACCTGTCAAAAACCTTCCTAAATTTGGCACATCCTAACTTTTGTTTGTATGCCTTAGCTTGCAGGCAACAAAATGAGAGTGATGCCCAATGGGTTAAAGCAAATCTGGGTCCATTCGTCCAATATACATCATACTCTGACCTCAAAGACTTCAACATCTCTACGGTAAGCCCTACATTGCACTTCTAGTCCTCCCTTAAGAACAGGAAAACAAAATTGTAGACTTAAGAAAACAAACACAGGAGTTTATTTTGCCATATCAAAAATACAAGCAAATCATAGAGCACACTTTCTTTGGTTGCAAACTCTAATCCTTTACCCACAGCATTGGTCATTACTGTTGTCTGATATTATGTTGATTCCCTGTTGTAGGCTGGATTGTTGTCAACGCTCAATCCCTCTGAGGTGGCACAGCTGCTACTGAGCTCTGGAGCCTCAAATAACACAGATTTTATTGATCTTGTGTTTGAAAAGCTTGAAGAGGGCAATGTTCTAAAAAATGTGGATGAATTCCTGACACAGCTGACAGCCAATGGACAGGTAGGCTAGCCTCCTAAAAGGGTGAAGGAGGACAATGCAGATATTTGATTCCAGAAGTAAACACAGAATAAAACATAGGTCTCAACCGCTACATCCATTGTTGGCTATTGTATCTTAGAAAACAAATGGTTACAGCTTTTGTACCATGTTGTATGGGTGTACTTCCAACATGCAATCTCACCTTTGCTTATGTCTTTTTCCACTTTAATATGACAGACCCCACATTTCCAGCCTGTTGTGAGAGATCGGATCATGAATACGACCTTCATCATCATCAGTTCACATTTCTCCACTTTCACGACAAACGACTATGAACTTTGGTTCCATGTGAAACTGATTCCTATCCTTGCCAGTTTTACTCCAGAAATGCTCATAAACACAACCACAAACATCAGCTGCATGAATTACCAAGTCATGTGAGTAGTTTTCTTGGAGCAATCAAGATTTTGTTGCAAATGAAAATGACAATACTGACAAAGAACAGCATGAGAACGTTTTCTTTCAACTGTTGCAGTGTGAGTGGGTTGGCTTCAGTTATCCAGGAGATGCCACTGTACAGACGGCAAGAGATCACACATGGTCTGCTGGGCTACCTAAGAAATGCTGAAAATGCCAACAATGAGCCAGGTAGGGCAGACATAGGGTGCGTTATGTGTTTTCAAGTGTGAAATGTCTTGAAAAGCACTCAGACAAAAAACTTAAATTCTTTCATGTCTACCAGTCACAAACCTTGCTAAATTGAGCACATCCTAACTTTTGTCTGCATGCCTTAGCTTGCAGGCAACAAAATGAGAGTGATGCCCAATGGGTTAAAGCAAATCTGGGTCCATTCGTCCAATATACATCATACTCTGACCTCAAAGACTTCAACATCTCTACGGTAAGCTTTACTCTTATTACTCTTCCTGTCTTTCTTGAGAATAGCAAAGCAAAATTCTGGAAATTATACAAAAGACATGCATTTCATGAATTCTACTTTTTTGTATCCATAGCTGGCAGTTCTGGACGTTCTTTCACCATCGCAAAAGGCTGATCTAATCCTAGATCCAAACAGTGGTGCTTTAAACGATGCACATGTTGTAAGGGAGGTGTTGACAAGCTTGACAGAGACCAGTGATTATGAGCAGCTCAACCAATTCTTCCAGGCTTTTGCAAACATCAACAAGCAGGTGAATTCTCATTGGTAACCTTACCTCAGCGCAAACATCAACAAATGTTAACAGTGTTCTTTCATAAACCTGCTCAAGTGTTTAACTGAAAATGATCCATTTCTGATATGCTTCATGCCTTGAGGCATCCCTGCTGTACAGAAGTACAAAGATTTAGTTTAGATAAGCTCCCCCTCATCTCCGCATTTCCACAAAGACTTCAGAACTTCCTCTCTGACCTTATTATGATCCCCTTCTCTTTTCAGAGAAATGTCACCCTCATCCAAAATCCAGATGTGCGAGACACCATTTTGAGCCTGACCTTGACAGCCCTTGCTCCTCAGCTTAAAGACTTTCAGCCAGAAGACTATCAACAGTGGTTCCAGGTTTATTTGGTTCCTGTGATGGCGAGCATCCTTCCTAGCAGCTTGCGGGTGATCCCCAGTAACATCACCTGTGAATCCTACCAGGCTGTGTAAGATATTTCTGATATCCACAGTTAGACATTTGGGTGTGCACAATGCCAAGCTGAGGCTCCTGACAAGTCACAATGAATTCTTTTCTTCCTTTAGATACGATGGTCTTGCGCAGAGTTTGGCAGCATTGCCACTGGACCTTTCACAGGGCGTGAGATCAAGCAAGCAGTACCTCCAGGACACATTCCCACGTATGTGGCAAATGGGCTTTCCTGACTAAACTTTTCCCAAAAGCCCAGTACCAGCACTGTAATGACTACTCCATTGATTTGTTTCCTTTCTTTTTCTTCTCAAACAGGCTGCTCAGTTCCAGCTTCCTTTGTGGTAAGATTAGTTTTTTGGGGGGTGGGTGGGTGGGTGTGGGGGGTGTCTTACATGGGTTATCCAATATTTGATCCAGGTTTGGCACACTAATTGGGCCAACTGTGACAAAGTCAAGGTATTTACACTTGAAGAAGATGTTTCCACTATACTAACACTCATATTCTCTTTGTCTTCAGTGCAAGGTGACCCCAGTTCATGGTAAGTCTGTCTAGAAGTACACATTTCAACTCTAAGGATATAAATGCATTCTGAAGGACTATTATCTGACACACAACCATTCTCTTTTCACAGTGAATCTCATTTGTAATGGAGTTGATGGGTGGGTGAAATGCCGTTTTGTTCAATGTTGATTCTGTCTAGGTAAAATTTGTTAACACAGTGTAATTAAGGGGACATTGGATTTCAATTTATTGTGTTTTTTCCACAGTTCAAAACTTGAGCAAATCCTGTCAGCTGGCAATTCCTCGGCAGCCCTGTGCAATTTCACCATCACAGAACATGCCTGTTCCTCTGTAAGATTCCTTTTTAAACTCCAAAAACAGAACATGGATTTTGCCTCATTATGGTCCTGAGACAACTCTCCATGAGCTCTGACAAAATGGCTGTATTCTTTGTCAATTTTCTTTTTCAAGGCTCCCTATCTCACATCCAGCAACTTGGTCACACTGCTGAACTGCACACTGAAAAGCCAAAACATATACCCAGTAGAAGTCTGGAAGCTTTTCTTCCAAAAAGCCTCTGCTGTACTGGACCAGGCCCTTGAGACATTTGCTAACATGGTAAGTACAAAATCACATTTTCACAATATTACCATTTCCCTGCGTGAAGTTTGGGTCCAGCTACAATTATTTTTCTGCCAATTCAAGGCCGTCAACAACACCTACCCGACCTCGTCAAATGTGCTCGAGGCTCTTGGAGAAGTGAGAATTGACAACTTCAGCCAGGCACAACTACAGAGTGAGGAGTTCATTACCAGCTGGTTCAAGACAAAGATCCGTCCGTTTCTGGCCGTTCCATCTTTCAACTTCCTATTTTGCCTTAGCTCCAAAAACTTCAGCTGCCAGACATACCAGACTGTGTAAGTAAATATGAGACATATAGCTCTGTTCTGCAAATGTGCAGTTGACTAGAAGTTTAGATGTTGAAAGCTTTCTCTCAAATGTAGCATTCAGGCATTTGGAAGCCAAAAGGCATCCATGGACAGAGACACACAGCAAGCAGTCTTCACTCACTTCATCAAACCGTTCTTGTCAAGAAATGACTCAACAGGTAAAAGGAGAAACTCAAGCTCACTTTGGTTTTTCCATGACAACATGTGGTATATTACCCTGTCAATAACTTTCTTGCTTTTTCTGCAGATCCTGGCTGTGTCTCATCTATCACGGGGAGCCAAGCGTGGCTAAAGGCAAACCTTGGCGACTTCTCTGATTTTGCAACTGTGCAGGACTTGGAAGCCTTCAATCCTAATTTGTCCGCTGTGAGTGCCAACTGCAGATGTACATCTTCCTGTAAACGGAATTCTTTTACCCAGAACATTTCCATGACTGCTGTCTGATATTATGCTGGTTCTCTTTTGTAGGCTGAATTGTTGTCAGTCCTCAGTCCTTCTCAGGTGGCACAGCTGGTACTGAGTTTGGGAGCCTCCAATAACACAGATTTGATTGATCGTGTGTTTGAGCGACTGCAAGAGGGCAACGCTCTAGAAAATGTGGATGGATTCCTCACACAACTGACAGCCAATGGACAGGTATGCTAGGCTTCTAAAAGGGTGAAGGAGGACAATCCTGGTGTTTTATTCCAGCAGGATAAGACAGAATAAGACATTTGCTAAACCGCTACACAACTCTTCAAGGAGTCTATCATAGAGAAGACTTGTTTGCAACCTTTGTGACATGTTGTATGAGTACATTTACAACATGCAGTCTCTGTATTGCTTAGCTTCTTTTCCACCTCAATTTCACAGATGCCAATTTTCCAGCCTGTTGTGAGAGATCGGATCATGAATGCGACCTTCATCGTCATCAGTCCGCATTTCTCCTCTTTCACGACAAACGACTATGAACTTTGGTTCCATGTGAAACTGATTCCTATCCTTGCCAGTTTTACTCCAGAAATGCTCATAAACACAATCACAAACATCAGCTGCATGAACTACCAAGTCATGTGAGTAGTTTTCTTGGAGCAATCAAGATTTTGTTGCAAATGAAAATGACAATAGAGACAAAGAACAGCATGAGAATGTTTTCTTTCAACTGTTGCAGTGTGAGTGGGTTGGTTTCAGTTATCCAGGAGATGCCACTGTACAGACGGCAAGAGATCACACATGGTCTGCTGGGCTACCTAAGAAATGCTGAAAATGCCATCAATGAGCCAGGTAGAGCAGACATAGGGTGCATTACGTGTTTTCCAGTGTGAAATGTCTTGAAAAGCACTCAGACAAAAAACTTAAATTCTTTCATGTCTACCAGTCACAAACCTTCCTAAATTGAGCACATCCTAACTTTTGTCTGCATGTCTTAGCTTGCAGGCAACAAAATGAGAGTGATGCCCAATGGGTTAAAGCAAATCTGGGTCCATTCATCCAATATACATCATACTCTGACCTCAAAGACTTCAACATCTCTACGGTAAGCCCTACATTGCACTTCTAGTCCTCCCTTAAGAACAGGAAAACAAAATTGTAGACTTAAGAAAACAAACACAGGAGTTTATTTTGCCATATCAAAAATACAAGCAAATCATAGAGCACACTTTCTTTGGTTGCAAACTCTATTCATTTACCCATAGCATTGGTCATTACTGTTGTCTGATATTATGTTGATTCCCTGTTGTAGGCTGGATTGTTGTCAACGCTCAATCCCTCTGAGGTGGCACAGCTGCTACTGAGCTCTGGAGCCTCAAATAACACAGATTTTATTGATCTTGTGTTTGAAAAACTTGAAGAGGGCAATGTTCTAAAAAATGTGGATGAATTCCTGACACAGCTGACAGCCAATGGACAGGTAGGCTAGCCTCCTAAAAGGGTGAAGGAGGACAATGTGGATATTTGATTCTAGAAGTAAACACAGAATAAGACATCGGTCTCAACCGCTACATCCATTGTTGGCTATTGTATCTTAGAAAACAAATGGTTACAGCCTTTGTACCATGTTGTATGGGTGTACTTCCAACATGCAATCTCACCTTTGCTTATGTCTTTTTCCACTTTAATATGACAGACCCCACATTTCCAGCCTGTTGTGAGAGATCGGATCATGAATACGACCTTCATCGTCATCAGTCCACATTTCTCCACTTTCACGACAAACGACTATGAACTTTGGTTCCATGTGAAACTGATTCCTATCCTTGCCAGTTTTACTCCAGAAATGCTCATAAACACAACCACAAACATCAGCTGCATGAATTACCAAGTCATGTGAGTAGTTTTCTTGGAGCAATCAAGATTTTGTTGCAAATGAAAATGACAATACTGACAAAGAACAGCATGAGAACGTTTTCTTTCAACTGTTGCAGTGTGAGTGGGTTGGCTTCAGTTATCCAGGAGATGCCACTGTACAGACGGCAAGAGATCACACATGGTCTGCTGGGCTACCTAAGAAATGCTGAAAATGCCAACAATGAGCCAGGTAGGGCAGACATAGGGTGCGTTATGTGCTTTCCAGTGTGAAATGTCTTGAAAAGCACTCAGACAAAAAACTTGCCCACATATTCTTTCATGTCTACCTGTCAAAAACCTTCCTAAATTTGGCACATCCTAACTTTTGTTTGTATGCCTTAGCTTGCAGGCAACAAAATGAGAGTGATGCCCAATGGGTTAAAGCAAATCTGGGTCCATTCGTCCAATATACATCATACTCTGACCTCAAAGACTTCAACATCTCTACGGTAAGCCCTACATTGCACTTCTAGTCCTCCCTTAAGAACAGGAAAACAAAATTGTAGACTTAAGAAAACAAACACAGGAGTTTATTTTGCCATATCAAAAATACAAGCAAATCATAGAGCACACTTTCTTTGGTTGCAAACTCTAATCCTTTACCCACAGCATTGGTCATTACTGTTGTCTGATATTATGTTGATTCCCTGTTGTAGGCTGGATTGTTGTCAACGCTCAATCCCTCTGAGGTGGCACAGCTGCTACTGAGCTCTGGAGCCTCAAATAACACAGATTTTATTGATCTTGTGTTTGAAAAGCTTGAAGAGGGCAATGTTCTAAAAAATGTGGATGAATTCCTGACACAGCTGACAGCCAATGGACAGGTAGGCTAGCCTCCTAAAAGGGTGAAGGAGGACAATGCAGATATTTGATTCCAGAAGTAAACACAGAATAAAACATAGGTCTCAACCGCTACATCCATTGTTGGCTATTGTATCTTAGAAAACAAATGGTTACAGCTTTTGTACCATGTTGTATGGGTGTACTTCCAACATACAATCTCACCTTTGCTTATGTCTTTTTCCACTTTAATATGACAGACCCCACATTTCCAGCCTGTTGTGAGAGATCGGATCATGAATACGACCTTCATCATCATCAGTTCACAT
Organism: Astatotilapia calliptera; assembly: GCF_964374335.1. NCBI lineage: Eukaryota > Metazoa > Chordata > Actinopteri > Cichliformes > Cichlidae > Astatotilapia > Astatotilapia calliptera. The sequence goes on along the minus strand of NC_137440.1, from coordinate 14,059,754 downwards.
TTCTCCACTTTCACGACAAACGACTATGAACTTTGGTTCCATGTGAAACTGATTCCTATCCTTGCCAGTTTTACTCCAGAAATGCTCATAAACACAACCACAAACATCAGCTGCATGAATTACCAAGTCATGTGAGTAGTTTTCTTGGAGCAATCAAGATTTTGTTGCAAATGAAAATGACAATACTGACAAAGAACAGCATGAGAACGTTTTCTTTCAACTGTTGCAGTGTGAGTGGGTTGGCTTCAGTTATCCAGGAGATGCCACTGTACAGACGGCAAGAGATCACACATGGTCTGCTGGGCTACCTAAGAAATGCTGAAAATGCCAACAATGAGCCAGGTAGGGCAGACATAGGGTGCGTTATGTGTTTTCAAGTGTGAAATGTCTTGAAAAGCACTCAGACAAAAAACTTAAATTCTTTCATGTCTACCAGTCACAAACCTTGCTAAATTGAGCACATCCTAACTTTTGTCTGCATGCCTTAGCTTGCAGGCAACAAAATGAGAGTGATGCCCAATGGGTTAAAGCAAATCTGGGTCCATTCGTCCAATATACATCATACTCTGACCTCAAAGACTTCAACATCTCTACGGTAAGCTTTACTCTTATTACTCTTCCTGTCTTTCTTGAGAATAGCAAAGCAAAATTCTGGAAATTATACAAAAGACATGCATTTCATGAATTCTACTTTTTTGTATCCATAGCTGGCAGTTCTGGACGTTCTTTCACCATCGCAAAAGGCTGATCTAATCCTAGATCCAAACAGTGGTGCTTTAAACGATGCACATGTTGTAAGGGAGGTGTTGACAAGCTTGACAGAGACCAGTGATTATGAGCAGCTCAACCAATTCTTCCAGGCTTTTGCAAACATCAACAAGCAGGTGAATTCTCATTGGTAACCTTACCTCAGCGCAAACATCAACAAATGTTAACAGTGTTCTTTCATAAACCTGCTCAAGTGTTTAACTGAAAATGATCCATTTCTGATATGCTTCATGCCTTGAGGCATCCCTGCTGTACAGAAGTACAAAGATTTAGTTTAGATAAGCTCCCCCTCATCTCCGCATTTCCACAAAGACTTCAGAACTTCCTCTCTGACCTTATTATGATCCCCTTCTCTTTTCAGAGAAATGTCACCCTCATCCAAAATCCAGATGTGCGAGACACCATTTTGAGCCTGACCTTGACAGCCCTTGCTCCTCAGCTTAAAGACTTTCAGCCAGAAGACTATCAACAGTGGTTCCAGGTTTATTTGGTTCCTGTGATGGCGAGCATCCTTCCTAGCAGCTTGCGGGTGATCCCCAGTAACATCACCTGTGAATCCTACCAGGCTGTGTAAGATATTTCTGATATCCACAGTTAGACATTTGGGTGTGCACAATGCCAAGCTGAGGCTCCTGACAAGTCACAATGAATTCTTTTCTTCCTTTAGATACGATGGTCTTGCGCAGAGTTTGGCAGCATTGCCACTGGACCTTTCACAGGGCGTGAGATCAAGCAAGCAGTACCTCCAGGACACATTCCCACGTATGTGGCAAATGGGCTTTCCTGACTAAACTTTTCCCAAAAGCCCAGTACCAGCACTGTAATGACTACTCCATTGATTTGTTTCCTTTCTTTTTCTTCTCAAACAGGCTGCTCAGTTCCAGCTTCCTTTGTGGTAAGATTAGTTTTTTGGGGGGTGGGTGGGTGGGTGTGGGGGGTGTCTTACATGGGTTATCCAATATTTGATCCAGGTTTGGCACACTAATTGGGCCAACTGTGACAAAGTCAAGGTATTTACACTTGAAGAAGATGTTTCCACTATACTAACACTCATATTCTCTTTGTCTTCAGTGCAAGGTGACCCCAGTTCATGGTAAGTCTGTCTAGAAGTACACATTTCAACTCTAAGGATATAAATGCATTCTGAAGGACTATTATCTGACACACAACCATTCTCTTTTCACAGTGAATCTCATTTGTAATGGAGTTGATGGGTGGGTGAAATGCCGTTTTGTTCAATGTTGATTCTGTCTAGGTAAAATTTGTTAACACAGTGTAATTAAGGGGACATTGGATTTCAATTTATTGTGTTTTTTCCACAGTTCAAAACTTGAGCAAATCCTGTCAGCTGGCAATTCCTCGGCAGCCCTGTGCAATTTCACCATCACAGAACATGCCTGTTCCTCTGTAAGATTCCTTTTTAAACTCCAAAAACAGAACATGGATTTTGCCTCATTATGGTCCTGAGACAAATCTCCATGAGCTCTGACAAAATGGCTGTATTCTTTGTCAATTTTCTTTTTCAAGGCTCCCTATCTCACATCCAGCAACTTGGTCACACTGCTGAACTGCACACTGAAAAGCCAAAACATATACCCAGTAGAAGTCTGGAAGCTTTTCTTCCAAAAAGCCTCTGCTGTACTGGACCAGGCCCTTGAGACATTTGCTAACATGGTAAGTACAAAATCACATTTTCACAATATTACCATTTCCCTGCGTGAAGTTTGGGTCCAGCTACAATTATTTTTCTGCCAATTCAAGGCCGTCAACAACACCTACCCGACCTCGTCAAATGTGCTCGAGGCTCTTGGAGAAGTGAGAATTGACAACTTCAGCCAGGCACAACTACAGAGTGAGGAGTTCATTACCAGCTGGTTCAAGACAAAGATCCGTCCGTTTCTGGCCGTTCCATCTTTCAACTTCCTATTTTGCCTTAGCTCCAAAAACTTCAGCTGCCAGACATACCAGACTGTGTAAGTAAATATGAGACATATAGCTCTGTTCTGCAAATGTGCAGTTGACTAGAAGTTTAGATGTTGAAAGCTTTCTCTCAAATGTAGCATTCAGGCATTTGGAAGCCAAAAGGCATCCATGGACAGAGACACACAGCAAGCAGTCTTCACTCACTTCATCAAACCGTTCTTGTCAAGAAATGACTCAACAGGTAAAAGGAGAAACTCAAGCTCACTTTGGTTTTTCCATGACAACATGTGGTATATTACCCTGTCAATAACTTTCTTGCTTTTTCTGCAGATCCTGGCTGTGTTTCATCTATCACGGGGAGCCAAGCGTGGCTAAAGGCAAACCTTGGCGACTTCTCTGATTTTGCAACTGTGCAGGACTTGGAAGCCTTCAATCCTAATTTGTCCGCTGTGAGTGCCAACTGCAGATGTACATCTTCCTGTAAACGGAATTCTTTTACCCAGAACATTTCCATGACTGCTGTCTGATATTATGCTGGTTCTCTTTTGTAGGCTGAATTGTTGTCAGTCCTCAGTCCTTCTCAGGTGGCACAGCTGGTACTGAGTTTGGGAGCCTCCAATAACACAGATTTGATTGATCGTGTGTTTGAGCGACTGCAAGAGGGCAACGCTCTAGAAAATGTGGATGGATTCCTCACACAACTGACAGCCAATGGACAGGTATGCTAGGCTTCTAAAAGGGTGAAGGAGGACAATCCTGGTGTTTTATTCCAGCAGGATAAGAGAGAATAAGACATTTGCTAAACCGCTACACAACTCTTCAAGGAGTCTATCATAGAGAAGACTTGTTTGCAACCTTTGTGACATGTTGTATGAGTACATTTACAACATGCAGTCTCTGTATTGCTTAGCTTCTTTTCCACCTCAATTTCACAGATGCCAATTTTCCAGCCTGTTGTGAGAGATCGGATCATGAATGCGACCTTCATCGTCATCAGTCCGCATTTCTCCTCTTTCACGACAAACGACTATGAACTTTGGTTCCATGTGAAACTGATTCCTATCCTTGCCAGTTTTACTCCAGAAATGCTCATAAACACAACCACAAACATCAGCTGCATGAACTACCAAGTCATGTGAGTAGTTTTCTTGGAGCAATCAAGATTTTGTTGCAAATGAAAATGACAATAGAGACAAAGAACAGCATGAGAATGTTTTCTTTCAACTGTTGCAGTGTGAGTGGGTTGGTTTCAGTTATCCAGGAGATGCCACTGTACAGACGGCAAGAGATCACACATGGTCTGCTGGGCTACCTAAGAAATGCTGAAAATGCCATCAATGAGCCAGGTAGAGCAGACATAGGGTGCATTACGTGTTTTCCAGTGTGAAATGTCTTGAAAAGCACTCAGACAAAAAACTTAAATTCTTTCATGTCTACCAGTCACAAACCTTCCTAAATTGAGCACATCCTAACTTTTGTCTGCATGTCTTAGCTTGCAGGCAACAAAATGAGAGTGATGCCCAATGGGTTAAAGCAAATCTGGGTCCATTCATCCAATATACATCATACTCTGACCTCAAAGACTTCAACATCTCTACGGTAAGCCCTACATTGCACTTCTAGTCCTCCCTTAAGAACAGGAAAACAAAATTGTAGACTTAAGAAAACAAACACAGGAGTTTATTTTGCCATATCAAAAATACAAGCAAATCATAGAGCACACTTTCTTTGGTTGCAAACTCTATTCATTTACCCATAGCATTGGTCATTACTGTTGTCTGATATTATGTTGATTCCCTGTTGTAGGCTGGATTGTTGTCAACGCTCAATCCCTCTGAGGTGGCACAGCTGCTACTGAGCTCTGGAGCCTCAAATAACACAGATTTTATTGATCTTGTGTTTGAAAAACTTGAAGAGGGCAATGTTCTAAAAAATGTGGATGAATTCCTGACACAGCTGACAGCCAATGGACAGGTAGGCTAGCCTCCTAAAAGGGTGAAGGAGGACAATGTGGATATTTGATTCTAGAAGTAAACACAGAATAAGACATCGGTCTCAACCGCTACATCCATTGTTGGCTATTGTATCTTAGAAAACAAATGGTTACAGCCTTTGTACCATGTTGTATGGGTGTACTTCCAACATGCAATCTCACCTTTGCTTATGTCTTTTTCCACTTTAATATGACAGACCCCACATTTCCAGCCTGTTGTGAGAGATCGGATCATGAATACGACCTTCATCGTCATCAGTCCACATTTCTCCACTTTCACGACAAACGACTATGAACTTTGGTTCCATGTGAAACTGATTCCTATCCTTGCCAGTTTTACTCCAGAAATGCTCATAAACACAACCACAAACATCAGCTGCATGAATTACCAAGTCATGTGAGTAGATTTCTTGGAGCAATCAAGATTTTGTTGCAAATGAAAATGACAATACTGACAAAGAACAGCATGAGAACGTTTTCTTTCAACTGTTGCAGTGTGAGTGGGTTGGCTTCAGTTATCCAGGAGATGCCACTGTACAGACGGCAAGAGATCACACATGGTCTGCTGGGCTACCTAAGAAATGCTGAAAATGCCAACAATGAGCCAGGTAGGGCAGACATAGGGTGCGTTATGTGCTTTCCAGTGTGAAATGTCTTGAAAAGCACTCAGACAAAAAACTTGCCCACATATTCTTTCATGTCTACCTGTCAAAAACCTTCCTAAATTTGGCACATCCTAACTTTTGTTTGTATGCCTTAGCTTGCAGGCAACAAAATGAGAGTGATGCCCAATGGGTTAAAGCAAATCTGGGTCCATTCGTCCAATATACATCATACTCTGACCTCAAAGACTTCAACATCTCTACGGTAAGCCCTACATTGCACTTCTAGTCCTCCCTTAAGAACAGGAAAACAAAATTGTAGACTTAAGAAAACAAACACAGGAGTTTATTTTGCCATATCAAAAATACAAGCAAATCATAGAGCACACTTTCTTTGGTTGCAAACTCTAATCCTTTACCCACAGCATTGGTCATTACTGTTGTCTGATATTATGTTGATTCCCTGTTGTAGGCTGGATTGTTGTCAACGCTCAATCCCTCTGAGGTGGCACAGCTGCTACTGAGCTCTGGAGCCTCAAATAACACAGATTTTATTGATCTTGTGTTTGAAAAGCTTGAAGAGGGCAATGTTCTAAAAAATGTGGATGAATTCCTGACACAGCTGACAGCCAATGGACAGGTAGGCTAGCCTCCTAAAAGGGTGAAGGAGGACAATGCAGATATTTGATTCCAGAAGTAAACACAGAATAAAACATAGGTCTCAACCGCTACATCCATTGTTGGCTATTGTATCTTAGAAAACAAATGGTTACAGCTTTTGTACCATGTTGTATGGGTGTACTTCCAACATGCAATCTCACCTTTGCTTATGTCTTTTTCCACTTTAATATGACAGACCCCACATTTCCAGCCTGTTGTGAGAGATCGGATCATGAATACGACCTTCATCATCATCAGTCCACATTTCTCCACTTTCACGACAAACGACTATGAACTTTGGTTCCATGTGAAACTGATTCCTATCCTTGCCAGTTTTACTCCAGAAATGCTCATAAACACAACCACAAACATCAGCTGCATGAATTACCAAGTCATGTGAGTAGTTTTCTTGGAGCAATCAAGATTTTGTTGCAAATGAAAATGACAATACTGACAAAGAACAGCATGAGAACGTTTTCTTTCAACTGTTGCAGTGTGAGTGGGTTGGCTTCAGTTATCCAGGAGATGCCACTGTACAGACGGCAAGAGATCACACATGGTCTGCTGGGCTACCTAAGAAATGCTGAAAATGCCATCAATGAGCCAGGTAGGGCAGACATAGGGTGCGTTATGTGTTTTCAAGTGTGAAATGTCTTGAAAAGCACTCAGACAAAAAACTTAAATTCTTTCATGTCTACCAGTCACAAACCTTGCTAAATTGAGCACATCCTAACTTTTGTCTGCATGCCTTAGCTTGCAGGCAACAAAATGAGAGTGATGCCCAATGGGTTAAAGCAAATCTGGGTCCATTCGTCCAATATACATCATACTCTGACCTCAAAGACTTCAACATCTCTACGGTAAGCTTTACTCTTATTACTCTTCCTGTCTTTCTTGAGAATAGCAAAGCAAAATTCTGGAAATTATACAAAAGACATGCATTTCATGAATTCTACTTTTTTGTATCCATAGCTGGCAGTTCTGGACGTTCTTTCACCATCGCAAAAGGCTGATCTAATCCTAGATCCAAACAGTGGTGCTTTAAACGATGCACATGTTGTAAGGGAGGTGTTGACAAGCTTGACAGAGACCAGTGATTATGAGCAGCTCAACCAATTCTTCCAGGCTTTTGCAAACATCAACAAGCAGGTGAATTCTCATTGGTAACCTTACCTCAGCGCAAACATCAACAAATGTTAACAGTGTTCTTTCATAAACCTGCTCAAGTGTTTAACTGAAAATGATCCATTTCTGATATGCTTCATGCCTTGAGGCATCCCTGCTGTACAGAAGTACAAAGATTTAGTTTAGATAAGCTCCCCCTCATCTCCGCATTTCCACAAAGACTTCAGAACTTCCTCTCTGACCTTATTATGATCCCCTTCTCTTTTCAGAGAAATGTCACCCTCATCCAAAATCCAGATGTGCGAGACACCATTTTGAGCCTGACCTTGACAGCCCTTGCTCCTCAGCTTAAAGACTTTCAGCCAGAAGACTATCAACAGTGGTTCCAGGTTTATTTGGTTCCTGTGATGGCGAGCATCCTTCCTAGCAGCTTGCGGGTGATCCCCAGTAACATCACCTGTGAATCCTACCAGGCTGTGTAAGATATTTCTGATATCCACAGTTAGACATTTGGGTGTGCACAATGCCAAGCTGAGGCTCCTGACAAGTCACAATGAATTCTTTTCTTCCTTTAGATACGATGGTCTTGCGCAGAGTTTGGCAGCATTGCCACTGGACCTTTCACAGGGCGTGAGATCAAGCAAGCAGTACCTCCAGGACACATTCCCACGTATGTGGCAAATGGGCTTTCCTGACTAAACTTTTCCCAAAAGCCCAGTACCAGCACTGTAATGACTACTCCATTGATTTGATTCCTTTCTTTTTCTTCTCAAACAGGCTGCTCAGTTCCAGCTTCCTTTGTGGTAAGATTAGTTTTTTGGGGGGTGGGTGGGTGGGTGTGGGGGGTGTCTTACATGGGTTATCCAATATTTGATCCAGGTTTGGCACACTAATTGGGCCAACTGTGACAAAGTCAAGGTATTTACACTTGAAGAAGATGTTTCCACTATACTAACACTCATATTCTCTTTGTCTTCAGTGCAAGGTGACCCCAGTTCATGGTAAGTCTGTCTAGAAGTACACATTTCAACTCTAAGGATATAAATGCATTCTGAAGGACTATTATCTGACACACAACCATTCTCTTTTCACAGTGAATCTCATTTGTAATGGAGTTGATGGGTGGGTGAAATGCCGTTTTGTTCAATGTTGATTCTGTCTAGGTAAAATTTGTTAACACAGTGTAATTAAGGGGACATTGGATTTCAATTTATTGTGTTTTTTCCACAGTTCAAAACTTGAGCAAATCCTGTCAGCTGGCAATTCCTCGGCAGCCCTGTGCAATTTCACCATCACAGAACATGCCTGTTCCTCTGTAAGATTCCTTTTTAAACTCCAAAAACAGAACATGGATTTTGCCTCATTATGGTCCTGAGACAAATCTCCATGAGCTCTGACAAAATGGCTGTATTCTTTGTCAATTTTCTTTTTCAAGGCTCCCTATCTCACATCCAGCAACTTGGTCACACTGCTGAACTGCACACTGAAAAGCCAAAACATATACCCAGTAGAAGTCTGGAAGCTTTTCTTCCAAAAAGCCTCTGCTGTACTGGACCAGGCCCTTGAGACATTTGCTAACATGGTAAGTACAAAATCACATTTTCACAATATTACCATTTCCCTGCGTGAAGTTTGGGTCCAGCTACAATTATTTTTCTGCCAATTCAAGGCCGTCAACAACACCTACCCGACCTCGTCAAATGTGCTCGAGGCTCTTGGAGAAGTGAGAATTGACAACTTCAGCCAGGCACAACTACAGAGTGAGGAGTTCATTACCAGCTGGTTCAAGACAAAGATCCGTCCGTTTCTGGCCGTTCCATCTTTCAACTTCCTATTTTGCCTTAGCTCCAAAAACTTCAGCTGCCAGACATACCAGACTGTGTAAGTAAATATGAGACATATAGCTCTGTTCTGCAAATGTGCAGTTGACTAGAAGTTTAGATGTTGAAAGCTTTCTCTCAAATGTAGCATTCAGGCATTTGGAAGCCAAAAGGCATCCATGGACAGAGACACACAGCAAGCAGTCTTCACTCACTTCATCAAACCGTTCTTGTCAAGAAATGACTCAACAGGTAAAAGGAGAAACTCAAGCTCACTTTGGTTTTTCCATGACAACATGTGGTATATTACCCTGTCAATAACTTTCTTGCTTTTTCTGCAGATCCTGGCTGTGTCTCATCTATCACGGGGAGCCAAGCGTGGCTAAAGGCAAACCTTGGCGACTTCTCTGATTTTGCAACTGTGCAGGACTTGGAAGCCTTCAATCCTAATTTGTCCGCTGTGAGTGCCAACTGCAGATGTACATCTTCCTGTAAACGGAATTCTTTTACCCAGAACATTTCCATGACTGCTGTCTGATATTATGCTGGTTCTCTTTTGTAGGCTGAATTGTTGTCAGTCCTCAGTCCTTCTCAGGTGGCACAGCTGGTACTGAGTTTGGGAGCCTCCAATAACACAGATTTGATTGATCGTGTGTTTGAGCGACTGCAAGAGGGCAACGCTCTAGAAAATGTGGATGGATTCCTCACACAACTGACAGCCAATGGACAGGTATGCTAGGCTTCTAAAAGGGTGAAGGAGGACAATCCTGGTGTTTTATTCCAGCAGGATAAGACAGAATAAGACATTTGCTAAACCGCTACACAACTCTTCAAGGAGTCTATCATAGAGAAGACTTGTTTGCAACCTTTGTGACATGTTGTATGAGTACATTTACAACATGCAGTCTCTGTATTGCTTAGCTTCTTTTCCACCTCAATATGACAGACCCCACACTTCCAGCCTGTTGTGAGAGATCGGATCATGAATGCGACCTTCATCGTCATCAGTCCACATTTCTCCACTTTCACGACAAACGACTATGAACTTTGGTTCCATGTGAAACTGATTCCTATCCTTGCCAGTTTTACTCCAGAAATGCTCATAAACACAACCACAAACATCAGCTGCATGAACTACCAAGTCATGTGAGTAGTTTTCTTGGAGCAATCAAGATTTTGTTGCAAATGAAAATGACAATAGAGACAAAGAAGAGCATGAGAATGTTTTCTTTCAACTGTTGCAGTGTGAGTGGGTTGGCTTCAGTTATCCAGGAGATGCCACTGTACAGACGGCAAGAGATCACACATGGTCTGCTGGGCTACCTAAGAAATGCTGAAAATGCCAACAATGAGCCAGGTAGAGCAGACATAGGGTGCATTATGTGCTTTCCAGTGTGAAATGTCTTGAAAAGCACTCACACAAAAAACTTAAATTCTTTCATGTCTACCAGTCACAAACCTTGCTAAATTGAGCACATCCTAACTTTTGTCTGCATGCCTTAGCTTGCAGGCAACAAAATGAGAGTGATGCCCAATGGGTTAAAGCAAATCTGGGTCCATTCGTCCAATATACATCATACTCTGACCTCAAAGACTTCAACATCTCTACGGTAAGCCCTACATTGCACTTCTAGTCCTCCCTTAAGAACAGGAAAACAAAATTGTAGACTTAAGAAAACAAACACAGGAGTTTATTTTGCCATATCAAAAATACAAGCAAATCATAGAGCACACTTTCTTTGGTTGCAAACTCTATTCATTTACCCATAGCATTGGTCATTACTGCTGTCTGATATTATGTTGATTCCCTGTTGTAGGCTGGATTGTTGTCAACGCTCAATCCCTCTGAGGTGGCACAGCTGCTACTGAGCTCTGGAGCCTCAAATAACACAGATTTTATTGATCTTGTGTTTAAACAACTTGAACAGGGCAACGCTCTAAAAAATGTGGATGAATTCCTGACACAGCGGACAGCCAATGGACAGGTAGGCTAGCCTCCTAAAAGGGTGAAGGAGGACAATGCGGATATTTGATTCTAGAAGTAAACACAGAATAAGACATCGGTCTCAACCGCTACATCCATTGTTGGCTATTGTATCTTAGAAAACAAATGGTTACAGCCTTTGTACCATGTTGTATGGGTGTACTTCCAACATGCAATCTCACCTTTGCTTATGTCTTTTTCCACTTTAATATGACAGACCCCACACTTCCAGCCTGTTGTGAGAGATCGGATCATGAATGCGACCTTCATCGTCATCAGTCCACATTTCTCCACTTTCACGACAAACGACTATGAACTTTGGTTCCATGTGAAACTGATTCCTATCCTTGCCAGTTTTACTCCAGAAATGCTCATAAACACAACCACAAACATCAGCTGCATGAACTACCAAGTCATGTGAGTAGTTTTCTTGGAGCAATCAAGATTTTGTTGCAAATGAAAATGACAATAGAGACAAAGAACAGCGTGAGAATGTTTTCTTTCAACTGTTGCAGTGTGAGTGGGTTGGCTTCAGTTATCCAGGAGATGCCACTGTACAGACGGCAAGAGATCACACATGGTCTGCTGGGCTACCTAAGAAATGCTGAAAATGCCATCAATGAGCCAGGTAGGGCAGACATAGGGTGCATTATGTGCTTTCCAGTGTGAAATGTCTTGAAAAGCACTCAGACAAAAAACTTGCCCACATATTCTTTCATGTCTACCTGTCAAAAACCTTCCTAAATTTGGCACATCCTAACTTTTGTCTGCATGCCTTAGCTTGCAGGCAACAAAATGAGAGTGATGCCCAATGGGTTAAAGCAAATCTGGGTCCATTCGTCCAATATACATCATACTCTGACCTCAAAGACTTCAACATCTCTACGGTAAGCCCTACATTGCACTTCTAGTCCTCCCTTAAGAACAGGAAAACAAAATTGTAGACTTAAGAAGACAAACACAGGAGTTTATTTTGCCATATCAAAAATACAAGAAAATCATAGAGCACACTTTCTTTGGTTGCAAACTCTAATCCTTTACCCACAGCATTGGTCATTACTGTTGTCTGATAATATGTTGATTCCCTGTTGTAGGCTGGATTGTTGTCAACGCTCAATCCCTCTGAGGTGGCACAGCTGCTACTGAGCTCTGGAGCCTCAAATAACACAGATTTTATTGATCTTGTGTTTGAAAAACTTGAAGAGGGCAATGTTCTAAAAAATGTGGATGAATTCCTGACACAGCTGACAGCCAATGGACAGGTAGGCTAGCCTCCTAAAAGGGTGAAGGAGGACAATGCGGATATTTGATTCTAGAAGTAAACACAGAATAAGACATCGGTCTCAACCGCTACATCCATTGTTGGCTATTGTATCTTAGAAAACAAATGGTTACAGCCTTTGTACCATGTTGTATGGGTGTACTTCCAACATGCAATCTCACCTTTGCTTATGTCTTTTTCCACTTTAATATGACAGACCCCACACTTCCAGCCTGTTGTGAGAGATCGGATCATGAATGCGACCTTCATCGTCATCAGTCCACATTTCTCCACTTTCACGACAAACGACTATGAACTTTGGTTCCATGTGAAACTGATTCCTATCCTTGCCAGTTTTACTCCAGAAATGCTCATAAACACAACCACAAACATCAGCTGCATGAATTACCAAGTCATGTGAGTAGTTTTCGTGGAGCAATCAAGATTTTGTTGCAAATGAAAATGACAATACTGACAAAGAACAACATGAGAACGTTTTCTTTCAACTGTTGCAGTGTGAGTGGGTTGGCTTCAGTTATCCAGGAGATGCCACTGTCCAGACGGCAAGAGATCACACATGGTCTGCTGGGCTACCTAAGAAATGCTGAAAATGCCAACAATGAGCCAGGTAGGGCAGACATAGGGTGCGTTATGTGCTTTCCAGTGTGAAATGTCTTGAAAAGCACTCAGACAAAAAACTTGCCCACATATTCTTTCATGTCTACCTGTCAAAAACCTTCCTAAATTTGGCACATCCTAACTTTTGTTTGTATGCCTTAGCTTGCAGGCAACAAAATGAGAGTGATGCCCAATGGGTTAAAGCAAATCTGGGTCCATTCGTCCAATATACATCATACTCTGACCTCAAAGACTTCAACATCTCTACGGTAAGCTTTACTCTTATTACTCTTCCTGTCTTTCTTGAGAATAGCAAAGCAAAATTCTGGAAATTATACAAAAGACATGCATTTCATGAATTCTACTTTTTTGTATCCATAGCTGGCAGTTCTGGACGTTCTTTCACCATCGCAAAAGGCTGATCTAATCCTAGATCCAAACAGTGGTGCTTTAAACGATGCACATGTTGTAAGGGAGGTGTTGACAAGCTTGACAGAGACCAGTGATTATGAGCAGCTCAACCAATTCTTCCAGGCTTTTGCAAACATCAACAAGCAGGTGAATTCTCATTGGTAACCTTACCTCAGCGCAAACATCAACAAATGTTAACAGTGTTCTTTCATAAACCTGCTCAAGTGTTTAACTGAAAATGATCCATTTCTGATATGCTTCATGCCTTGAGGCATCCCTGCTGTACAGAAGTACAAAGATTTAGTTTAGATAAGCTCCCCCTCATCTCCGCATTTCCACAAAGACTTCAGAACTTCCTCTCTGACCTTATTATGATCCCCTTCTCTTTTCAGAGAAATGTCACCCTCATCCAAAATCCAGATGTGCGAGACACCATTTTGAGCCTGACCTTGACAGCCCTTGCTCCT